>NC_048598.1:118511650-118817484 GCF_003668045.3 Cricetulus griseus
ACATTGTTTTGGCAATGTGTTGAGAGCCAGATGTTGGGAGACGGTAAAGCTGATTTCCATCTGGCTATAATCTCAGCTTTCACTAGTAGGTAAACATTAAATATGCATCCCTGTTAAAAGTCTCGCATGCTGTAAAAGAATGTATATTGTATGAATGTAATTGCAAATTACAATGTCTCCTTAGGATAAATATCTCTAGTTGGAGGCTCTGATGTTAAATAAATCCTTTAGTTTTAAATGTTCCTCAAATTTTTTTCCTCATGGGAAAAAAGATCACTATTGTAACTTATAGAGAATTTCATAGGAGGAGAAAACCCCTTATTTTCAGGATTGCTCTTGAGACTATCCAGTTGCTGTTAAGGCATCTTTATGTGCTTTTCGGTCTAGGTCATATGTACTGGTTTGTATGTGCTGAATGCTTATCGGAGAGGAACATCTAAGGCGCCGGCACCTCATCTTCCTGAAATGTAACTGCTTCTGACACAGTGCCAAAAAATAACAGGATTATGTGCAGCTGTGAGGTGGTTGCTGCCAAAACAAGGGGGGGCGGTCTTAGCTGCCACACTCAGCATAAACATCTGCTCCTGTTAAGTAGGGTTTGGTGTTGGAACTACTTCAGTGCACTTCACCATCTGGACTTTGGAGAGTTAGGTTAAGTCAAGTGGCATCAAAACAAGTTCATTGAAACGATGGCACCACACATCCCCCCTTCACATGGGACTGGCTCTTTACAGTGGGACATTAAGACATGACTACACATGAAAATGTGAACATGCAACATTCTACTAAGAGAAGCGTTAAAGGTCAGCTCATTTTAGCACTTGGGATGTGGCGGCAGAAAGATCAGGTAAAGGTCGTCATCCTTATACACATCTTGAGGCCAGCTTGGCTACATGAAACCAAGATTTTGTTATATAAAGGTAAATTTGGAATAACCGTCATATTCCTAATCCCTGGGATTCTTTTTCCTTTAAAAATATCTTCTTTAGGGGCTGGAGAGATGGCTCGGTGGTTAAGGGCACTGACTGCTCTTCCAGAGGACCCGGGTTCAATTCCCAGCACTCACATGGCAGCTCACAGCTGTCCATAACTCCAAGATCTGACAGCCTACCAAAGACATACCAATGCACCAATGCACATAAAATAAAAATACTTTTTTAAAAAATATCTTCTTTAGCTTATATATTAGCTAAACATTTTACTATAATTGAGCTACAGTCCCAATTCAATCAATCAGTCTTTCTCTTTTGTTCTTGTTTTTTGAGACACGGTTTCTCTGTTTAGCACTAGCTGGCCTGGAACTCGATCTGTTGACCTGGCTGGGCTCGAATTCAAAGAGATCTGCCTGCCTCTGCCTCCCAGGTACTGGGATTAAGGGCATGTGACACAACTTTATTTTAGCTAATCTCTTAACTTTAGTTTTTGTTCAACAGGCTTGTCTTTTTTGATAATTCTGTTATGTGTTCCCCCCTCCTTTTAATTTTTTTTAAAATTTCATGTATTTGAATGTTTTTGCCTGTATATATTGTGTGTACTATGTTCATGTCTCATGCCATGGAGGCCAGAAGAGGGCATCAAATCCCATGGAACTAGAATTCCATGGCTGTGAGCCACCATGTGGCTGCTGGGAATTGAACCCAGATCTTCTGGAAGTGCAGCTGGTGCTCTTAACCACTGAGCCATCTCTCCAGGCCCCATACTACCCCTTTTCAAAACCGTCTCTTCAGAGTTGTTTCTAAGACTTAAATCTGCTCTCCCTTCCCTCCCTCCCTCCCTCCCTCCCTCCTTCCTCCCTCCCTCCCTCCCTCCCTCCCTCCCTCCCCTTCCTTCCTTCCTTCCAATGGTTAGAGTTTAGACTGTGTTGTTCCAGACTTTGGTGTTTGAATAGAGTAACTTTCATCCACTCATTCACCTTTTTTTAAAAGAAAGATTTATTTTATTTGTATGAGTGTTCTGTCTTCATGTATGCTTACATGTCAGAAGAGGGTATTAGATCCCATTACAGATGGTTGTGAGCTACCATGTGGTTGCTGGGAATTGAACTCAGAAACTCTGGAAGAGCAGCCAGTGTTCTTAACCTCTGAGCCATCTCTCCAGCCCTGCCCCTCATTCATCATTTGTTGTTTTTTACACCTTGGTAGGTGTTGTCACATTGAAGCCTCTCTGACTTCTCAATATTTTAGTCTATTAGGGATAGCCATGTAATACAATGAAATCATGATTACAGTATCGACATAGATTGTGGATAAGAGACATAAAAGTTGGGAATTTGTGGAGGCTGCACCAGGTTGTGAGTGACCATAAATACACCTGTGTGTCTGACAAGCTTTCCTGAGTAACTAGGCCTTGTAGGGTATTTAGCAGCACCCCAACTTTATCCGCTGGTTTCCGTAGCTGCATCATTTACCCAAGATATGACTGTGAAACATGTCTGAAGACATCGCTTCATATGTCCTAGCAACCTGCTCATTGCAACATTGAAAATCACACAATATGGGGATAAAGAGATGACGTGTTCATGTAAATAAGTTAGATAATTTCATTGAAAATACTTTCCATGTAGTGTTTAGTAGTCTGCCTTATGTTTTCTTTCAGTTTGTTGAGAAAGAGATTTTATACAATTTTAATAGTTTATTTGTATGTTGAGTTCAAATTTGTAGATTTTTCTTTTTTGTTTAGGGGTTCAGTACAGGTGTCATCCTTTTAGAAGCGATCTTATTCTTCCTTTCCTTCCAAGAGCCCAGGAAGAGAGGACTATGTTGAGACAGAACGACAGAGGTGAGAGCAATGCCAGAGGTTGTATGTGGAGACACCTAGTACACCCTGTCCCACTTAATGCAGAAGACTAAGCCGCATTCTGAAGCTTGATCAGCACCAGCTGTGCTTCAGGAACCAGGCATTCCCCAGGGCTCTGTTTAACAGCAGAACTAAGTAATTCAGTACATGCATTTAGATCAGAAATTGCTTTTCCAGACTGGAAGTTGGTGCTGGGTGATTATGCTTATGCTATGGTGTCTGTGACTGGGGAAAGGTTTCTTATTTTTGAAGATTGAATTTCTCCATATTACAGTAGTTTGATCTTAGAAAAAAAGCTAAAGAAACCTATTATTTTTGTTTTTGCTGTTTCTTAAAATAGATTAAGTATATTTTTATCAAAAGGCAACAAGAAATTTTGAACTATAGTTTTTTTTTCTATACACACACTTTTGTTTTAAAACTTACTTAGATTTACTTTGTGTGTGGGTATTTTTGCCTGCATGCATGTCTGTGTACCATGCATACGAAGTGCCCTTGACCAGAGGAGGGCATCAGATTCTCTGGAACTGGAGATGGTTGTGAGCCACCATGTGGGTACCAGGAACCAGACCTGGGACCTCTGCAAGAGCAGAGGTCCTCTTAACCTCTGAGCCATCTCTCCAGGCCCCTGAAACAGACTAGTGGTTCTCAACCTGTGGGTTGTGACCCCTTGGGTTGCATATCAGATATTTAAATTACATACACAACAGCAGCAAAATTATAGTTATAAAGTAGCAATGGAATAATTTTATGTTTGGGGTCACAACATGAGGAACTGTATTAAAGGGTGGCAGCATTAGGAAGGTTGAGAACCATTCTTCTAAACAATTTAGAGAGATACTGCCTCAGAAGGTGTAGTCAGAATACTGTTTTAAAAGTAGCATCAATCTGGGCAGTGGTGGTGCACTCCTTTAATCTCAGCACTTGGGAGGGGAGGGAATGGCAAGTGAGTCTTTGTAAGTTTGAGGCCTATCCTGGTCTGCATAGTGAATTCTAGGCCAGCCAGACCCTGTCTCCAAACCAAAGAAGTAACACCAAACCAAATGTAGGGATATGGTACAGGCTCTGACCATTTGTAGGATGAAGGGACAATGTGCCTGTTTTTTGGTATCGAGGCTATAGCGGAATAGGAAGGGACACTCTTTTCTGGGTTCTTGATGGCAGCTGTCCCTCTTTGTCCTAGACGCTGTGGGTGCTGCTGCTGTCAGTGAGTCACTTCAGTCTTTATTTTCAGAATGGAACAATCCAGTATTTGCCCGTTACCCAGAGGTGGGTCTGCAGTACTTTTTCTTTGCCTGTTTGTAAATTTGAACTTCATTTGAGCTGGGTGTGGGCATGCCTGAGTATATGAATTTCTAATTATGAATGGAAAGTAGGCAGATTCCTAGATAACTTATTTGGAAATTAGTGTTTAATGTAGAGAGGGTAAGTCAGCATTTTAGAAAGGTCAAGAAATTTGGATGAAACATGTATATTCAGTGTGAAGAGTAGATGTATTTATCCTGTCTTACAGGGTGGTAATAATAAGGGTTACCCATTCAACCCTTCACACCATTTCATCTGCCGGAACAGTTCTGTGTGTCCTGACGTGTTGTCACAGCATGTACCGAGTATGTTAATGAGCCTGGGTAACAGACAAGCATTTGACTACTGATTCCTCACTTAAGATGCCTTTACGGACTTAATCATGGAGCATAGACAAATTGTTCTGAAATCGTGCAGGTTTAGTCAGTGTTTATAAAAAATGTGTTAATTTAGACAACTTTTCTTAGAGCCTATTAGATCTATAGGTTTCTTACATTCATCCTATTTCTAGTAGAATGTATGAAAGTACTTGTTTGGTTTTGGTTTTATTTTTTGCAGTTCTGGAAATTGAAACTAGGGCCTTGTATATGCTAGGCAGTATCCAAGCCCCCAAAAATGAGTATTTTAGAGGACTTTGAAATCATTGGAAAAACATTTCCACAGACATGAAAAATAAAATTATGTTTTTACTGGGTCTTTCTAGGTTGCTGTTGATGTCAGCAGTGGCCGGGCTGAGAGCTTAGCAGTTAAAATTCACAACGTACTCTATCCGTATCGCTTCACCAAAGAAATGGTTCATTCAATGCAGGTAAAACCAACACTGACATCCAGGTCATGGTTAAGCTAGACTAACTTGTGAAATTGAATTTATTTTCAATGAGAGAGACTGTATTAGTCAAGACATGCTGCATTAGGCTTTTTAGAGGAACAAATAGAATGACAGCTTTATTAGACTGGCTTCCAGGCTGTGGTCCAGCTACTCCAACAGTGGCTCTCTCTGCCAATGGAAGACCCAAGAATCCAGTAGGGTTCAGTCCACCGTGCCACCGATGTCTCACTGCTCTTCAGTTTACACCGGAATCCTGAAGAAGTAGCCTCTAATGCCAGTGAAGGAATGGATTTACCATCCAGAGTGAAGGCAAGCCAGCAAAGGGAGCAAGCTTCCTTCTTCCATGTCCTGTATATAGGCTGCCAGCAGAAGGTGTGGCCCAGACTATCGGTGCATCTTCCCCCCTCAAAAGATCTAGATTTTGAAGGTTTATTTCTCACTTCAAACAGTCCGAATTAAAAGTGGGTCTTTATACTTTAAATAATTTAATTAAGAAAAAAATCCCCCACAGGTATACCTGCCTCTTGGGTTTTAGTTAAGTCCAGATGTAGTCAAGTTGAGAACCAAGAATAGCCATCACACATGTGATTCTTTGTTTTTAATCCGAGTGGAATCTTTGTTTTGTTTTGTTTTGTTTTTGAGACAGGTTTCTCTGTGTAGCTCTGGCTGTCCTGGAACTTGATCTGTAGACTAGGCTGGCCTCAAACTCATAGAGATCCACCTGCCTCTGTCTCCCAAGCACTGAGATTAAAAGTGTGCATCACCATTGCACAGATGGAACCTTGAATTTTTCTCATCAGAAAAAAATGCAGATTAATTTCAATAGCAAGGAAGAATATCCTTAACAGTGTGTTCGTGCAGTTTTCAGGGAATAAATTACAGTTCAGGCTGATAATGCTAAGGACTTTTAACATTTCTGCAGAGAATTTTATTTGGATTTTACATTTTATAACTGTGACAAATGCCAACTGATTATTTATAAATCAACATTGTCCTTAACTGTGCAAAAGTACTCACTTTTAAATGACCCTCTCTATGTGAGGCTGCAAAGGTTAAGAAGTTGTACACTGGAAGTTCATTAGGACACGCCTATCTCTCTACTTTTTTGTTGTGTTCTCTGTACACTGCTCTGATTGTCTTAGCCTCTGTGCCTTTGGATTTGGTAACAAGCTAGGATATTAGCAATGCAAATAAACGCCTACCCAGGTGTGGACCCAGGATTAGAGCAAGGTAATGGTTATCCAGAAAGACACCTTTGTGGAGCATGAGCCTGGAGAGAGGCACCTCCACAGTCTGAAGCTGTTGGTGGCTTTCACTATTGCTCTTAGACCAGCTCTTCCAAAATGGCTTTCTGTAGTTGGTTTTTACTCTTTACTCTTAAGCTCTTTGTTCTTTGGGGGCCCACCACCCATCTCCCAAATAAATCACACACTGAGGCTTATTCTTTCTTACAAATGCCCTGCCTTAGCTCAGCTTGTTTTTCTTTCTTTCTTTCTTTCTTTCTTTCTTTCTTTCTTTTTTTTTTTTTTTTTTTTTTTGGTTTTTCGGAGACAGGGTTTCTCTGTGGCTTTGGAGCCTATCCTGGCACTCGCTCTTGTAGACCAGGCTGGCCTCCAACTCACAGAGATCCACCTGCCTCTACCTCCCGAGTGCTGGGATTAAAGGTGTGTGCCACCACTGCCCGGTTTCCTGAGTGCCACAAGCACTCAGCTTGTTTCTTGCCAGCTTTTCTTAACTTAAATTATCCCAACTACCTTTTGCCTCTGGGTCTTTTCCTTTTCTTACTTCTGTATATTCCACTTTCACTCTTAACTCTGTGGCTACTCCGTGGCTGGCCGGCCCCTATCGTTCTCCTCTCCTTGTTCTCTCTTTCCCAGATTTCTCCTCCTGTTTGTTCTCTCTGCCTGTCAGCCCTGCCTGTCCTTTCTCCTATCTTGCTATGGCTGTTCAGTGCTTTATTAGACTATCAGGTGTTTTAGACAGGCAAATAATTACAGCTTCACAGAGTTAGACAAATGCAGCATAAACAAAAGCAACATATCCTTACATCATTAAATAAAAGTTTCAGAGCATTACTTGGGAGGCAGAGACAGGCAGATCTCTGTGAGTTTGAGACCAGTCTGGTCTACAAGAGCTAGTTCCAGGACAGCCTCCAAAGCCACAGAGAAACCCTGTCTCGAACCCCCGCCCCCCCCAAAAAAATTCTACAACAGCTTTCCTTACTTTTCACAGTTGAGAATTTGTATAATAGGCAATGCGTTATGACACACACCTTTAATCCCAGTACTCAGGAGGCGGAGACAGGAGATTCTCTGTGAGATGGAGGCCAGCCTGGTTTACATAGAGTTCCAAGCCAGGCAGGGCTACACATTGAGACAGTGTCTTTAAAAAGATACATAAATTTATTTTAGTTCTATTCTTTACTCAGAGTCTCCCTGCTGGAAACACTGTAGAAGTACTCTGACTTGCCAGCTCTCTTCCCTTCCTGTCTTCAACCTGGCCTCCTTGCCCATCCTTTTATCCTACCTCAGAACTGTCTCGAAGCCAGAAGCACCTTATTCAGTGTTGTTGGTTTTTTGATTGTTGGTGGGTTTTTTGTTTTCTGGGTTTTGTTTTTTTTTCTGGCTTTTCAAGACAGGGTTTCTCTGTGTACTGACCCTGGCTGCCCTGGAACGCACTCTGTAGACCAGGCTGTCCTCAAACTCACAAGATCCACCTGCCTCTGCTGGGATTAAAGGCGTGCACCACTTCCCTGCCCGGCTTCTTACGCAGAGTTTTTTTTTTTTTTTTTTTTTTTTTTTAGTTCAAGTTAGGGAACAAGCTTGTTTCACATGTAAGCCTTCTCCCTCTCCCTCCCCTCACCCCATCCCTCCTCCCCCACCCCAACCTACCCCCACCCCATCCACCCACCACTCCCCAGGCAGGGTAGGGCCCTCAACAGGGGCTCTGCAAAGTCCACCAAATCTTCCTGTGCTGGGCCTGGGCCCTTCCGCATGTGTCCAGGGCCAGAGTGTATCCCTTCATGTGGGATGGGCTCTCAAAGTCCCTTCTTACACCAGGGAAAAACCCTAATCCACTACCAGAGGCTCCCTGGAGTGCAGAGGCCTCCTTATTGACATCCATGTTCAGGGGTCTGGATCAGTATTGTACTGGCCTCCCAGACAGCATCTGGGGTCGATGTGCTCTCCCTTATTCAGGCCAACTGTTCCTGTGGGTTTCTCCAACCTGGTACAGACCCCTTCGATCTTCATTCCTCCCTCTCTTCAACTAAATTCCCGATCAGCTCAGTTGTATATCTGTGGATGTCTGTCTCTGCTTCCATCAGTCACTGGATGAGGGCTCTAGGATGGCATAAAGAGTAGTCATCAATCTCATTTTAGGGGAAGGGCATTTAGGGTATCCTCTCCACCATTGCCTGGATTGTTAGATCGTGTCATCCTTGTAGATCTCTGGAGATCTACCTAGTTCCAGATCTCTTCTCAGACCTATAGTGGCTCCCTCTAATATGGTATCTCTCATCCTGCTCTCTCTCCTCTATTTTTCCCCCAACTCAATATTTCTGCTCCTCCATTTCCTCTCCTCTACTCCTCTTCTCTTGCTCTTATTGTGGCAGCTCCCTCTCCCCTACCCTCATGCTCCCAATTAGCTCAGGAGTTCATGCCACTTCCCATTCCTGGGGACCATTTATCCCTTAGAGTCCTTCATGTTTCCTAGTTTCTTTGGTGAAGAGGATTATAGGCTGGTAATCCTTTGCTCTATGTCTAAAATTCATATATGAGTGAGTACATACCATGTTTGTCTTTTTGTGACTGGGTTACCTCACTCAGGATGGTTTCTTCTAGTTCCATCCATTTGCCTGCAATTTCAAGATTCCATTGCTTTTTTCTGCTGAGTAGTACTCCATTGTATAAATTACCACATTTTCTCTATCCATTCTTCAAGACAGGTTTCTCTGTGTAGCTTTGGAGCCTATCCTGGCACTTGCTCTGGAGACCAGGCTGGCCTCGAACTCACAGAGATCCACCTGCCTCTGCCTCCCGAGTGCTGGGAATAAAGGTGTGCAACACCAACACCTGGCTTCTTACTCAGAGTTTTAAAACGAGTCTTTTTTGTGCTTATTGGGGTGAACTCACATACATGCCTTAGAGCAAATAAATATAGAGGTCAGAGAACAACTTGCAAGAGTCAGTTCTCTCCTCCGTGTAATCCCAAAGGTGAAACTCAGGTAATCAGATTTGGTGACAGGCACCTTCCTGTGTGGAGCCATCCAGCTGGCTGTGGATGTTAGCATGTCAAATGTTATCTAGCTCTTTATGCAGATAAGCCTTTGCTAATTTTTTGTGAGGGTCACATTATTTATCTATATGAATGGCAGGTTCTCCAGCAAGTGGACAACAAGTTTATTGCCTGTTTAATGAGCACGAAAATGGAAGAGAATGGCAAAGCAGGTAAGCACGGGGTTTTGCTTCAGTTAATAATCTGACTGGTGTTCTGGGGGGATACTCCTGTTGTGAAATATGACAACTTGTGTGGCTTGAAATTATTGTAATTTCAGTGATTTAAGCAGATAAAGAGAAACTGACCTAAAGAATCTGAAACAAGTTTTAAAGTAATGAACTTTAAGTACACTGACAATACACATATAAGTCAGATACATACCAAGTTTTTGGTCTTATGAGATGTCGCCCAGGATTACCTCACTTCATGGTATCCTAATGCCTCAGCCTGACTGACTGCTGGAATTACAAGCCTACACCACACCACACCTGTGTCATTAAACTATTAATAGCAGTCACCTTGGAAATGAAAATGAATGTGGGCGAAGGGAGAATTTCATCTTCTGCTCCCTTAAAATATCTTATGTTGTAGAATTCTTACTGTTTTTTCTTTGAGAGAGAGTGTTTGTGTAGGCCAGAGATAACTTCAGGTGCCTTCCTCTAATACTTCCCACCCTATTTTTTTTTCTTTTTTCTTTCTCTCCATTTTTTATTTAAATTAGAAACAAGATTATTTTATAAGTCAATCCCAGTTCCCTCTCCCTCCTCTCTCCTGCCCCCTCCAACTAATACCCAGAAAAGGTATTCCATACCTTTTCTGCTCCTCAGGGAGAGTGAGGCCTTCCATAGGGTGTCTTCATAGTCTGTCATATCCTTTGGGCTAGGGCCTAGGCCAACCCCCTGTGTCTAGGCTCAGGGAGTATCCCTATATGTGGAATGGGCTCCCAAAATCCATTCCTATGCTAGGGATAAGTACTGATCTACTACAAAAGGCCCCATAGATTTCCGAGATCTCACTGACACCCACATTCAGGGGATCAGTCTCATGCTGGTTTCCCAGCTATCAGTCTGGGGACCAAGAGCTCCCCCTTGTTCAGGTCAGCTGTTTCTGTAGGTTTCACCAGCTTGGTCTTGATCCCTTTGCTTATCACTCCTCCTTCTCTGCAACTGGATTCCAGTTCAGTTCAGTGTTTAGCTGTGGGTGTCTGCTTCTACTTCAGTCAGCTGCTAGATGAAAGCTCTAGGATGGCATACAAGTTAGTCATCAATCTCATTATCAGGGGAGGGCATTTAAGGTAGCCTCTCCTCTGTTGCTTAGATTGTTAATTGGTGTCATCATTGTAGATCTACAGACATTTCCCTAGCGCCTGATTTCTCTTTAAACTTATAATGGCTCCCTGTATTATGGTATCTCTTATCTTGCTCTCTTCTATTCTTCCCCCAACTCAACCTTCCTGCTCCCTCCTGCCCTCCTCTCCCCTCTTCTCATATTCCTAGCTCCCTCTCCCCTCCCTTCATGTTCCCAATTTGCTCAGGAAATCTTGTCCCTTTTCCCTTCTCCTGGGGACCATGTATGTCTCTCTTAGAGTCCTCCTTGTTTCCTAGCTTCTCTGGTGGTGTGGATTATGGGCTGGTAATCCTTTACTCTATGTCTAAAATCCATATCTGAGTGAGTACATACCATGTTTGCCTTTTTGTGACTGCCCACCCTACTTTTTTTAAGACAAGGCTTCTTATAAACCCAGAGACTACTGTTTCTGCTGGACTGGTTATCCAGCAACACCCCTGCCTCATCTGCCTGTCTCTACCATCCCCATAGTTGCAGCTACAGGTGTGGACAGCCACACTCAGGTTTTTATGTAGATGCCAGGAATCCAAACTCACATCTTCATGCTTGCACAGCAAGTATTTATTTTTCCCCTGAGCTCCCCAACCTCCTCCTTTATGACTGTGTGTATACACACGGGTGCTCATCTATACATATCAACTCTAAAAGATAATCTTGGGCTGGGTAGTGGTGACACACGCCTTTAATCCCAGCACTTGACAGGCAGAGGCAAGTGGATTTCTGTGAGTTCGAGGCCAGCCTGATCTACAGAGAGATCCAGGACAGTCTCCAAAACAGAGAAACTTTGTCTTGAAAAACAAAACAAAACAAAAAAGATAACCTTGGGTGTCATGTTCAGGAATGCCATCCATCTCCTTTGAGACAGGATTTTTAATTTGCCTGGAGATCACCAATTAGGCTAGACTGGCTGGCCAGTGAACTCCAAGGGTCTTGTCTTCCCCTCTCCAGTTTTGAGATTACAAGTGTGCACCATCTACCAGACATTTTTATGTGGATTCTAAGGATCTAACTCAAGTCCTCATGCTTAGCCCATCCCCCCAGCTTCTTTTACAGTGTTTTCATCAATAGTAACAAGTTTATGTAAGTGTATACAATGTGTTCTGCTAGGTTTGTCAAGAGTTACACAGAATCAGGAGGCTGAAGACATGACTCAGTGGTTAAGAGCACTGGCTTCTCTTCCAGAGGACCTGGGTTCAATTCTCAGCATCCACATGGTGGCTTGCAGCTATCTGTAACTCCAGTCCTAGGGCATCTGACACTGTCTCTTGGCCTCTCAAGCACCAGGCATGCATGTGGTGCACAGAAGTATATAGTCAGGCAAAACACTCATACACATAAACTTTAAAAAATTATACAGAATCAGGTAGTGACTTGCTTTAATGAAACAATAGTTCCTACATAAATCACTCCACAAATATTGTTTGCCTGTTATTTTCTAGGGACTGTACCAGGCCCTCAGGGTACAATGATAAGAGAAAGTAGATATGTCAGAGAAATAGATAATCATACAAAGACATAATGTTTTAATGTAGCTCTTAGGAAGATGTTGTAAGAACTGATACTGGGAGGTTTGATTTTGTCAGGGAGGTCAGCAGATGGTTCTTGGTAAAAATGAGTCTGAAGTATGAACATGTCAAATAAGGTAGTGAATAGGTAAGTTGTAATTTCCTCTTTGTCAGGTGACAGTAGGGCAGTGAGGATGGCGATAAAGCTGGGAAGGAAGTAGTAGCCAGGTGTTAAATGTCTGTTCGAAGCTTTGCTCTGTCGTGACACTAGCTGCAAACAATTGGATGTTTCCTGTTCTTTGTTTGGCTTGGGAATGCTATATGTCATATCATGTTGCGTTTTAGAAGGTCTTTTCTAGTTGCAATTTGGAGAATGGACTGACTTCCGGTGGAGTTCTGGGGACTCCACAGAGACAGTTAAGAAGATAATTGCAGCAACTAAGAAATAAATATTGGTTAACTAGGCTCATGGTAGACTAAGGAGAAGTGAAAGCCTTAGGACTGAGTGCAGTGTCCTATGCATGTAATCCAGTACTCAGTACTCAGAAGATCAAGGCAGGATGGCTGACACTGGTGCAAGCCTAGATAATATAGCCTGGGCTACCACGTGTGTCCTCACCGCCAGTAAAACAAACAGAGAAATGTAGATGCATTGGGAAAGCAGGACATAAAAGTCAACAGGGCTTGGTGATGGATTGTTATGTGAGAGGTGTATCAAGGGTAACTCCTAGTTTTCTGACCTCCATGGCCAAGTGGATGATGTTGCAAGACCAGATTAGAGGTGGAGCAGGTTGGGAGGATAAAAATCACAAGTTTAGTCTAAATTCTCTTTGAAATGTTCAAGAGGAGACAGCAGGAATGTGTTTGGCTAGTGCAGGTGTGGACCAGAGTGTTCTGACCTGGTGATATAAATTTGGTTGACAGCATAAAGTTGGTTATTGATGGTGTAAATTTTATCACCTAGAAATGTGAGGAGTGAGGAGAAGCCCTGAACGTAGAATAATTCAGCCATGTAACAGCTGAATAGGAAGGCAGACCAGTAGAAGAGGAGAAGGAATCACTAGAGAAACAGGGAAATAGAAGGTTGTCATAGCCACGACCTCACACGAGCTGCTGCTGTGTTGTTTGCTAAGGGGAGGCCTGTTTGGTTTTGTGACAGTGGAGACATTGACACCGAGAGCTGTCTGGAAGAGCTGGGGCTGAAGCCATTGTTGCCCATGGGGACTGCAAAGAAAGACTCAGAAATCTGAGACCTGGGAGGGAGCGACCAGCAGAGAGTGAGGAGACTTTGTTTGATGAGGATTTTGGGTGCAGTTGCAGTTGTCTGCCTGTGTCTGTGGCCTTGTAGTGCTCAGTTTCAGTTACCCACAGTCAACCAAGGTCAGAATATTATGTGGAAAATTCCAGAAATAAGCAACTGGTAAGTCTTAAGTTTCACACTGCTGTATGAGCAGTATGATGCAATTTCGTATCATCTCACTGTGGTCCACCCAAGCTGCAAATGACTCCAGTGTATCCATGCTATATACCCTAGTTGCCCGCCACTCAGTAGCTGCGTGCATTACCAAATTAACTGTAAGTATTACATTATGTTCAAAGGAACCTTATTATATTTAATAATGGTACAAATACAATAAAAATGATGTTAGCACTTTTATTCCAGCACATTGTTATAAGTGTATTTTTTATTTTTTCAGTGCTAAGCATGCTACACAAGTAGTCTATCACTGAGCCACACCCCCAGCCCTGTTCTATTATTAGTTATTGTGAATTTCTTACTGTACCTAACTTATAAATCCAACTTTATCATTGATTTAAAAAAAAAAAAAAAAAAAAAGACTGTTCAGGGTTTGGTACAGGAGTTGGTTCTCGCCTTTTACCATGTGGTCCTGGGGATTGAACTCAGATCTTCAGGCTTGGAAACAAATACCTGTATGTGCTGACCCTTCTCTCTAGCCCTGAAGTTTTGCTTACTTGAAATTCTGATATTTTTGAGATACCCAAATCTCAACCAGTGGCACCCAAGAAGGGTGTAAGCACAAAATCAGTATCTTCAAAGAAACAAAAGAGGCCACTAGTTAAACTTCTCTTGAGAGTTTATATTTATTTTGGATTTACTACCAAAGAGTATTCTTCATATTCTTTTCAAAAGCAAAACCAGAGTCAGGCATGGTGACGCACGCATTTAATCCCAGCACTCAGGAGGTAGAGGCAGGCGGATCTCTTAAGTTTGCTGCCTGCCTGGTCTACAGAGCAAGTTCTAGGACAGCCAGGGCTACCCTGAGAAACTCTGTCTCAAAAGAAAAACAATAAAACAAAAGCAGAAGCAAAACCAAAATGCAAGAATGTTCTTGAGGCTGAGGATGTGGCTCCGTTGGTAGAGAGCTTGCCTATCATGGGTGAAACCCTGGGTTCAGTCCCCCAGCACTGCATCAAACTGAGCGTAGTGATATACTCCTGGAAGTCCAGACTAGGGCTGGGAAGATAGAGGTAGAGCCCTCCTCAGCTAAGTAGCAAGTTCAAGGCTAGCCTGGGTTATATGAGTCCCTGTCAAAAACACAGTTAAACCCATTCCTCTGAACCAAATGTGAGTTATAAATATGTAATATTCCTGAATTGACTTATTTTTATTTTGCTTGCTTGTTTTTGTTTTTCTTGAGGCTTTTTTGTTGTTTTGGTTTTTGGTTTTTTGAGTCTGGGTTTCTCTGTGTAGTCCTGGATGTCTTGGAACTCACTCTGTAGACCAGGCTGGCCTTGAACTCATAGAGATTACATGCCGCCGCCGCCGCCGCCGCCGCCACCACCACCACCACACAGCATTGTGTTTTGTTTTTTAGGCAGGTTCTTATCATGTAGCCATGGCTGGCCTGGAACTCTCTATGTAGACTAGGCTGTCTTTGAACTCACAGAGATCCTTGTTCCTCCTGAGTGCCAGGGTGAAAGATGTGTACCATGACTCCCAGCTTGATATTGACATTTTTATTGGACACATGCATTATTGTTTTAAAGTGTTTTATAGTGAAACTAATGTCATATGTTGGCATTTTAGGTTATATATTTCTGCCTAATAGGATACATTTGTTCAGTTATGATATTCTAAAGAATAAATTTATTCTATAAATATTTATCAAGTATCTATTATGTAGAATTCTGTTTTATGTGCTTAGGACTATAACATGAAAATATCTGTTGTCACAGAACTTCTATTCTTTCCTGTTGGAATATCAAAAACATGTTTTTTATGAAATAAATTGTCTTCTGCTTCATTCAAGAAATGAAAAGTTCATAAGCATCATATATACAAGGGAAAGATAAGCCGTTCTTCCAGTCAGTACAGGTTGGATTTCAGAGTGTTCTAAGTTTGGTAATTTGTGTTGGTCATTAAGGCCACTCCCTCACAGGGTCTGGTTTGTTCCATTGTTTTGCCCAATGCCAGATGTTCAGTGTTCATCAGAAACAGCTGCCACTCTTGCTAGCCTCAAAGAAAGCTAATAGTCAACATGGGGGACACTCCTGTGTTATACTTGCTGTCAGAAGTCTGCTTTGGGGCCTGGGGAGGCTCAGTCAGTAAAGAGTTTGCCTCACAAGCAACAGAACCTGGATTCAAGGCCCAGAAAAGCTCTGGTGTATGTGTTCTTGATCGAAATACATTGTATAAGTATATGAAGTTCTCAAAGAGTGATAAAAACTTTTTAAGATACTATGTTAGAATATGGGTAAGTAAATAAGGAAACAAAATCCCAAATCCACATCCTTTGTCTATTCTTTAATTTTAAATACATTCTAATATATATCATAAAAAATCTTAAAATGTAATTAGAACAAATTAAAACAAAGGGTATGACACATATTCACTTTCGTTTGTTTTCTAACCTGAAAATAATTAATACAGTTAATTAATTAATATTAAGAAGTAATTTAAAAAGCTGGGTTGCTGGCATGTGCTTAGAGGCATAGAGACAGGTGGGTCCCTGGGGCACACAGGCCAGCAAGACTAGTTGTTGATGAGCTCCAAACTAGTAACAGTCCCTTCTCAGAGAAGATGAGTGGTGTAAGAAACAACACTTGTCCCCTCTCCCTCTCTCTCCCTCTCTCTCTCCCTCTCTCTCCCCCCTCTCTCTCTCCCCTCTCTCTCACTCTCTCTCCCCTCTCTCTCTCTCCCTCTCTCTCTCTCCTCTCTCTCTCCCTCTCCCTCTCTCTCCCTCTCTCTCCCTCTCTCTCCCCTCTCTCCTCTCTCTCTCCTCTGTTCTCTCTCTCTCCCTCTCTCTCCCTCTCTCTTCCTCTCTCTCTCCCTCCTTTCCCCCCCTCTCCCCTTTCTCTCCCCCTCTCTCCGCATCGCTCTCTCTCCCCGCCTCTCTCTCCCCTCCCCTCTCCTCCCTCTCTCTCCTCTCTCTCTCCCTCTCTCTCTCTCCCCCTCTCTCTCCCTCTCTCTCTCTCCCCGGCCCTCTCTCTCTCTCCCAGCCCCCCTCTCTTCCCTCTCTCTCTCTCTTCCCCCTCTCCCCCTCTCTCGTCTCTCTCTCTCTCTCTCTCTCCCCTTCTCTGCCCCCCTCTCTTTCCCTCTCTCTCTCTCTCCCTCTCTCTCTCCCTCTCTCTCCCCTTCTCTCTCCCTCTCTCCCTCCCCCCCCCTCTCTCTGTCTCCCTGCAGATCAGGATGTAGCTCTCAACCACTTCTCCAGCACCACACCCATCACGCCTGCAGCCATGCTCCCCAACTAAATTCTTTTCTTTTGTAAGAAAAGAGAGACAGAGAGAGAGAGAGAGAGAGAGAGAGAGAGAGAGAGAGAGAGAGAAAGAGAAACACCACTTGAGATTGTACACACACCAGAAAAAGTCTGTTTGTGGGGTGGGAGTGTGTGTTGCTTAATTGGCAGAATGCTCGAATATCAGGCAAGAGGATCAGAAGTTCAGTGTCACCTTCAACTACATAGGAAATCTGCAGCCAGCCTGAAATACAATGAATCTTGTCTCAGAAATAAAAAGCAAATTGTCTGTTCCCTTTTCCTTTAAGTCTGTGCATTTCCTTTAATGCTGTGCATTTGATAGTATCTCCCCTAGTTTCATTTCCATAGCTATGATAAAATACCCTGACAAAAAGCAGTTTCGGGAAGAAAGTTCATTTTAGCTCACAACTCCAGATTACATTCCATCTCCGGGAAGAAGTCAGGCGGGAATTGGAAGAAGGTAGTCACATCACACCCAGAGTCTAGAGAAGAGAAATAAGCACGCTTGCCATCTGCTTGGCTTGCTTTATCTGCTCTTTCAGTTTAGGCCATAAACCCAGGGAATGGTGTCTCAAACTTTTAGGCAACTTAATCAGAAGAACCCTTTACATACATGCCCACAGGCCAGCCTGCTCTAGATTGAGTGTTCTCTACGACTTAATGTTTAATCTTTTAATAGAATAGGAAAAGATGTTTTCTATACCAAATTCAAGAGAAGAGCTTTTGTTTCAGTATGATTGATAACAACCTTCAAGCTATTGGTTAAAATAATACAAGTGCAGCTTTTAAAAGCTGTAATAATGTCGTGGAAAGCTGTCCTGTCCCTGAGATTCCCTGTAGGGCTGACTTCCAAAACCTTTGCACATCCCTTGTTTGTACTTGAAAGTCTGAAGCCCTGCTCTGAAAAGAGAGGATTGTAGGGGGTGGAGAGATGGCTCAGTGGTTAACAGCCATACAGCTTGTCAAGAATTCTGTCTCCAGCACACCCATCAGGTGGCTCACAGCTCCTGTGGCTCTGCCTCCAAGGGAATGAATGCAACACGTGTGTCTTCTGTGGCACCTGCTCTCATAGGCACGAATGTGCACCTGCAGTACACATAGTTAAAGATATCTTTACTTAAAAGTTTTTATATGTATGAATGTCTTCCTGCATGTATGCATGTATATATATCATTTGTGTGCAGTACATGTGGATACCAAAACGGCCTCGAATTCACTGGAACTTGAGTTACAGGTAGTTGTGAGCCTTCATGGAGATGCTGGAAATCAAGCCGGGTCTTCTGGATGAGAAACAAGTGTTCTTAACTGCTGAGCCATCTCTCTGCCCCCCCCCCCAAATTTTTTTTTTAAGTGGGGCCATTAGGCAAGATCACCTGGGAGTTAATTAGAATTGCAGAAACTTGTGCCCTATTGACCAGATCTGGCATTTGAGTATGCTTCCAGGTGACAGGTTCACGGAGGATAGCTTGGGAAGCCTCAGCCTAAAACAGCTACAGTTGCAGACTATGGGTAGACACAGTGAGGGTCTGTTTCTCTGCAGCCAGGGAAGTAGTGATTTTTACATCCTTACATGGTTAGGAAAAAACAAAGGAAGACTTCTTGACATAGCCACATCATATGCAGTTACTTCAGTGTCCATAAATAAAGTTTTATTGGAGCATAGCTATAGTGGCACAGATTGTGGCTGCTTTGGCTCAAGACGAATACTCATGACAGAATCCATGTGGCCTAAAAAGCATAAAATGGTTCTTTTCTGCCTCTTTGTAAAAAAAAAAAAAAAAAAAATTCTGGCCTCTGATCTAAAGTATACAAGTATGTGCTTCTTGAGTTTGAGAGTGGTTTGCAAATCAAGATCCACTGATTATAATGTATACAGTGCATTAGCTAATAATTCTTCATTGTAGTAAAGTTGAATTAATAAAGCCAAGTCTGTATTGAATAAATTTAAAATTTTAACCTTCCTTTCTAAATGAAATATTGATGAGTTAAAGGGTTTTTCACCAGGGATGAATTTGTTAATTTATTGATAATTTCAAGTTTTGTTAAAGAATGAAAAGTATAATTGAGTTAGGTGTGATGGTGTATAACTTTAGTCCCAATGCTTACTTGGGAGGCAGAGGCAGGTGGATCTCTCTGAGTTCCAAGGCCAGCCTGATCCACATAGCCACATTCTGGGCCAATTAGGGCTGTATAGCAGGACCCTTTTTCAAAAAATAAAAACTACAATTATATCTACTCAGTATGTCTTGTGTTTTCATCATTAAGTGGCTTGAATAAACCTTTTTTCTCCCTCCACCCTTTATGATTCTTTTAATCTTGAGATTGGGAATGCCAGTAATTGTGGATGGTTTTGTAGGTGGAAACCTGCTAGTCTTGGTGGATCAGCACGCTGCCCATGAGCGAGTTCGTTTGGAGCAGCTTATTTCTGGTGAGCATCTGTCTGCAACTGCAGATTGCAGACCCCCAGCCCAGTTGATATGCCGAGAGTTTCCTCATGTGACTTGGGAGGAAGGATGCATTGTGTGTTTGAAATTTAGGCTGAAATCATCGAGTCTGAAAACTAATGAAAGACTGCAGTACTTTGCTCTGCCAATTCAGACACACGGGTCTGATGGACTTGGTCACAGACGTGTTTCCTATGTATTTATTCTCCGCCCAGACCTACAGAAGGCCTGGGTTAGTTCATTCTGTCGCACAGCACAAAGGTATGTTCTTCAATGCCTGTGTACTCTCACTGGGCCTTCCCCAGAGTCCACAAAGTCCCATAAAAATACTTTTATTTTAAAATCTCGTTTATTTGGGCACAGGTAGTGCAATCAGATTGGTCTAATTTTAAAAGGTACAAAAGGAAATATAACAAAGCATCCTTTACACCCTTGTCTTTCATTTCACTGTATTTCTTTTCTTAGAGGCAGCTGGTATCGTGCTGTTTAGATGTATCTTTTCAAAGTGACTGTGCTGTTTTGATTTGTTTGGTTTTTTGTTTGTTTGTTTGAGATAGGGTTTCTCCAGGTAGATGTTTCATTAACTGGAATGGCAATAATATTACTGCCATTTTCTTTGCACTTATAAAATGAAGTCCCCATCCCCTGTTCTCCTCCCCCGTCCCCGGAAAAAAACCCACAACCCTAAGTATATTTTGCCAGGTGATGCTGGCACACACCTTTGATCCCAGCACTCAGGAGGCAGAGGCAGGTGGATTTCTGTGAGTTTGAGGACAGCCTGGTCTACAGAGTGAGTTCTAAGACAGGTAGAGCTGTTAGAAACCCTGTCTCAAAAAAACAAACAAACGAAGGCCCAAGAGTTTGGAAAGATACAATCAAAACAGTGGAAGAAAATTGCTTAGAGTAAGGATTTAAATTTTGAGCCCCCACCCCCTTACTCATTTTGGTGGGTGAAATACAGTGGTTTGAGAAATGTGTAGGTCGTGACTCTGGTCAGCAGTTCCCAGCAGCTGGAGGGTGGTTGCCAAGTCTCGTTTGGCATCTGGCAAATCAAGTTCAGTTCACTAATAGCAAGCATGTTTGTTGCTCGAGTGTCTAGAGTTTGTGGTAATTTTTAACAGAGCTGTCTTCACGATAAGCACATGTGAAGCTTGTGGAGACCCTTTACACTGAGCTCTGAACTTTAGATCTTGGATTTACAGACAGTTGTGAGCTGCCATGTGGGTGCTAGGAATTGAACCCAGGTGCTCTGGAAGAGCAGTTTTAACTGCTGAGCCATCTCTCCAGCCCTGAGCTCTGGGCTTTAAGAAAGCTGATGACCACAAGAAATGAACTGGCTGTGCAACATCATGAGATTTTTGCATAAAAGAATTGTTAGGAAGAAAGGGATATCAGAAGGCTTGATCTTCCCATGGCTTGTCCAAGACCATAACAGTTATTAAAGCCATTGGTTGTGGTGTGTAGCAGTTAAGGATTGTGGGCCAAGAATCTCAGGCTGAGGATGTCATCAAAGAAAACTTGAAATGCAAGAAATGAACAAGTGAAAAATTTGGCTCATTAAAAAGGAACTTATGGGTCAGTGAGATAGCTTAGCCAGCAAAACATTTGCCATGGGAGCCTGATAACCCAAGCTCAGTCCCGTCCCCCACATAAAGGTGGAAGGAGAGAACTTACTCCCAACGTTGTCCTCTGATCTCCATGTGTGGGCCTGGCTTGTGTGTAGCCCCCTGCCACACACCACACACACACACACACACACACACCCGTACACACACACACACACACACACACACACACACACACACACACACACACACACACACACGTAAATAATAGGGAACTGGAGAGACAGCTCAGAAGTTAAAGCACTGGCTGCTTTTGCAGAGGATCCAGGTTTAATTCCAGCTCCAACATGACAGCTCACAACTGCCTGTAATTCCAGTTCCACCGGTTCCAATGCTCTCTGATGGCCTCTGTGGGCACCAGGCACACACATGGTATGCAGACATACATTCGGGCAAAACACCCATACACATTAATATTTTTAAATGAAATAATAATTTTAAAATTTATACCCAAACTTAATTACTATATAGGGCCTGCATCATTTGAGAATAATACTGGCAAATTCTTTTCAGAAACTGAGAAACCTTTCTGAAGGAACCATGAAGCCCTCTTGATACCACACATAATAACTACAGGAACACTGCTTGTTCATTGGGATGTAAGAGTTTAGTCTTCTCTTTTTTATTTTGAAAAACTGCTAAAATGAGTAAAATGTCTGGCTTTCCCTTAGTTTGCTACTAGAATCCAAATTGTAGACCTGAACACTGAGCACACTACTTAATTGCAGAGAACTTTACCATGGCCATGCCTCACCCAGCATCCTTTGACTGAATGTAACAGTCTTCCCTTCTTATTTTCTCATTCATCTCTTCCAATAGACTCCTATGAGAAGCAGCCTCCGCAAAGCTCTGGTCGGAAAAAATTACTGTCTTCCATGATAATTCCTCCTCTAGCCATCACGGTACCAAAGGAGCAAAGGAGACTCTTGTGGTTAGTAATACCTCAAGGACACGATGCTGGTAGTATATAGCTTTACAGTAACTTGTTGAGGTTTCTGCATAAATATTCCATCTTTTTCAGGAAAGGAAACTTGGACAAAAGTTGTGAGTGGCTTACTCCAAGGTCATAACTGTTAGCTGTGGAGCGGGCACTCGAAGCCTGTCTCCTGACCCCAGAAGTCATTCTTCCCACTATAGCATAGCTATTGAGTATAGGATAGAATTTCCCTGATAATTTTTTCCAGCAGTTGGCTTAGAACACTTTTCTCATTTCTTGGAACAGCCAAGTGTTTATGCTGTACTGTTTCTGAGAGCAAAGTTAGGGTAGTAATTGCTTCCATTCTTGCGTCTTGGTTCATTCTAGATTCTTCATTACCATAATCTTATTAGGAAGAAGCCAAACACTTCGATGCCAGGGTGGGGCAAGTCCTGGAGCAAGTCACGAGATAGGTCATTTTCCCACTTCTGGGCAGTGTCAGTTATTGAAAATGAAAAGACTGTCAGTTCATTTCAGGTTTGAATGTTCACTGCTGCCAATGTAGCTTTTTTTCCCCTAGAGCATAATTCACTTGCTTAGTGCCACCAGCACACCCCAGTCCGGACAGCTCAGATCTTGGGGCTGTTAATTACCTCTGTCTTTTATGATTGAGAACATTTTCAGAGCTTCTCTTTGAGCCAGATTTCTGTAAATGCAGGCAGTAAGTTAGTTCCTTAGTGGAAAATGAAAACTTGGGAGTAAGATTTGGGAGCAAATTGGTTCTCTCAATAGAAAGACAGAAGAAAAAAGGATTACTATGCAACAGTTCTCCCTCATATGTGTGCATCTATTACAGGATCTCAGCAGATGCCTGAAAAGGCCACTACTGAGGCCTGTGTATGTGTTGTTTTCCCTGTAGATTGCCACCTTATACCACAGCTATCTGCATGTCCCGCAGCATTGCCACATGGGTCCATGATCAATCTGTCTTCCTTTTTTATGCTTTGCTGCCTTTGCATCACTACTGATGTGGTTTGGGGACATTAGGGAATCAAATAAGGGTTACTTCAGCGTAAAAACTGCAGTACTAGGCTGGAGAGATAGTTCAGTGCTTAAGAGGACTTGCTGCTTTTGCAGAGAACCCAGATTTGGGTCCAAGCAACCACATGAAGTCTCACAACTGACTGTAACTCCAGTGCCAGAGGATCCCATGCCCTCTTCTGGACTCTAAAGGTGCCAGGCAAGCATGTGGCATACATACATGAAGGCTAAATTCATACACATGAGATACAATTATGATAGATAAATCTTAAAAAAAAAAAAAACTGATACTGGAGCTGGGCATTGGTGGCACACACCTTTAATTCTAGCACTTGGGAAGACAGATCTCTGTAAGTTCGAGACCAGCCTGATTTACAAAAGCTAGTTCCAGGACAGCCTCCAAAGCCACAGACAAACCTTGCCTTGAAAAACTAAAAAAAAAAACAAAAAAGCCCTGATACTGGAGTGGTCAGCTGTAACTAAGTGACCAGCAGGGGTGTGGCATATACAGTGGCTATGTAGGACAACAGGATGCCTCAGTGGGACAGCTTGAGATTTTATTTTATCAGACTTCTCAGAGCAGCATGCAATTTGATTTTATGGCTGGGGATGCATATGCTTAGCATGTGCAAGGCACCAGTTCAGTCCCCAAAGTGAAGAAAGAAAAAAGTTTACTTCTGGAATTTTCCATTTACTTTTTTGGATCACAGTCAACCACGAGTAACTGAATTCTTAGAAAGTGTAGCTGTGAATGAGAATTACTGTAATTGAAAAGGAAATCTGATAATAAAATCCTAAACACATATAAGCATAAGGAAAACAATACAACTTCCAAAGGTCATGGGCACTTTTGAAAACTATCAAGTTTTTGGAAGCAGCACTGAAGTGGTGAAGTCATGCTTTTACATCTGAGGCTGTCTCCTTAGGTCTTACCACAAACATTTAGAAGATCTGGGACTGGAATTGATCTTTCCAGATGCTAGTGATTCTTTGATCCTTGTGGGAAAAGTGCCGCTCTGCTTTGTAGAAAGAGAAGCCAGTGAGCTTCGAAGAGGAAGATGCACCGTGACTAAGAGCATCGTGGAGGTAAGATGCCTCTTCCCGTGCCTGGGGAGCAGCCGAGCGCCCCGAACTTCAGTGCTCATCTTTAGTCAGCACACGTTTGCTACAGTCAGGGTGCCGGTTGCTAGACATTTAAAGATAAGTTAGCTCACAGTAAGGAGGAAGGAAACAGTTATACTACAGAGAGGTGTGTGTGCTTACAAGAGAGCGTTACATGGGGCACCTGATGGTCAGCTCCGAGGCTAAGGAGTAAGCAGTTTAAAGCTAACTAGGGTTTCACAGTGAGACGTCGTCCCAAATGGGGGTGGGGGTGGAGAAATGGCTTAGAAGTTAAGAACACTGAGTGCTCTTGTAGAGGACCCAGGTTCTGTTCCCAGCACCTATGTGTTGGCTAACAACCATCTGTAACTCAGTTCCAGGGGCTCCAGGACCCTTCTCTGGCCTTCATGGGCATCAGGCACACATGCGATACACTTACATACACTTAGGCAAAACACTCGAGACAGCCAGATGGCTCAGCAGGTACAGGTGCCGCAGCCAGATCTGAGCTGAGTTTGAGCCTCAGGACCTACCTGGTAGAATGAGAAAACAAACTCCCTCAGTCCATCCGCTGACCTCCAAGTACACATCTCGGCATGTGTACATGCATACACGAATGCACACGTGCATATGCATTTAAATAATGTAAGAAAATAATGCACAAAACTTAGAAGGTAGACTCGGTGGCTAAGTTAGGATACATGGGCAGGTTTGGAAGCAGAATGAGAAGTTAAAGCTATTGTACTGGTGGGCTGGAGAGATGGCTCAGAGGTTAAGAGCACCGGCTGTTCTTCCAGAGGTCCTGAGTTCAATTCCCAGCAACCACATGGTGGCTCAAAACCATCTGTCCCCTCTTCTGGTGTGCAGATATACATGGAAGCAGAATGTTGTATACATAATAAATGAATAAAATCTTAAAAAAAAAAAGCTATTGTACTGGTTGCCATATGATTTGACTAGGTCGGGGGTGGGAATGGGGAGGAGGGACAGATTTGACAACTAGATGAGAGGGAAACTCCAGATTTGATGCAAAAGGCACACAAAGGAATAAAGAAGAAAAGATACATGACAGTGATTCTGGGGTGATTGCTACCTCAGTGCAGAGACAGTGCCTTCAGGTACAGATGCCAGGGGCCTAGCAGACTGCTGCTCTGGTGTCTAGAAAAGAAATCTGGGTTGTACATATCTGTTGTCCAGAACAGCATGTGCATTTGGTGATGTCAGAAGGTGAAGAAGGGCCAGGAGACAATGAGACTGACCAGGAGGAAGAGTGAGAGGGAGGGAAGGAGCAAAGGCAGAGCCTATAGAGCACAGCTCTGAGGACATGTAAGGTCATGGAATGACACCAAGGGAGAGCTGTTGGATGACTGGAAATACTGAGGAAGGAAGATCCCAGGAAAGGGAATGTTGTCTCAATTAAGTGGAGCTGTAAGCAAGAGGAAATAGTTAACAGTGGCCAGGAAGAAAAACCTGAGCAGTTGGGCTTGGTGATGACTTGGTTGATCTGCAGTCATCCCATTGGGATGAAATCGGAGCATAGCGGGTCAGGAGTGAGGCTCTAATAACTCTTCCAAGAACCTGTAATTCCAGCACTTAGGAGGCTGAGGCAGGGAGATTACAAGCTTGAAGCTAGCGTGAACTACATAATTCTAGGCCAACTAGCCTGAGTGAGTTGGACAATCCCCCCCCCTTCTCCCTCTCTCTCTCTCTCCAAGGACACCAACAACAAAAAACGGCTTGGGAGTAGTAGGTCAGTGGTAGAGTGCTTGTCTAACATACAAAGCCCTAGGTTTCCATCCATCTGAAGCACTTGAGGGAAAAAGACATCTCTGGCTGCATACAGACGGAGATGAGGTGGTGGCTGCAGGTTGGAAGTGCTGGAGTTTGCATGTGCAGGACAGAGGGCTGTGGAGCATTTTGTCCTAAGATGGAAGTAAGACATTGAGGCGCGAGAGGCACTCCCCGTCCCAGCCTCTACGTTATCTCCCTTTCCCTTTCCACCTTGCCTGCTGGTGACAGCCTTGGCTCTGGCTCTGTGTTCAGCAGATGTCTTTTCTGCCCACACAACTCCTTTCTTCTCAGACTCCCACTCTAGATTTGGAGTCAAATTTGGATTCAAATTGTGTCAAATCCAAAAGATAGGATCTTCGAGAATCTTACTGTAATTCAATACCTAAAGTTTTAACCAGAAAATCATAATAAAAACTCCTGAAGTGACTTCAAAGACTACTTTAAAGTTTACTTCAAACTGAAACAAAGCTTATATAGTTTCAGAAATTTTGATTACATTAAGTCAGGCTGATGGGAGGATTCATTGACTTTGGAAGAAGTTGGAACAGTTCAGTGTTGAGGTGACTTTGTGAATCCTAGCAATCGACAGTCATTGCTACATTTCTTTTTTTCTGAGACAGGGTTCCCCTGTGTAGCTCTGGCTGTCCTGAAACTAACTCCCTCTGTAGACCAGGCCAGGCGGACTTTGAATTCAGACTTCATCTGCCCCTGCCTCCTGAGCATGTGCCACAATGGTCCAGCTCATTGATACATATTAATTCATTCTTAACAGTTTGTGTTCCAACTTGATATCTGAGCTTTGTTGTTGTTGTTGTTGTTGTTGGTTTTTCAAAACAGGGTTTCTCTGTGGAGTTTTGAAGCCTGTCCTGGAACTTGCTCTATATACCAGGCTGGCTTCAAACTCACTGAGGATCACCTGTCTCTGCCTCCCGAGTGCTGGGATTAAAAGCGTGCACCACCGCCACTCAGCCCCAAATTTGCTCCTCTTTATATATCCTAAATGTTAACTCTTTGTTTGTTTGTTTTGTTTTTCAAGGCAGGGTTTCTCTGTGTAGCTTTAGAGCCTATCCTGGCTCTCGCTCTGTAGACCAGGCTGGCCTCGAACTCACGGAGATCTTCTGCCTCTGCCTCCTGAGTGCTGGGATTAAAGGCATGCACCACCAACGCACAGCCCTACATGTTAACTCTTATGTTAGTGGCAAGCCTCATGCTGTAGGCTTCCTGTCCCCTCTGTTGTGCAGACACTTTTTGATTTCATGTCATCACGTTTCTCAATTTTGGGGACTGTTTCCTGTGTCACTGATGGTTTAAAATGCTAACAGAGCAAGTACAATAGAACAGTACATTTACGCCTGTTTTCCTTTTGGCTTTATAGGAATTTATTCGAGAACAAGTGGAGGTAAGCTTTTCTCTTACCTGAGGGTGTCACACCAAAGTGCTACACACAAAAGGCTTCATTGTCTCATTTTCCTCTTATTATAACATAGCTGCTGCAGACCACAGGAGGCATCCAGGGGACATTGCCGCTGACTGTCCAGAAGGTGTTGGCCTCCCAAGCCTGCCATGGTAAGAGCCTGCACATCAGCTCGAGTCCTGGGTGTGTTGAGTCCTGGCAGAGAGAGGAACAGTGACTGTAGAGGAGGCAGACTGCACATGTCTGCTTACCTTTTACAGAGTGTCATTTTGGTCAAGAAACCCAACCTACATTAAAAATGACTTTTCAAAGTAAAACCCCAGCATGGGTGCAAACTGACTGACTGACTGACTAAGCCAAGGAGTAGGCCCTAAAGAGGGTGCTCGGAGTCAGGCCCAGTGAGCCTAGGGCTCATCACAGCGTGAGGACGCAGCCTTGGCAGAGCCACAAAGGCCAGGAGTAAATTCCTCTCCTGAGGAGCAGCCAAGAGTACCAAAAAGTTAGGCTGGAAATAAAGACCAGACGCTTAGAAGGTTCCAGAGAAATCTTTAGAGCTGGTCCAGGCCCATTAGATCTGGTGGGGGGTCTTGAGTAAGGGACGTGGTGAGTAGACATGGCGTTGCAGACCTCACGTTAGGGAAGTGACAGCTTTGGAACCTCCTGCAGCTATTACCCACTGACACCCAAATTTTATTCCCGTCCTTTCAACCTCCTCACCTCTGCCTCTCCCCGCTTAGCCTGCCCGCTACAAATATCTCATTGTCTGCTCGTATGCCCCACGTCACCAGATCATTGTTCCCTCATTGTTCATCATTGTTCCCTCAGAGTCTAACCGAGTCTGTCTTGCCTCCCCTTGGTCCTCACATCCCTTCTGGCCCTGCTCAAGCAATTGTTCTCTTAGCACCCACAGGAGTCCTCATTAGGATTTTGTTTTGTTTTAGGCGGGGTCTTGCTTTGTACTCTAGGCTATCCTGAAACTACTTATGTAGAGTAAGCCAACCTCTAACTTGTAGCAATCCTCCTGCCTCAGCCTCCCAAGTGCTGGAATTACAGACCTGTGCTGCCATGCCAAGCCAGGCAACATGGCTTTAAGCCTGTCATTCTTCTATCTGAATATACATTGACATTTACTAATACTCTTAGTATACAAGTATTTTTGTATGTATGTATTTCCTTATATATTTATTTTTGGCTTGAGACATGGTTTCTCTGTGTAACAGTTCTGGCTGTCCTGGAACTCACTCTGCAGACCAGGCTGGCCTTGAACTCACAGAGCCTCTGTTCCTGAGTGCTGGGATTAAAGGCTAGCACCACCATTGCCTGTGTGTGTGTGTGTGTGTGTGTGTGTGTGTGTGTGTGTGTGTATGTATGTATGTGTGTATGTATGTATGGTCTATTTATTTGAGATAAAGTTTCTTATAGCCCAGGTTGGTCTCTTAACTTAATATGTAGCTGGAGATAAACTTAAATTCTGGGTCCTCCTGTCTCTATCTCCAAAGCTCTCGGATCACCGGGATCACCGGCATCTCCTACCGTACTTGCCAAAAGCCATAGCCTCCAGCTTCCAGGGGTCTCCATGCTTTGACGCTGCCTCCCTCTTGAGTTTCAGCACATGTCACACCCCACTGTGCTCTTTACACCTCCATCTCTCTTTGATCTCGTCCTTCCTGTGTCCTGACCTTGGCCCTTCCTGAACCTGGAATACCTTTCTGCTCCTCCAATAGATTGTGTCTTCTTAACCCAACATCTCAGCTGAAGTATTTTACCGAGAGAGCCTTCCCTGGCCTCCAAAACCCGGCTGGCCTTGCATTACACATTCCTACCTGTGTTTCATGGCACTGGTAGTTTAAATTACTCTGTAGTGACTTGTCTCATGTTGTCTTACCTGTGAGAGCCCAGAGTCATGGGGTGGAGGCATCTTCTCATTCACTGTCTGAAAGACTCCTAATACAAAGCAGACTTTCGATTGACTTAAGTGACTGATCCTAGAATAAAGATAAGTTATAATGTGAAGGCTTAGATTAGGAAGACTGTTATGGAAATCAAGAAAAAGGGAAAATAGAATAGACATTATAAGAAAAGAGTTTGCTCTTGAACCTTTGTGGACAGAAGGAAACTAGAACTTACAGATTCACTACTGTCCTTATGTCTGAGAAAAAACCCGAAAGGAAAATCCTAACAGGTTAAGGAATGTTTCCTGAGAGATCAGAGGGACAAACTCCATATGGAAGCTGAGACAGGAGGGCAGTCCTGAAGTCTTAGTCTGTTCCATGACCTCAGGTGCCAGCTCAAGCAGTATTAAGGCCAGACTAAAGAAATGTGTTACTTTGTCCAGATTCTCAGTTCTGACCCAAGGTTGACATTGGTTCTCACTATGCACACACTGTGGCTTTCTGGTTATCTCTTTCATTTAGGGGCCATTAAGTTTAATGATTGCCTGAGCCTAGAGGAGAGCTATCGCCTCATCGAAGCTCTGTCCTTGTGCCAGCTGCCATTCCAGTGTGCTCATGGGAGACCTTCAATGCTGCCCTTAGCTGACCTGGACCACTTGGAACAGGAAAAGCAGGTACAGTAATGACCTTGTCCTAGTTTGCTTTCTGTTGCTGTGATTAAAACCAACCAAAACATGGTGGAGGAAAGGGCTTATTTGGCTTACACATCCTAATTATAATTCAGGAACTCAAGCAGGATAGGAACCTGGAGCAGGAACTGAAGCAGAGACGCAGGAGGAGTGCTGCTACAGGCTTGGTCTCCATGGCTCATACAGCCTGCTTTCTCACACTACGAAGGACCATCTGCCCAAGGGTGGCACCAATTATCAATCAAGAAAATACCCTAGAGACTGGCCTGCTGGCCCAGCCAATGTAGGCATTTTCTCAAATGAGGCTTCTCTTTTCTCAGGATACTCTAGCTTATGTAAAGCTGACAAAAAACAACCCGTACAGACCTAGAGAATCAGGAAGGAGCAAAGTGTATCTTTTCTGACTTTTCTAGTCTCTGCTAAATGCAATCCTTCTTTATGCTCCCCAAACAGGGGCATTTTAAGAACATGCATTGGGAGTTTAAGGCCACACACTTGATCGTTCAGTTCACATTTGAATCGGAGCTTAGACTAAAGTGACAACTTAGCTGCATGATGGCCTCCTGATTTTTAAACTTCACACTGCACATACACCCTGAACATCAGTTGCCTGCCAGCGATTTGAATTCACAGCTGTTGGGACATAGTGGAGACATCCCGTCCCTTGCAGGTGTGGCTGGGACGGAGACCAGCAATTGGAGCTAGCTGTGTTAAACCATCCCTTGTGTTGCATCGTTTGGCAGGGAGCCAGACTTTGGTGGTCTCTACCGTGCGTGGCTCTGATCTATGGTGTGAGCAGCACATAAATAACGATGTGGACAATGCAGTAGATGCATGGAGCCCTTCAATTAAGAACACTTCTATTCTTGTTTTAATCAATTTTTCTTTTCTTTATGTGTATGGGTGTCTTGCCTGCGTGTGTGCTTATGCACTGTGGGTGTGGGTGGGAGTGGGTGTGGGTAGGTGTGGTGCCCCTGGAGGCCAGAAAAGGGTGTCAGATCTGCTGGAACTAGAGTTAGATAATTGTGAACCACCATATGACGGTTGGTAATTAAACCCATGTGCCCTGGAAGAGCAGTCAATATTCTTAACCCAGGAGCCATCTTTCCAGCTTCCTGTTACGATCTTAAATGAAACAGAAATGTGTGTGTACAAGGGACACTGTGCTGCTTTTTAGAGCCCTTTCTCTTTTTCTTTCTGTTTTTTTTCCCCCCGAGACAGGGTTTCTCTGTGTATCCTGGCACTCGCTCTGTAAACCAGACTGGCATCGAACTCACAGAGATCCACCTGTCTCTGCCTCCAGAGTGCTGAGATTAAAGGCGTGCGCCACCAACGCCTGGCTCCAGAGCCCTTTCTTTTGCTTCTCTTTCTCGATAACGGCAGTAAAGCTTTTCTTGCATGGAGATTTCATGTACTATTCCCTGACTTATCCAATTGATTTTGCTCCACTAAAACTCTTTATGGGGTTGGAAAGATGACTCAGTGGTTAAGAGCACTGGCTGCACTTCCAGAGGATCCAGGTTTGATTCCCAGCACCCACATGATGGCTTATAAACTGTCAGCAACTTTGATTTCAAGAGACCTGACATCTTCTGGATTCTTTAGGCACAAGGCATGCACATACTTGTTGCCCATACATACATACAGGCAAAACAGCCCTTCCACAAAACCCCACCTCTTCAAGAAATCCCTATTCCCCACTACTGAGGAGATAAGAATCCAGACTTACAGTTTAATTCTGAGGAACACTATCATCTTTTCTGAGTCCAGAAAGGAGAAATCTAAACATGGGGAGCCTTACTTTGAAATACTTACAAATAAATAAATAAATAAATCTTTTGTGCTACCAGCTTTTCCTATTGTTAATTATAGTTACTTTCTTTCTTCTCATAGGTTAAACCCAATATTGCTAAACTTCGAAAAATGGCCCGTGCCTGGCATCTCTTTGGAAAAGCAGAAGGCCGTGATAACAAGGCAGAGCCTGTCACAGTCCATGCCTCCTGTGAGCCACCGTGAAAACAGAGTTAGGGATCTGTAAAGAGTCGGGAATGGAGGAGTGCCTCCCAGCAGAGCACCATCTACAGCTGTGAGCGGGTCAGCCTGGCCTGAGTAGTCGGCACATCAGTCTCCTGGAGCAGACACACTAAAGCCAAAGGACAGTCCATTCCTCTGCACCCATGGACACGGGGATTTGCCACATAATGCCTACCTTTTCTGATAAAATGGTGATTTTCTAATTGGTAGGTTGGTTTATGTTTGAGAAGTGTGGCTGTTGTTTTTGAGCAGTTTTCCCGGCCTCTCCATTTACGTATGTGAGAGGATGCTAAGCGCTAAGGCTGGTCTGCTTTTCCCAAAGCCCCTGGCCCAGCACCCTCCTCCCCACTCATCACTCCCCTCCGTTAGTCCTCTTAGCTTCACTCCCCTGCTTCTTTACAGTCTGTGTTAGGTTTATGGTGCTTCTCTATAAAAATATTACCTGATGTCTTCCAGAAAGACTTTAGTTAAATTATTTTAGGGATTAGAAATTATTAATAGGTGGGTGTAGTGATGTATCTATACCTGTAATCCCAGTGCTTGGAGGGCAGAGGCAGAAGGCTGGCAAGGTCAGTACTGGTCTAGGCTATCTAGCAAGACCCTTTCTCAAAATAAATAAACTATCAACAAAGAGAAAGAAACACAAGATAGAGTAGAGAAAGTTAGAAATCTTTTCTCTTTTTTAATTCTCTGTGTAGCTGGCCTCAAACTCGGAGATCTGCTGCCTCTGTCTTCCCAGTGCTGGGATTAAAGGTGTGTGCCACCATCACCTGGCAAGAAAACTTACAGGGATTTTTTTTTTTAATATTCTTACTGCTTCTTAATGAATGTTCATATCCTAAACCAGTAAAATGTTAAAAAAATACTACTTGTTTCTGAAAATGAATTTTGTACTTTATAAAATGTTTCTGTGAAAGTAATTGTTATATCAAATGCAGCATTTATTTCATCCTGATCAAGTATGCTGCACACTGATGTTTGCAGAAGACGGGTTCTTTGGCCCTTTTCTCACCGTGTGCTGGTTTTGTTTCATTATGCCTAATAGCCTTAGAATTTCACTTGGGACCAGAACTGATCTTTCTGTAAAGCTTGTTAACCTTCTTTTAATTTGTGTTTTTCCTGCTCTTCAAATTATTTGTGGTTAATAAGACTCAGTTGACTAAACAATAGTGGGGGAATGTGCGTGCAAAACTCCAGCTGCTAACGTTCACTACAAGTGTTTCACCTGATGCTGTGTACTTAACAAGCTGTCTCAGGGAGGATTGCCATGACAGCACTTCCCGAGCATCCTGCTCGCACTGGCCTTTCTATCAATGAAATGATTCTCTATTTTGTTAATGCAGAAAACAAATGTGTACTCATGGGAGATAGTGTGTTTGCCAGCAGCCTTGGAGTGAACCTTAGGGATGAAAGTGGTGCCTTCATGAGCATGGGCCTCGGGGCAGGTTCAGGGGAACCAGCACTCATTTTCCTGCCGATCCTAATAGCTTCATCATTGGAACCAGGAAGAATAGGCACTACTGTCTGAGACAGCCTTCTTCCCAAGAGCTGTACAAATGGGTGTTTCATATACTTGGAGCATCTTGCCTATGTTCAGTGGGGAGGTGTGGCTTTGGGCCCCTGCAACACTGTCCCAGAACAGCTGTTCCAGAATATTTTGGTGGGGAGGAAAAGGGGTAGGGAACAGAGTCCCCTGTATGGCTGTCCAGTAACTCAGTGTAGCTGAGGATGACCTTTGAACCCCTGCCTTTGTCTTTACCTCTCAAGGCATGAATCACCATGCCTGCTCTTGCAAGAATTTGAAAACTTCTTTTATGTCAGACCATTTAGTTCATGGGATTTCAAGAGAGTGATAGTGCTTCTTGACAGAATGGTGGGGCAGCTTCTGGAAGGTTCCTTCTATGTGACTGCCAACTCCTCTTTTCCCAAGAGTAGTGGAGGATCAGAAGAGGTTTTCCATGAATTACATCTTCCCAGCTAGCCTAATTCAGGCAAGGAGATAATTATCTTCTGTTAATAATTTATAAGCTTATTTGCATACATCAGCATAAAGCACTTATTAGCCAAAAAAATCTAGTAGATTATTTTTATTGCCTAGTAAGGTTTTATTTTGTCCTTTTTACACTCAAGGACCTAAGAACAAAGACACACTTAATTTTCTGATATATGTGAGTACTTTTTTTAAAAATTTATGAGTGTGCTTCTGTGTGTATACACACAAGGGGCCCTGGTGTGTGTGCGTGTGTAGGCCAGAGGGTGACTTGGGGGAGTTGGTTCTCTCTTACAACTCGTCCAGGCTTGGAAACAAGAGTCCTTACCGGCTTCAGCCATCTCACTGGCCCTATGAAAATAATTTCTGACACTAAAGTAGTACTTTAAGATTTTGCTCTAGCCACAAGATTGCATAGTCCCTCGAAGAAGAGGATAGGCACAAGAACCCCTAAACAAATTGGAGCCCGGGGGCAGGGAGAGGAAGGAGAGTCTTCATCCAGTTTCTGTTCAAAGCAGAACAGACACCCACAGCTAAGCACTGAACCATACTACTGGAATTCAGTTGTGGAGAGGGAGGAGGGTTGAGCAAAGGAGCCAAGACGGGGATGGAAAGACCTGCAGAAACAGTGGACCTGACCTACTGATAGAATGGAGACCCTAGTCATAAAGCTGAGAAAACAGCATTGGACCAAACCAAGCCCTCTAAATGTGGCTACCAGCTTGGAGCCCAAGACAGTCTTTATCCCTAGAGCACAAATGGACTTTGGGAGCTCATTCCCTATGGAGGGATACTATTGCAGCCCAGATACAGCAAGGAGGGCCTAGACCCTCCCCCAAACAATATGACAGACTTTGAATGTCCTTGGTAGAGGGCCTCCCTGGGAAGAGTGGGGGGTTGGGTGGGGAACATGGGAGGATGGGAGGAGAGTGAGGGAATGGGGGGATGGATATGTAAATATGAGTAATTAAAAATAATAGCCGGGCAGTGGTGGCGCACCCTTTAATCCCAGCACTCGGGAGGCAGAGGCAGGCGGATCTCTGTGAGTTCAAGACCAACCTGGTCTACAAGAGCTAGTTCTAGGACAGCCTCCAAGGCCACAGAGAAACCCTGTCTCGAAAAACCAATAAATAAATAAATAAAATAAATAAAAAGATTTTGCTCTATTAGTCCTAGCTGCCTTAGAACTTGCTATGTAGACCAGGCTGACCTCTAACTCACAGACATTTTCCTGCTTCTGCCTTTGGAGTGTTTGGATTAAAGGTCTGTGCCACCACACCCAGTATTTCAAGGCTTATAATAGGCTGCCCCATGTTAATATATTTTTAAAGATTTATTTTTGTGTACATGTGTGTGCTTGTATGAGCTTCTGTGCACCATATGTGTGTAGGTGCCTGCAGAGGTCACAAGAGGGTGTAAGAACATGGACCTGAGCTTACAGGTTGTGAACCACCATGTGGGTGCTGGGAACAGTACCTGGGTCCTCTCCAAGAATAGTGAGCAATCTTGACTGCTGGACATTTCTCCAGCCCCATGTAATTTATTAGTCAGTCAATTTAGTGGTTCACCTTTATGATATCTTATTGGTAAAAGTGTTGGTAACTTCAGAGTAAGAGTTATGAAATGTAACCATTCGTGAGAGTTCCATCTCAGCAATGTTCATCAACATTTATTGAGAAATAAAGGTGCATATGGCTGCCTCTAACTTCAAGAGATCTCGAGTTAACCAGGGAGAGGGACAAGGCAGCTGTGGATCACTGAATATCAGCCAGTGCTCTGTTGCTGGGCTGAGAGGAGACAACAAACCTGCTGTCAGAATTAAGACTATAGGAAGTAGGGGCTGGAGAGACAGCTCAGCTAAGAGCATTTGTTCTTGCAGAGTATCTGGGTTTGATGACTAGTACCCACAAGATGGCTCACAACCTTCTGTGACTCAGTTCGAGAGTAGCAGACTCCATATCTGACCTCCCTGGGCACCAGGCACACACATGGTGTACAGACATATATACAGGCAAAACACTCATAAATAAATAAATCTTTTTTTAAAAATTGCATTGGAACTTTTCCATGGTCCATAATTTCTGCTCCCCTGTAACTGGAATTAGACAGTTGTGAGCTGCCATGTGGGTGTGGGGAATTGAACCCAGGTCCTCTGAAAGAGCAGCCAGTGCTCTTAACCACTGAGCCATCTCTCCAGCCCATAAAATAAGTAAATCTTAAACAATTAACACTCTGGTTAGTAACAGGAGCTAACACCAGAAAAGCCAGAGCCAAAGCCAAGAGTAAGCTAAATTGGGGAGTGGGGAAAATAGCTCTGCCAGCACCTCCAGAGAGCTGGTGGACAGAAAGAATGAAGAGCTTCTATCGGGCATGGATAGGGGCAACACATGAAAAATCAAGGCCAAGCAGGAGGGTGACCAAGCCAAAATTCTAGAATCTGGGCCTGAGGAAGCCTTGGCAGGTTGAGAGCAGTGGCAGCTTGGCAGTTCCCAGAAGGCCCTGGCACGGTAGACAGGCCTCGGGAGTGGAAGCCTGGCATGCTCATCAGAAGATGAGCTGTTCTGAAACAAAAACCCAGACTGCCTTTTCTCCTCCCATCAAAACCCAGGATGGGGTCGGGGAGAAGGAAGGCTCATTGCATAAAAGCACTTACTGGGCAGGCTTGACAATGAATTCAGATCCCTGGATCCCATACAGAAGCCTGGCACAGGGTGTATCTATATTCCAGCCAGGTTAAGGTGAGTTGAGAGGTGGAGACAGGGGAACTCCCTGAAAGCTTGCAGGCCACCTACCCCAGAGTTTACAGCTCAAACAAGAGGGGATATAAGGATACCTGATGAGGTCCTCTGACAGCCAGCTGTACCTTCACCAGGGCACAAAGGTGCCTTCCCAAACATGCCACACATAACGTATACATACACAAAAATACATTTTAAGAGAAATGTTGGTACACACCTGTAATCCCAGTACTTGGTAGACTTAGGCAGAAGGATCACGTATTACAAAGAAATTATCACACTAAAGGCACACTAAAAGGCTTACAGAGAGAACTGACTGGTACATTTGCCACTGTACTTTGCCACTTGTGGACTGTGAGACGGCCTTCAGGTAGGGACAGACTGAGAGGGAGAGAAGGAAGTCTAGAGAAACTAAAACTGTGGCTATTTTGCACCACAAACACTCTTGATCCTCATTCCTTCTATTCATTGAGTATCATTTAGAAAATGGCTATGAGCATTGCCTCAGGTGAGGGTTAAGGAGGTCATCAAACACCCCCTCCCCTTCTCAAGTCCTCAGAGCACTTTTACCCTATGCCCATTCCTTAGTGTCTCCTCATCTGTCACCTCTGATGAGGACACCTGACCAAAACTTGGAATGGTTTACCCATCAGTTGGAATGCCGAGCAGAAAGCCAGCACCCAACAGCAATCCAAAGAGTTTAGCTAGCCTCACTTGAAGTTAGCCTTACAACTCACCACTGATTATTTCAAAAGCAAGGAATGTCTACTGATTAAAAAGCAGTTTGGAGCTAGATACAACTATTATCTTTTGATTGGGCTTGCATTTCTAAAAAATAACATTCTTTACCAGGCATGGTGGTGCATACCTTTAATCCTAACACTTGAGAGGCAGAGGCAGGTAGATTTCTGTGAGTTGAGGGCCAGCCTGGGCTATAGAGTAAGTTCCAGGATAGCCAGGGATACATAGAAAAACTGTCTTGGAAAAAAAATAAGAAAAAGAAAAAAATTCTTTTAGATTTATTGTTATTTTATGTGTATGAGTGTTTTGGTCTGTATTTGTTTGTGCACTGCATGCGTGCCTAGTGTCCTCAGAGATCAGTAAATGCCTGGTGACTGAGGAAGTCAAAAAAAGGAATCAGATCCCTTGGGGCTGGAGTTACAGACAATTGTGAGGCACCATACAGTGCTGAGAATCAAACCCAGGACCTCTGCAAGAGCAATAAGAGCTCTTAACCACTGAGCCGACTCTCCAGCCCGCTTTGTATTTTTGTTGTTTTTAGACAAGGTCTCTCTATGCAGTCCTGGCTGTCCTGGAGCTCACTATAGACCAGGCTGGCCTCAAATTCATAGAGATCCTACTGTGAGCTTTTTTCTGAGAACTGAGATTAAAGGCCTGGGTCACCATGCCTGGCAGTTTGCAGTTTTGAGACAAGGCTTAATTCTGTATGTGGCCCAGACTGCCTCAAACTCACAATCCTTCTGCCTCAGCTTCCTGAGTGTTGTGGGATTACTGGAGTGAGTCACTGTGCCCTGATTAGTTCTCTTTATCCAACTTTGCGTTCTGTTTCCTTAACCTGCAGACATCTATATGTTATGAATTTTAGGGACCTGATCAGGTGTTCACTTATTCACCACAGATTTAGTTTCTTTTCTAGGCAGGTCCTAATTCTAAATGTGCGTATACATGCACACACATGTAGAAGAGAACTGACTCAGTCCCATCTTTCTGGCAGGCTTAGCAGCAAGTGCCATTAGCCAACTGTGTCACCAAGGTCACCAGACATAAGGAGTTTCTGAGAGGTCTGATAGGCAGGATAGGGCCTTTGAGTATTCATGGCTGAGCCGGTCTGATGTAACATATGTATGGAAAGTTAGCAGAGCAATAGAGCCATTTGACAGCAGGCTTTGAATTCCAAAGACCAAGGCAAGTTTTTGTGTTTTAGTTTTGAGGCCTATCTGTGACATTTATGGTCCTACAAGCACCAGCATTTCGAGGATCACTTTACACTGGTTCTTCCTGGTGAGAGTATTTTTTTTTTTTTCAGACTTCTGAGGCTAAGTTGAGAGTTTCTGTTCCTTATTCAAGTTCCAAGAATTATGCCTTTCCTGCCCCCTCTGCCCAAATTGGAAGACTGAAACCGTGGGAACAAGTGCCTTTACAAACTGCATTCGTTATCTGGAGGTTTATTTGGTGTGTTCGGGAAGACATCTGCATCTGTGGGATCTCATTTCTATAATTCTCTCCCAGCTACAAGTGTTTTCCTGGGTCCTGACTGGAAGACAGGGCTGTGAGGCAGACACAGTCAGGCTGGAGGTAATGAGCCCAGGAACTCCTGCATCAGGGAGTGCAGCCTCTCCCCAGGGTGACCCTCTCCTTGAATAGGAAGAGAAGGGAATCGGAAATGAGGCTTGGTGAAGTTGCCTAAAGCAGCATCCTGCAGTTCTTTTCTGGGCTCAAAGACAGCTCTGTCCCACCCAAGATCATCTCTGTCCTGCCTGGAAGGACACTGGTGCTAATTTTAGACACAGAGACTGGGATGCACAAAAAGTGTCCCCAAGCACTGGAAGCCAAAACCATATTTAAAGTCCTTGACTCCTTGCTGCTCTTACTCCAAACCACACAACTGGACCCAAGTGAATTGCTGTTAGAATTGGTGCTTTGGGAGTGGGGGGGAACAATGGCTTGTGATTGGCAGACATAAGCCGCTTCCTAAGAAAACATGGGGGCCTCTCTTTAGGAAATAATTGACAGAAGTCTGAGTGAGTCAGGCTCCTCTTAGAACTGAGGCTGACCCTTTTTGATCTCACGCCCATCCCCCACCAAAGCCCAAAGCAGAGACCTCTCAAATTGGTATCAGCTTCAAGGCTGTTCCCTTATAAAACTTATCGCAACCCGTTTTCCAGAACTATCCATCCAAATTACTCAGGGTTAAACAGGCAGATGCCTAAGCTCCTTCCATCCAAACACAGCCACAAGAGCCTTTGTGACAAGATCTTACGGGGGGGGGGGGGGGGGGGGGGGGGGGGGGAGGGGGTTGTCTTCACACCAGTGGGTCCTAATGGAGTCACTCCATTCACTTGCAGAGACTTTCTAAACTACGTTGTAAAGTACACACACGCCTTTAATCCCAGCACTCAGGAGGTAGAGGCAGGTGGATCTCTGTGAGTTCGAGACTAGCCTGGTCTACAAGTGCTAGTTCCAGGACAGCCTCCAAAGCCACAGAGAAACCCTGTCTCGAAAAACAAAAACAACAAAAAAGACTGGAATCTATATAAGGTAAAATTAGCTTGCTATCATTGGTGTTCTTTCAACTTTTGATTCTGCATGCATGTGCCATGTTTTAGGGTCACATGACATGCTGTTTGCTTGGCCTCACCACCACCCTAATGGAATAGAAAATGGACTTCCTTACAAGTATCCCCGACTCTAAAGGGTAACATGAGGACGCCTCTAACAGGTAATCTGTTATTTCCAACCTAATGGAATCATGTTAGCCAACTGTAGCCAACTACAGCCATTTGGAAGGCTGCTGTGTTCGCCACTGGGCGATTGGGGATGGCCAGATCTGAGTTTTCAGGAAAGCATGAAATTGGAATTTGTTAAATGTATTGCTCTCTAGATTTTTCTTATTTTGTTTTTTTCTTGACAAGGTTTCTCTGTGTAGCCCTGGCTGTCCTGGAACTCGCTCTGTAGACTAGGCTGTCCTCAAACTCAGATGTCTGCCTGCTTCTGCCTCCCAAGTGCTGGGATTAAGGGCATGTGCCACCACCTGATCTCTCCAGACTTTTTTATTAAAGATTTATTTAAGTATGTATGTTTCCATGCATGTCTGCACACCAGAAGACAGCATCAGATCCCACTATAGATGGTTGTGAGTGCCGTGTGGGTACTGGGAATTGAATTCAAGAACCTCTGGAAGAGCAGTCAATTCTCTTAACCACTGAGCCATCTCTCCAGCCTCTCTCTAGACTTTAATATTGAGAACTAAATCAAAGGCTGGGAAACCAGCCTTTTGAAATGGTTTCAACTGAAATGCTTTCAATCCAGAACTGCTGTTCAGAAGGACACCTCACCCGAAGTCTACATAGTGATGCAGTGTGAGCATGTGTTTACTTTCCTGCCACTGCCTAATGGCTGTGACAGCACAACACCACACTGATCATTCTTGTGTCCCATGTTTTGAGTAATTCTACAAGTGTAGACTCCTAGCTGCCTACCAGACCTCCCAGACTAATGAGCCCTCATCCTCTTCTATAAGGAAGCTTTGAACCGCTTCCCTCCTTCTCAAGATCTGATGCAGCCGTCTAGAAGTGGACCCCAAGATGGTGTATTTTAAGCTCCAAGATGCTCTTGAAGCCATTACTGCAGATTACTAAAAAGTTGTCTGGTGCCCCTTCCAGTAAGCTGCAGGAGGAAACAGTACTTTCCTTTCTAATTGTTTTAGGCTTTCCCCTCTAATCACAGTCCTTTATGCAAACACAGAAAGGGCTGCGCTGCTGCTGGTTCAGTTCATTCAGAGCTCTGAACAATAAATGAACTCCTGGGAGTTTCCAGCAGCTTTTATTGGCACAGCCTGGTCTGGAAAAGGTCTGGAAGCTGTTTCTAAGCAAACAGCAACCCAGCAAAGAGTCATGGTATGTGTAACACACCCCAGAGCCAGAGGTTGAAGTTCCTGAAACAAACACAGCCTGGTCACAAAGTGGCCCCCAAATCAACAGGTAAGCCCTGCTGTTCAGGTAGCCCCTGAGGGTAAGAACAGTCCTGGCCACGTGCCTCACTGGGGATGAGTAGGAAGGCGGGGAACACTGAGATGTTCAGGCTGACTCTCCACTGTCTACTGTAGCAGCAGCGCCATCTCCCCTCCTCTCTGGGTCTAAGCTGGTTCCGCTCTGGACAGGCAGTGTCAGAGGACGTGGTCATCAGGATGGTAGAGCTCGCTCATCAGGCGGTAGATGTAGGACGGTGCATTCCCGCCAATGTTGGAGATAAAGAGGGTAATGAGGTCGGGGGGCACGTAGTCGAACACAGGACAATAAACACTGACCTTCTCCAGAATGTCCCCTGCAAGACAATCACATGCTAGTGATGAAACTGAGGGTCTGGCTCTAATAAGTAGCACAGGGTCTAAGTTCAATAATCAGGCATGCTAGAAAGCTGTGGCAAAACTGAAACCGAGCGAGATGATTCCCACCCACCATTCTTATGTCTAATGTTTGCTAATGGTTGATAGGTAGACTGCAAGCGTGAGGACAGCCAGAGCCGCTGTCTCAAGCCAAAACAAACTCCAACAACAGCAAAACCAAGCTCTTTGCTGACTTTTCATAGCACTTAAAATAAATTTCAAATGTGGGACTGGAGCAGTGGCTTACTGGTTAATGGTACTAGCTGTTCTTCCAGAGGACCTGGGTTTGATCTATACCACCACATGGCAGCTCACAACCATCCATAACTCCAATTCCAAGGGATCCAATGTCCTTTTCCAGCTCTGAGGGCACCAGACTTCATGTGGCACACAGATATACATGCAGACAAAACACACACACACACACACACACACACACACACACACACACACACACACGTGTGTGTATATATATATATATATATATATATATATATAATATATATATATATATATATAAAGTTTTTAAATTCAATTCAAGATTGCAACCTTAAAGATCCAGCCCTTCTCCACCAACCACACAAAGTATCATTTGAACCACGCACCCCCCCCACCCCCCCCACAACAGTCCAGCCATCTCCAACTGGCTAAACACTTGGATCTCATGCCTTGTACAGTCCCTGGGAAGCTTTTCCAAATCTTCACATGGTTCAGTCCATTCATTTGGGACTCCAGCAATGTCATTAAGACCCTTCACTGGTCTTAGGTACAGTCCTATCACCATACTGTTTTCTTCCTACAACATCTTGGGACCCAACATTTCCATACCTGTCATCTAAGTTTGTGGAAACAAGGCTCTAACATCTCATTATTTTATTCCCTGGACCCAGATGCAGTGAGTGCATAACAGGCATTGCCTTGTTTTTCTGAGATACTCTCTCATCATGTATCTTTCTGCTTGGCCTAGAACTCATAGATAGACTAGGATGGTCTTGAATTTGTGATGATCCTCCTGCCTCATCACCTTGCCTCCCAAGTGCTGGCTTCAAATACTGTTTAAATAATAGGATAAGTTATTCAACTTCTAAGAAGGATCAGGACAATATGTAATGTTCTGCTCTCACAGGGTGTGTGCAACCAGCTCACTTACTGACGAGGCTGTGGGCTCACTGAGCAGAGATGCTGCCTTCAGAAAAGGCCTTGGACACCCCAAAGGGTGGGGGGCAATCTAGGATACAGGTTAAATGGTAAGTAGAAATAGTTTAGATCTTGCTGTTTTGGGCAGCCAATTCATCCATCCGATGACTTATAGCACCTGAAAATGGTCCACATAAGTCTGTCCTCTCTCTCTCTCTCTCTCTCTCTCTCTCTCTCTCTCTCTCTCTCTCTCTCTCTCACACACACACACACACACACACACACACACACACACACACCCCCTGTACCTTCTGTGAAAGGAAGGACTTCTTCAGGAGCCACAAACTTGTGAAATGAATCTTCTTCACTGGGAAACTAGAAAAAATTAAATTTTGTTTTGTTTTTCAAGACAAGGTTTCTCCCTCCTGGAACTTGCTTTGTATACCAGGCTGGCCTTGAACTCACAGAGATCCACCTGCCTCTGCCTCCCAATGACTGGGATTAAAGGCATACGCCACCACTGCCCAGCTATAAGGGATTCAGCAATTCCACTCATAGACAAGACATACAGAAATTCATGGCCCATAGAAATCTATAACTGCTCAAAACAGCATTATCCACAGAAACTAAAGGTGGAACTAACTCAAATACCTATCAATAAATGCATGGTTAGTTAGGGGTCTGGAGAGATGGATCAGTGGTTAAGAGCACTTACTACAGAGAGAGGATCTGGGTTTGATTCTCAGCACCCACAAGCATCCATAACTCACATTCCAGGGAATCCAAGGCGCTCTTCTGATCTCCTTGGGCACTAGACATGCATGTGGTACACAAATATACATGCATGCAAAAATCTCACTTGCATAAAAATCTAAATCTAAACAAATGGTTAATTAAATCATGCAGACCTCTAAGTAGATTGTTCCCATGCAAACAGCTTCTGTCACTGTCAAATGACTATTCATTTAACATCCGCTGATATTCAGGCTGCAGAAGACAGGCCCTGAATAGATTCTATGATCCCAGTTTCAACCTGCTTGGCATTATCAGAAGTGTTTGGGGACAATGGAGAGTAGTGGCAACTTGGCATACAGAGCCTTTCTCTGTCCCATGTTACCCTGACATTATTGGAGATGGGTTAGAACTATTGATTCTGTTCTTGGCTCAAAACATCTGTGGCTTTTTTTTAGCCAGTGGTGGATCAAATCCATTAAGCAAGGAACAGATCAAAAACAGAATCTAGAGTAAGCTGAGGGCCAGAATTCAAGCCTACACATCAGTTTCCTTCTCTGTTGGTTACCAGTTAGAGATAAACTGACACACCTGTGGAGAAAGCTTGAACATGGGTGCACACACGATGAGTGGGGTGGAGTGGTGTTTTGCTGCCAGTGCCAGAGTGTGAGTTCCTGCCACAGCCCTCAGGGAACCGTTGGCCAGGATAGTCTTCGTACCAATGATCACCTTTGGAAGGAGAAGAAATATGAGCCACCCTGGGGTGGAGTCCTAACAGGCCCTCTGTCTGCATGTTCGGACCTCTACCTTAGCATCTGAAGGGCTCACAGGCAGCAGAGGGGAAGGGAGCCTGCTAGGTTCAAGACAAGACTACAGAGTTCTAGTTTTGCCAAACATGGTGTGGGATGGGACGCTACAACACCTACTGTTCTTTCCCCGTCTTTCCTGGAAATCTATGTGCAGCACCTCCCAGGAAACCAAGAGCCTGGTCGTTTACCACCTTCCCTCACCACGACCCACAGCGAAGCCCTCACAGCTAACACTCTCAGCTCAGTTCAACTCCATTCCTCTGAACACTTTAGCCATATTTAGAGGCCATCCTAATCGAGGATCAGTGATGTGGGTGAGAGAGCTAACAGATTAAAAAGGCCTAAGTGCACACTTTCAAACAGTGCTAGAAACCTCTCACCATGGACCTCACAAGACAAGAAAGGGAAATCAGTATTTCAGAAGCCTAAATTTCCTGATTCATCTTAGTGACTCGAATGCCACCCACCTTGTTGACTCTTGACATAACAGCAAAAATGGCAGCATCGGCCATGACAGTTGTCTCAATGTTTGCTTGGGACAAATTGACAGCCATTTCATGACCCTGAAATAGGAGGAGGGAAAGGCTGATTCCAGGAGAGAGTAAGACAGTGAGAAGAGCTCTCAACTGTAACTGGATCTAAATGATTCTGTAATCTAGTTTCCAGGATAACAGGCATCTGTGGTGTACACAGACTGGTGAGCCACAGGGACGCTAATAAATGTTACTCCAAACTGGAAATACAACTGCTTACACAAGCAAGCTGGCAAGACCTCCCGACTTGTTTTATAACATATGACATCCGTAAGTGCTTCTTTCTTGAGACCTATTATTTACTTAAGGATAGACTGAGATCAAATCAAACACCAGCCACCCCCAAGATCATGTGTCCTACTGACTCCTAGGAGACCCAGCAACACTCAGCTTCCTTAAACTAATGTTTAAAAATATCTATAGTAACTTGAAAATCCTTAACAATCTTTCCTTTTGATTTTTTTGGTGGTTTTCGTTTGTTTAGAGACAGGTTTTCACTATGTAGCCTTGTTGTCTTGCAATTCATTAGTTAGACCAGACCAAGTTGGCCTCCCACTCACAGAGATCCGCCTGCCTCTGCCTCCCCAGTGCCAGGACTAAAGACCTTGCCACTATGCCCGATTTACTTTCTCCTCCTCTTCCTTTTTTTTTTTTTTTTTTTTTTTTTTTTTTTTTTTTTTTTTTTGAGACCGAATCTTTCTGTGCCCTGGCTCTCCTGGAACTCAGTCTGTAGACCAGGTTGTCCTTGAACTCACAGAGATCCACCTACCTCGGCCTCCTGAGGGCTGTGATTAAAGGTGTGCAACATTGAACCTGGTCTGATTTACTTTCTTAATGACTCGAGGTCATCTTAATCAATTCAGTCAGCTCAGCCTCACTCCATTCCTCCTTTATTTATTCCCTCTTCACCTTTTCTTAGCAACTCTTAGCAGCCCCTCTTACCTGGCAGAAAGGAGCACACTCGGCAACAATGACATGGAACTTCCTCTTTCGGGCTGCCTCTTTAAGGAAGGCTTCTACTGTTCTAGAATAGCCAATGGTCATGATCACCTCATTGGAGTGGATGTGCTCCAGAGCTTGGGCTGCAATGTTCTCCGTTGTGCCTTCTGCAAGAACAGTTTTGCAAGGGAATGTGAAACGGCCATGCTTCATCCCAGGCAGGCATGGCAGTGGTTCAGAAAGAAAAACCCGTCCTTCTTAGACACTGCCCACCTGGAAGACTGGGTGTCACCAGGTTAGCAGGCTCCACGAGGACAGCCCAACCTCTTAGAAGCCTCACTCCTTCGGGGTCCTCTACCTCCACATCTCAGCCTGCCCTGTTTCCCAGCAGCACTCCTCCTCCTCAGTCACCTCACTGACAGGAAAGAAATGGCCATTTGGGAAACCCTGAAGGGCTATCTGTAAACAGATCTTCCCTTGACAGACTCTTCCTCCAAAAGGTGGCCACAGCACCTCCACTGGAGGCGGGGGAGAGTGATGGGGGTGGGGTGGGAGCACAAAAGGGAAGAAAAAAGAAAAACAAGGAGCCTGAAAGTGGCAGTTTGGGGCACAGATGGTATCTAGCTTCTTTTGTTTGTAAATGCCCTTTTTAAAAAATTTATACTTTACTTTTATTGTATGAATGTTTTGCCTGCATGTTGTGTCTGTTTGCCTTGTGTGTGCCTGGTCCTTGTACAGGTCAGAAGAGGGCATCAGAACCTCTGGAACAGGAGTTACAGGGGCCTATAGGCCACTGTGTAGATTGGGAATTGTAGGGGGGTCTACATGAGCCATCTCTCCAGCCCCTGAAGAAGTGGTTATAACACGAATCTGTGCGTATGTGTATAAATCCACCAAAGGGTGGGTAAGACGGCAGTGGGTAAATGAGTTTGCTGGTCAAACCTGGAAACCTGAGCTCCCTCTCTAGAATCCACATAAAGGAGGGTGGAGAGAATTCCACAGAGCTGGCCTCAACACACACACACACACACACACACACACACACACACACACACACACACACACACACGCCATGGCTTATACGCTTTCCCTCCCCATTACATACACATACACAATAATAACAAAGGATGACGTTTAGTGAAAAGAGAATTTTCCAAATGTGGCTTTGGGGAATTCACGATCTGATTTTGAAACGCTGGGAATTAAACCCAGGGTCTCAAGTACGGTACTCTTCCACTGGGTTACATCCCCAGAACGTTCATTTGCCTTAAAATTTAAAAAGATTTGCCCTAATAGAAATCTCCATCACAGTGGACTTTTAAAGAGCGGCCCCGTCCTGAAAGATGGAGTTGCTATGGTCCTGGTGTTTCCCGTCCATTCCTACCCGATGGAGGACAAACTGTGGAAACCAGAGACTGATAATCTCGCCCATCCCTGTCAACGAACGATTTCTGGGGGCTTGTTTCCTGATCTGCCTGCGACCTATCTTGTCCACTTGAGATCGGACTTCTTACCCAGTTCCATTAGCAGCTCATTAATTGCCTCAATGATGTTGGACTTTAGTGGGGCATAATGGAAGCTGAAATCCTCGCTCAGGCCTCCGGATGTCAAGAGTTTGTGCAGGGACTCCTGCTGATCGCTCTCGTCACTGCGCCCGTGCAGTCTAAGGAGGCAACAAGACCCAAGGGGGGTGGGGGGCGGTGATGGGGAAGGGTGATTGATTGGGGCGGGGGGAGAGGGATAACAGGAGCAGCACAGCCACAACAGAAGCTCCAAGCACTGAGAGGGGGCATGATGTTAAAAAATAAATAAATAAATAAATAAATAAAGCCCTTGGTGCCACCCAGACCCCGGGCTGTGAAGCTGACCTGCCATACTCCTCCCGGATGATCTTGAGGACTCTCCTCACCATGTTGCCCACGGTGGTCTCAGAGGGCTGAGCGGCCGTCATCCTCCTGCCTTCTACGCGAATCAACTCCATCAGCTCGCCTGCAACCCAAGAGGGACAGGATGAGCGGGGCAGGCGCGCGGGGAGGCCGGGGCGAGGAGGCAGACAGAGGGGCTGGGGCAGCCGCACCCGCGTTGCTCCAGTGGTGGTCCGTGATGAGCCCGCACAGCAGCCCCAGGGTCTCCCGAGCCATGTCCTCCGAGCTGCGCTGCCCGCCACCTCGCTTCAGAGCCTCCACGAAGCCCTCTATCCTCCCGGACAACTCCGAGTCTTTCTCCGCGGCACCCGGCATCTTCACCAAAGCGGCCCCCACAACTCGCCAGGACCTCGACTGCCAAACTACAGAGTTTCACTTCCGGGGGCGAGAGAGGTCAACTTCCGCTCAGTGAGGCACGCTGGAGTTTGAGACGCTGTAAGCCCGCCCCTCCCTCTGCTGGGGCCAATCAGAAACGAGGTACGGCGGAGCTGGGCGAGCCTCCGGGAAGTGGCGGCTGGAAGCGGCCTCTCGGGCGTCTGCGCGCCGAGCCGGGTAGCCCTCCGGACGCAGGGCAGTCCGGTTGCTATGGGAATAGCGAGCGTCGCCTTCCTCTTTCCTAGCCGAGCGTCGTGGGTACCTCCTGTTGCCTGGTGGACGCCGTGAGCGCGCCCAGAAGAGTGCTGTTACAACGTGTGAGGTTGATTGAGTGCGTCTTTCAGACGGGTTCCATTCCCCCACCGACATTATCTTTCTTTACCCCCTCGGTGCGAGGAATTGAATCTAGGAAATGAACAGGTATTAGGCGAGCGCCCCACCATTCCTAGCCCTTTCGTTGTTTGCCTTTGTATATCCTCCTCGGAAAGAAGCAGTCACTAATCAGAGATTGAAAGGAGAAGCCAATAAGTAGGACAACTAAAAAGCTTACTAGGTATCCAGTGCTGTGTGTAAGTTGTCTTTCTTTTTACACAGCTCAGTGAGGTGGGTTCTCTTACCCTCGGTTCTACAGATTGAGAATATTTAAGCAGTTAGGGAGGGAAACGAGGCTGTGCTTAAAATCCGGGGTGGTCTGAACGCAGTTTGTCACTAGAATCTCTCAAGATAAACTTCTCAAAGGTAAATGAATCTTCCAGGCTTTTAAGGCTGACAAAACTTTTCCATAGAGATTGTGTCAGTATCAAAATCATGCAAAGATAGGACCAAAAAAAAAAAAAATACCTGTCATTAGCCAAGAAAATCCGTAACAATTTAATTAGTAAATACAATGCAGCAATACATTAAAAAGAATTAAGTACTTGTAATCTCTAAATAGCACGCTATTTAATTTGCTTGTTTTTAATGTGTATGAAAACAAGCTCAAAAACTTATATTAGGATGTGTAAAAGCATAATGTAATTTTTTACAACTTGCCTTTTTCATCCAGTATAATATTACTAAAATTCACCGTTTTTTGCACTGCTACGTAGTATTATACAGTGTGTTATACAAAAATTTAGGTACTCATTTTTCTTGAGACATTTTGGTTGTTTCCAGCCTTTGAGAAGGGGATAAATAAATTCAAACTCTAAATAATCTTGTGCATATTTTCACATTACTTTAATTACAACATCACAAACTATATGAATATTCACCTTCCCAAGTAGATCAAGTCTTCACACTGGTCAAATGAGTGTGTGTTATTGTTAGCGCTGTTTAACATGTTTATCAACACATGGCATTACCAAACATCTCTGTAGAAAGTAGACATAAAAAAGATACTTCAGAATCATTTTCATTTTCATTTTCCTGCTTGCCAGCGATACTTGTGTTTTTCCACAATTATCACCCTTCATTTGTGCCCATCATGCTAGTTTGCATATGGTTGGAGTGTGTCCCTCAAAAGTTCGTTTTTAAGCCGGGCATTGGTGGCGCACGCCTTTAATCCCAGCACTCCGGAGGCAGAGGCAGGCGGATCTCTGTGAGTTGGAGGCCAGCCTGGTCTCCAGAGAGAGTGACAGGATAGGCTCCAAAGCTGCACAGAGAAACCCTGTCTCGGGGAAAAAAAAAAAAGAAAAAAGAAGGGGACTATGTGAGCTGGAGAGATGGCTCAGAGGTTAAGAGCACCGACTGCTCTTCCAGAGGTCCTGAGTTCAATTCCCAACAACCACATGGTGGCTCACAACCATCCGTTATGAGATCTGGTACCCTCTTCTGGTGTGCAGATATACATGGAAGTAGAATGTTGTATACATAATAAATAAATAAAATCTTTTTAAAAAGGGGGGGCGGACTATGGGGGACTGATAGCCTTGATGGTTGTGAGCTGCCATATGGTTGCTGGGAATCAAACCCCAGTCCTCTGAAAGAGCAACCATGTTCTTTAACTGAGACACAGCTACACATCTGTTCCAGGGACTCACCATGCTATAACATGGGATTAAAGACATATACCATGAGTCCAGGCTCTGTCTGATTCTGAATGGAGTTTTCTGACATTTTCAGCCCAAAGTTCCTGATAGTAGGCATTTGTCTTTCTCTAGTGGATTTGTGGGATATGTTTATATGTTAAAGACATGAACTGCTTCACTGACACAAGTGTCACAATACTATGTGGAAACTTTGCCTCTATTTTCATATGTTGTTCAGAGAGTATTAGATATACTTTTAATAGGATAGTTTTGAAAGACATAAAGGAGTTTTCAATGTTCTTTCCTTCCCTCTGATCCTCATGGCCATATTTACAATTTTCTACTTTTACCTGTATATGTGTGTGTATTGTGTTTTTGAATGTGTATGTGTATAGGGTGTGTGTGTGTGTGTGTGTGTGTGTGTGTGTGTGTGTGTGTGTGTGTGTGTAACCAGAGGCTGACAATGGGTATCTTTCTCAGTCACACCCCACCTTATTTTTGAGACCCAGTCTCTCATTGAACTTGGGGCTCTTTGATTTGGTTGCTAGCAGGCCAATGAGCTCCAGGGAGTCACTTGATCCTCCTTACTGCCTGCCGCCCTCCTCATCATTGGGATTAGCTGGGTGAGCCATAGTGCCTGGATTTCATATGGGTGCTAGAGATCCAAACACGGATCCTTATGCTGGCAAGGCAAGCACGTTACCAAACATGGTATTTCCTCAGTCTCGGAATTTGTCTCAAATAAATAACCAGAAATAGCACAATTAATAATGCACAATAATCTTTGTGTTATCATTTGTAACACAAAAAGAAACAAAACTGGTCAGCAAGTTGGTTCAGTGGCTAAAGGCACTTGCTACACAAGCCTGATGACCTGAATCTGGTGACTGGAACACAAAAAAGTGGAAGGAGAGAGCTGATTCCAAAAGTTGCCATCTCCAGGTGGGACAGAAAATTGCATCAACAGATATCCACATGTCATGTGCATGCCCCCACCCCAATACATAATTTAAACCCTAAATATAAGAGGTTAGTTTAGGACTTTATTGTATAGCCATCCAATGGAATGTAGTGTTTTAATAATGAGGCCAGGGAGAGTCCGTGGCTAAAGCACTTGACACAGAGGCCTGGTCACCTGTGTTTGGGTCTCCAGAGCCACTGAGAAAGCTGATGCAGTGGCAATGCATGTGTAATCCCAGAGCACCTTCAGGGAACAGGAGGTAGAGTCAGAGGAATCTCCAGCTAGGCCAGCTAGGCTGCATTATGGAAGGGTAAAGAGATCCTGTCTCAAAAAAAAGGAGGGGTGAAAATTCAAAGATGGATACCCAAAGGTTGTCCCCTACTTTCACACAGAAACACATCTCTTCCCATACAGGAACACAAAGAGCAACGGCATAAGAAATACTTAATAAGAACTGTGACAACACATTAAAGTTTTAAATGCAGGTTCCTTTTAAGCACTCTCTTTTGGTTTGTTTTGAGATGATATCTCATGTATATTCCACTGACCTCAATCTCACTCTGTAGCTGATGCTGGCCTTGAAACTCCTTCTCCTCTGCCTTCTTTTATGTGTTGGAATTACAGGCATGCAGTGTCAGGCCCATCGCTGCACCTATGTACTCTTGAGTGTTGAGTTTTGGCTCTTTAGTCTAGAGAAAGAATGTCACATTGGAATTTGTACATGAATGTTTATGAAGCTTTATTCATAATAACCAAAACCTAGAAAATATCCAAGCAGGGTGTTGGTGGAGCATGCCTTAAATCCCAGCACTTGGGAGTCAGAGGCAGGTGGATCTCTGTGAGTTTGAGACCAGCCTAGTCTACAAAACTACACAGAGAAACCCTGTTTTGTCAGGAAATAAAAGAAGAGAAACGAAAATATCCACCTCCCTGACAGTTGCAGATATTAAAGTAGACTGTGCCACTTCTCTGCCGTAGAATAACACTCGGCAAGCTGGACACTGAAACATGCAACAGCTCAGGCAAGCCTGAGGAAGTATATATACCTTGTGGAAGATGACGAAGTCGTTGAAGTTGAAAGTGGGAGGGCCTGGGTTCGATACCAGGACCTATGTGATTACAGCGTGTGCCTGTAATCTTGGTGCCTAGAAGGAAGAGACAGGACCCCTGGGGTTGGCTGCCAGAACTAGTGTAGCTGGTGAGCTCCAGACCAGTTATAACCGTGTCTCAACGGAAGTGGACAGCTTTCCTGTGGACGACACCCAAGGTTGTCTTTAGGCCTTCACATGTGCCTGCACACACATGTACCCATGATTATGCACACTCATGGACTCACATACGTAAAATTCCCAAGAATGTCATTATTTTGAAATAATTCTAGAGATAAAGAACTGATAGTGGTTACCAAGAGTTGTGTGTATGTGTGTGTGTGTGTGTGGGGGGGTGTAATTAGGAATAACACAGGAAGTCTTGCAATAGTGCTGTCAGGTTTCTTGATTTTCCTTCTTTTTTCTTTTGTTTTTTGTTTTTGTTTTTCTTTTTCTTTTTTTGGTTTTTCAATACAAGGTTTCTCTGTGGCTTTGGAGGCTGTCCTGGAACTCTTTCAGTAGACCAAACTGGTCTCGAACTCGCAGAGATCCGCCTGCCTCTGCCTCCCAAGTGCTGGGATTAAAGGTGTGTGCCATCACTGCCCAGTATAGGTTTCTTGATTGTGGTGCTTTTGAATAGTGTAATCACAGCTCATGTGTGACCCACAGGGTCTGAGTAAACTCTATGAATTGTGCCATTGTTTCTTTGTTTCAACAATGTATTGTAGCTATATAAAGTGTCACTGTCGGAGGAGGCTGAGTGGGATAAGAGAAAAGGGTGTGTGTCCATAGGGACCTCCTGAAAATCTACAATTAATTTGACAACAAATAGGTTTTTTTGGTGGGGTGAATGGTTGAGACAGGTTTTCTCTGTGTAGCTCTGGCTGTCCTGGAACTCTCTCTATAGATCAGGCTGGCCTCAAACTCAGAGATCTGCCTGCCTCTGCCTCCTGAGTGCTGGAATTAAAGGTATGTACCACCACCGACCCACTACAATAAATAGTTTTTATTTATTTTTTTGCAATGCTAAAAATCATCCAGAGCCTCACCAGGCAGTGGTGACACATACCTTTAATCCCAGAACTAGGGAGACAGAGACAGGTGTATTTCTGTGAGTTTGAGACCAGCCTGGCCTGCAGAGCAAGTTCCAGGACAGGCTCCAAAGTACACAGAGAAACCCTGTCTCAAAAAACAAAAAAACAGCTGGGTGGTGGTGGTGGTGGCGGCGGCGGCTGCGGCGGCGGCGGATGCCTTTAATCCCAGCACTTGGGAAGCAGAGGTAGGAAGATCTCTGTGAGTTCGAGACCAGCCTGGTCTACAAGAGCTAGTTCCAGGACAGCCTCCAAAGCCACAGAGAAATCCTGCCCACACTTTCACTATGCTGTACCTCTAGTTCCCCAAGGAAAAATTTAAATTAGAATTTATGAAATACATATGTATGTATTTCGTCTATATATATAGATGAAAACTATACAGTATTCTGTTCGGGTCTGGTCAACCTTTAGATTATTTGTTTATTGTATATGTGTATGATATGTGTGCTCATGGGTGACATGGTGCATGTGTGGAAGTCAGAGGGCAACTTTCAGGAGTTAGTTCCCTCCACTCATTGTGGGTTCTGGGGCCTGAACTCAGTTCATCAGGCTTGTGTGGTAAGTACTTCACCTACTGAGCCAGCTCATTGGTGCAGTAGGAAGGTTTGGTTTTGTTTTGTTTTTAATTCAACCCATAATCCAACCTATAATTGTTAAATATATTGTTAAATTGTTAATTCAACCTATAATTGTTAAATGGTGTTATATTAGCATGATCTTTGGGTGTGTATGTGTTCATGTTTGTGCCAGAGGTCAACATTAGGTGTTGTCACTCTGGATGAACTGGAGTTTGCCAGGTTGGGTAGACTGACTAGCCAGCAAGCCCCAGGAGTCTCCTGTCTCCACATCTCTTGGACTGGGATTACAGAGCTGTGCCAACTTTTCAGAGGACCCTGGGGATTGAACAGCAGTATTTTGTTTTAAAAAGCAGTCTACAAAAAATAGTATATTTGGAAAGGCCTCAATTTTATACACACAAGTGAACGTATTTACATATATGTCCATAGAAGGGTGTGCTGGCTAGTTTTATGTCAGCTTGACAACTGGTTAGAGTCATCTGAGGGGAGGGAACTCAAGTGAGAAAATGCCTTCTTGCCACCTGGTGGTAAGTCCAGAGTTGTCCGCTGACCTCCACACATGTACCTGCCTCCCATACCATACACATATGCATAATAATAACAAATAAAATAATAATTTCCTGATGGGCAGTAGTAGCACACACCTTTAATCCCAGCACTTGGGAGGCAGAGGCAGGTGAATCTCTGACTTTGGGGTTAGCCTGGTCTACATAAAGAGGAAATTCCAGGACACCTGTCTCAGGAAACAAAACAAAACAAAACGAAACAAACAAACAAAAGACAGAGAGGGAGAGGGAGAGAGAGAAAATATCTTTGTAAGATAAGGCTGTAAGAAAGCCTATAGAGCATTCTTAATTAATGATTGATGGGAGAGAGCCTAGCCAATTGTGGGTGGGGCCATCCCTGGGTTCTCTCTCTATGAAAGCAGGTTGAGCAAGCCATGAAGAGAAAGCCAATGCATGCAGCACCCCTCCCTGGCCTCTTCATCAGCTCCTTCCTCCAGGTTCCTGCCCAGTTTAAGTTCCTGTCCTGGATTCCTCCAGTGGTAGACTATGATGAGGACATGTAAGTCAAATAAACCCTTATCTCCCCAACTTGCTTTGGTCACGGTGTTTCATGACAGCAATAGAAACCATAACTAAGACTATGGGCATGATGTGTCTATCTATGTAGATGTTAAGTGATGGTCTGGCTAGTATGATTACAAGCTTATCAGACCCTTAGCTGCCCCCAAGCCCTTTTCTTTATCATTTTCTAATAGAATTTTAGTTACACAAGATGACCCCCTGGTATAAAGACTGCATTTCCTAGTCTGTAGCAGGTAGATGTGGCCATGTGGCTGTGTTCTTGCCAATGGGAAGGCAATGTGTTGCTGCTTCTGGAACCTTCCCTAAGATAGTGCTAAGATTGTTGCTTTCTCCTCCTTGATCCACTTCCGCTCTGCCAGCTGAGATGATACAGTTGCAGTATAGGCAGAGAGCTGGTGATGAGTGATGAGCATGGGCACCCTGAGGCCTCTGAGGAGGAGAGTTCCCATACCAGCCAGGACTGTTTGTCTTTGGATTTCGTGTAGCAGAGAACAAATTAAATGTAGATTTTGTTCAAGTCATTGCTAGTCTGTGTTTTCACGACTTGCAGTTACAACTTACAACCAAAAGTAGATGTTATTTGTAAGAAAAAAGAAAAGAAATCCTTCATCAGGCTCCTGCTCTCAACTGGGAATATGATGATTTTGATAGGATCTTCCAGCTGATCGTCAGGTGTCCCCATATCAGACATTCTTGACAGTTATCTCTATCAGGTGTGTTTCCTGCATTTACTTTGGAGATTAACTGAAATGATAACTTTCAGCTGGAGGCTGATGTAAACATTTGTGTATTTCTCCTCCTGAGCTAAAGATCCCTTTTAGGCAACAGATCACTTCCTTTTCCTGAAGGACTTTGACTCAACAACACTTGGACATTCGACTACATCACTGTTTTTATCCTTCTTGGTTGTTTTGCTGCATAAGTCATGTCTCCACGCAACCTGAGAACAAGTGCTATTGTCGTGGACACCTGTTGTTTTTGTCTGACCTGCACCCCATTTCCGCTGGGAATTGCCCCTCCAGATCCCATGTGACTTGGGTGGAACTGTCACTCTGGCACCTCCTGGTGCCTTCAGTGGCCCCTCACACAGGCTCGGCACACTGTGAAGGTCTGCTCTGTCATCCCTGTGACTTGCCAGGCAGACCACGGGAGAAGGGAGTTTCTTTCCTTCACATTATCTCCTGAAAAGAAGTTGGCTTTGGATTGTCTACTCAAGGAGAGAGCTTGCTCTGCTTTAGTAGAAAGTCAGGTAACTGCCCAGAAGAAAAGCTGGCATTTACTTCAGGAGAGGTTTGCAGAGCCAAGTGCTAGAGTGATGAATGCAATGATGATTTGAAACAGGCTGCCCTGGGCTTTTAGATCCAGCCAGGCCTGAAGGTAGAACCCCCCCCCCCAACTTTCTTCATCTGCTGCTGGAGTCTGGGCGAAGCTTCCCTTTTGTCCTCCAGCACTATACTCAGTCAAGGAGGGGGTCCATTCTTCAACTGCCTGTGCTGAGCTAGATGCTTTTCTTGCTCTAAATGCAGATTTATATTTTGTAGAATTTGGCGCTGTCCCCTTGAACAGGGTCAAGTGATAGGAATTTGGAGAGAAATTCAAGTGACAGAGCCGGGGCTTGTGGTTAAAAAAATCTATTCTTCCCCTGTTCAATTCCCAGTTGCATGTTAGCAGCCACCCTCACAGCTCAACACACTCACTGTGACACGTGCTTCTTGAGTGCCTTCATTCCGGGCTTCACACAGAATACAGAAAAGCGCCATCCACCATGCTGCTTTCTCTCCTCTTTCCTTTGGTAACTATGGCAGCCCCATTAAGATGAGTTATCTCAAATGATAGGTCTGTTCTGCTATGTGAGGATGCACCAAGCATCTAGGTAGACAAACACAAAGGCCACGTGTGATTCTGAAGAGAAAAAAAAAAAGAGTGAAGACCAAGGTACACTAACCAACAGCTATGGTGGCAGTGTCATTGAACAGTTACCATGTAAATAAAAGCTTGGGTTTAGAAGGCACACAGACAGCCTCAAGTTCACCCTTATCAACTAACTGGGTGGTCTCAATTGTTGGTAGAGATTGACATACAGTAATAGTGGTAGTAGTAGTGACATTGGTAGATGACAGTCTGGGGATTTTGAAACATTGTGATAGGTAGTAGAAGTATTGAACATTGTATGATGGTTTAGCATCAGTAGGTCTAGATTCCATAGCCTAGATGAATTTTTACAAATCTCTATAAAATTGTATTCTAATATGTTTAGTGAGGACCCAGTCATTAATTAGTTCAAAGATAACCAAGACAAAAATAACACCCCCTTTCTGCTTTCAAGGGCTCATGACTGCACCTACCCAAGAATACAGCAGTACAGCAGCTTGCCCGTGCCCTCTGCCAGGATCCTGTGCCCTGAATCTCCTAAGCTTCTTGACCCTCTCCATAAGTGACACTCAATGGCTGACTTATAGACTGCTGGCTGTCCCCAGCGGCCCAAGACTCGCCCACTCCCATCTGTGACCCTCACCACCATCTCCACCACCAGGAATGGTTTCCGTCCCTGGGATGATGCATGTGGCCAGAAACATCCCAACAACAGGCAGTCATTGACTTCAGAGTGGAGTCTCACTGACTGGTTCTCGCCCTGAGCATGGGGGTAGGGGAGAGGGATTCTCCAGCTGCTCCCTGCATTGAGCAGAATGAGGGAGTGGGGATAACTAAGCCTAGAATTGAGATAAAAAGTTTTTTGTTTTGTTTTGTTTTGTTTTTTGGTGGGGGTTAGAGACAGGGTTTCTCTGTGTAGTCCTGGCTGTCCTGGAGCTCACTCTCTCTGTAGACCAGGCTGGCCTTGAACTCACTGAGCTCCACCTGCCCCTGCCTTCCAAGTGCTGGGATTAAAGGTATGTGCCACCACCACCTGGCCCCAAAGGTTCTTTACAATTTGGGCTGATTTCATTTCTTGGGGCTTGCATGGTAGGGACACTGAATCCTAAATACTTGTACATCCATGTTTACTGCTTCTCTACTCACAACAAGGAAACAATCATTCTAGATGTCCATCGACACATGTAGTTAATAAAAATGCAATTATAAAATTTGTAGGAAAATATAAAGTTAGGTAATTTGGGCTCAGAAAAGTGTGTGTGTTCTCATACCGATACTGTTATGTATGTTTACTTCTGCAAGAATGTGTATAGAGGCCAGGAAACGGGAAGGGGCCTATGGTGGGCAGCTTAAGGGAGGGGGTGGGGAGGGCAACAGAACTTTGGATGTGGCTGTAGAAGGGGAGGATGAAGATGTGACCTTTAAGAGCAGCAGTTGCTGCTTTGGAGAGACTGGAATTCAAGTCTAGCTGCATGTTAGCCTGTAGTTCAGCTCCTGAGGCCTTCTTCTGGACACACACACACACACACACACACACACACACACACACACCGTGCACACACACAAAGTCTCTTTTTAAAAAGTGGAAGAGAGAATCCCTGGGATAGAAGGGTATAAGCAGGAATGGGGGCAGAGAAATAGGGAAGGGAGGGATTGGGAGAAGACCAACCAAGGCTAAGTATGGAAAGTGCCATGTTGAAACCTGCTACTTCGTCAGTTAATTTTTTTAAAAAAATGATATAACAAAACCCAAAAAAGTCACACTGAGGCACTCATATGTGAAGACCTGTGTTGTACCAGACACTACATGTATGACCTCAGAGCCTTCTAGGGATCACAAGGTAAATGTCATCTCAACGTCTTCTGCTTTGGGAGAGTTATGGGGAGAGAGGTGGAAGAGAGTGAGCCCAACTCACTTGATGTGTAGCCCAGGCTAGCCCAGTCTTGAGGTCTTCTTCCCTCTGCCTCTCAAGTGCAGGGATGACAGTCGTGTATCACCATGTCTGGCTTAACATCTGTTCCTAGTAGAGGAATCTGAGGCTCAGAGCCATTATGGTCTCACAGCTAGTGAGGGACCGGGTATACACAACTTTTAACCCAGGCTTATCTCTCACGGGAGACTTCCTTAGTTCTTCCGGGAAGAACACACTAGAAGGGTAAAAGAGCCTTTCGTCATCCATCAGGGTTTTACCTGGACCTAGGGTTGGAAGCCGCTGTGTATCTGTCCCTGTCACATGACTAGGGACCCCGTGGCTGAGACCAGCTGAGGCTAAGAAGGCTGAAGAGAGCCGACTTTAGTCTTACTGGGATGCCTACACGCTGCTGAGATGGAAGGGTCCTGGAAAAGTCCTGGCTACCAGCTCCTGCCCTTGAAGATGGGAAGCAGAGACATCTCTCTGGGCGCAAGACCTGCCTGGGGTGTGTGCTTCACAAGAGTCCAGTGGCCTGTTGCACCCCGTGGGAAAGCGTTGCCCAGGCCAGCCCAGGAGCCACCATGGTGCCGCCTCCTACCCACGGCTTGGCTCAGCGGGTTCCCAAGTGGCTTGACTTCCTTCTCCACTCCCACCTCCTTTTGTCCCCAGGGAGTTAGGGAGGCCACTGGCAAAGTTGTCCTTAAGTCCCACAGGCTTCCTCAAATCCCTTCCCCACACACCTCAGAGTCAGGCTTCCCCAGGGGGCAGCAAGAGGGGAACCCCCCACTGCCCAAGACACCCCTGTCCCTAGTTCTGTTCAGACCCCATCTCCTCTCCTGAGCTGCACACCAGGCTTCACTCTCCCTGCAATAACAGGGCTTTGGGTATGGGATGTTGTTTTTGCAGCTGGGCTGGGGTGGAGCAGCATGGGAAGGCGTCTTGGGTACCGACTGTCTGAGAAAGCCCCGAACCCACATTCCCATTAGAGCAGGGGCAGCGCCTTTGGGCTGGTGACTGGCTTTCCTGGGAAGAGAGGATCCTGGGTGTTGAGGGCCAGCAGAGGAGGCTGGCCAGCAGGACAGGGTGCTGGAGAAAGGGGGCGGGGCAGGGGTAGGCTAGAAGTCTCTAAGAGCCACCCTCTCCGCTAAGACAACTGTGGGTCTCTGTTACCAACTGCAGCTGGAAGCTCCATCAACCTCCACACATCTGGGAGACTCTGGGAGCAAATTTCCTTTAAACAACAACAAACAAAACATCTCATTTACTGGGGGGGGGGGGGCATTGTTAGAAACTAAAAAAGAATAAGAGAAATGTCACTCATAACCCAATGTACACAGATATTCTTTATGAACAGTTTGACATACTCCCGCGTAACCTACACTTTGGAACTGTTTCATGATATACATCACATAAGGTTTACCATTTTTACAGGTGTTCAAGCACATCCCCGTTGTCGGGTGCTTTGGTTTCAGTCCTAAATGTTCCCTGCGTGTTGAATACTTGGTTCCCAGGTGGTGGTGCTATTTGGGGACATTTTGGGAACTGAGAGGTGGGGCCTAGTTGGAGGAAGTGACACACCTTTGAAGGTCTACCTGGTCCTTTCCTCTCCCTCTGCGTCCTGCCCTCTTCCTCCTCTCTCTGCCACACACTCCTATCCCCAGTATGTTCTGCCCAAATGTACGGGGCCAAGCGCCAGAGATGTAATCCTCAAAGCAGTGAAGCCAAACTAAGTCTTTCTTCCTCTAAGTGGCTCTCTCGGGCATTTTGGTCACCACTACCACACTAATGAATGCACTGTGCAACCTTCGCCACCGTCTATCTCCAGAACATTCTGTCATCTCCAACAGCAACTGTGCACCCATTCTTTACGCATGAAATCACATCTGTCTGGCTTACTTCACTGAGCATAGCTCCAAAGTTCATCTTTGTTTCAGAATGTGTCAGAATTTCCTTCCTTTTTAAGGTCAAGTAATATTCCGTGGTGTGTCATATTTTGTTTGTTCATTCATAATCTATTTTTAACACAATAAAGATTACACATGATGAATAGACCCCTGACTCTCTCACTCAGGTGTTGACACGTCATTGAGTGTTTTCCCAAACACACGGTCTTAGAATTTGCTCTTTAACTGGAGCACTATATTGAACTAAACGTCTGCCGTTACATAACAAAGTGTGTTCTTTGTTGTGTTCATATGTTACTATAAATGATATTGAGAAACGCGTGTTTCTAGGCATCTTCTATGGGTCCCTGCCTGACTTCTGGAATTTCAGAGTATTTCTCAAGGAATAGTACTACCTGAAATGGCCATTTCAGCGACCAATATTCTTGGTGTCTTGAAGAATATCACACAAACTTCCCAGAAAACAGCACCCACTTGCAGTGCAGGAATCTGCAGCCCTTCCTCCCTTCCACCCATGCCCAGCAAACTCCGAGCACCCAAGAGTTGAGGTGCCATGCTGTGCTTTCATTCCCTAGGAGCAAGGTAGGAACCACTACAGCAGAGCTTCAGGAGCCCCAGCCACCTTCTGCCAGCACCTCCTGGCCCTGCTCTGCTGGAGCAGGCCACCCATGCTAGGGGAAGAGCCAAGTCTTGATGATCACAGGGCAGAATGCATCAGAAGAGCTGGTCTCCGGCCTGAAGCCCACATGAAGATGATAGGATAGAGAACCAACCTCAGAGTAAATGAGCTGCTAGTAAGGTGGAAATGGGGTCCCTCCTAGATAAGGTCCAGGACCATTCTGGAGACACCTTAGGGATTGCCCAGCCAACCCCTATCTGGAGGCAGCTGTATGTACAGTGCCATCTTTTTATAATAATGATTTTATTATTTTGCATGTATGGGCATTTTGTATGCATGTATGTTTGTGCATCCTGTGCATGCAGGGTGTTCAGAGGCCAGAAGAGGCCATCAGATCCCCTGAGACTGGAGTTACAGACTGCTGTGAACTGCCGTGTGGGTGCTGGGGATTGATTCGACCCTGAAGGCTCCATTTTAAATAGGTTACTCTACCGAGTACTACACAGACCCTGTATCATAGGTGCTTCCATTGTACCCATTTTGCTGACAACACTACTGAGTTCCACAGCCACTTGGTGCCTTGTTGAAGAAAGAGGTTGGAGGGTAGCAGAGCTGATTTCCTAGCGGATCTCTCTGATTCTTAAGCTTGTCCTATGCCCTGCTCTTCCCAGGGGCTGTGACAGCACCTCATCTCCAGCAAGGGAGGCGGGGAGAGCTGTGTGGACTACTAATGCTCTCTGGGGTGGGATTTGGCTCTGCCTTCCCTACTCAGTCCTATCCCAGAGACCTCCAGTGATGGGGAATGAAGAGTGCTTCAGGCCCCAAGGGACCTGGCTGGAGTAGGAAAGGCCCAACTGGAGAGGGGGTGGCCTGGGACCATACTGCACACAAAGGGCCTGATTGTGTTACAGATTTTGCTCTTTGGGAAAATAAGTATCATGAAGTCGTCTTATTTTGGACAATCTTGTGTCCCAATGACCCTGTGCCAAAGAAAACATAGATTGAAGAAACAGCCAGCAATGCTCAGGCCTGCAGGTAAAACCACCCCCTCCAGACTTGGTGGGGTCGGGGCTTCAGATGGGTCCCAAGCTAGAGCCCAGGTGTCAAGAGCTCAGGATGGACCTTAGGAAGTCATTCCACATACCCCCGGGAGTCTGCCGGCCAAGTCTTGTGGTGTTAGCCCTGAGCATGCAGAGGGACAGGCCCTGAAAGTCTTGGAGGTCTGAGTCCACCACTTCCATTCCGGAGCTTGAAGGGTGGGGCTCTGGGACAGACTAGCTGGGGACTGGCCAGGCCTGAGTTGTTGTAGTACCCTACAAGGGAGAGGAATAGCTACTCAGTGTGAACCATGGCAGGGAAAGGTGACTTTTTTTTCTGGGACACGATTCCCTGTGGACACAGGGCAGAAGTCAGTGGGCTTAAAACTCTGGGCTGTGCCTGTTTGGCTCGGCTTAGGTCAAGAGGGCAGCCCCATCAGCCAAAGCCAACACAGGAAATGCCAACAGACCTCAACATCCGGGTACCTAATTTGCTCTGGCTGGCAGGGAGTGCCCGCCTTCCTGAGCTCAGCAGTTGGCAGTGCTGGCTGGAAGGAACAATGACATTAGTGCTCGGAGGATGCCCAGTGCTTGTCCTCAGCCCAGTGGCCAGAGTGGCCGGGCAAACATGCAAAAGACCAGCAGGCAGCAAGGGAGCCAGGCGTTGCCCTGGATGGCGGCCACCGCGCTGTTGTTGGGATACAATTTCATGCTCCTTCGAGGAGAACTGTGAGGGGTCATCCCCTCCTCTACGCCCCAGGAAGGAGACTGGTGGGCAGACAGTTGTTAACGCTTAGCCGCCGCCACTGTGATGATTAAGGCTGCAGTAATTGGTCTCACAGCCAGGCAGAGGCCTGACAGAGGGCAGCCGGCAGGGGTCTGCAGGGCAGAGGAGGGGGCCTGCGCAGGAACAGCCCGTGCTGGGCCTGTGTGCATTGAGAGGATTAGTTGGGGAATTGACACTCAATCCTTCTTAGTGATTTCCTTCCTGGGGCCCTGGCCAGGACTAGCAATGTGAGGGTGGGAGTGGGGGTTGTGGGCAGGGAGGAGACCTCAACCCTATCAGGCTCCTTTTAGGTGGGTGGTAGCTGGGTTTGGATGTAGGGGGTCTCCACTTTCAGTATGGCCAAGCCGGGCCACCACTACTCTGCAGTGACTTCAAAGCAGCTCACACGATGAATAAGCCTTCCCAGGGGTACTTCCTGGCTGTTGGTCCTAGCTGAGCCTCACAAGTGGACTCCACATGCTCCCACCCCCAACCTGGCAGCTGGCGCGGGAGAGTTTTGTCAAAGATACTGAGAAAATGAGTGAGTAGGGTCTTCTTCCTTGACTAGCCCAAGTGTTCTGTGGGAGGATCTCTGTGATGCCATCAAAGGTGGTACCTTTGGCAGCGTTTTCCAGATAATCTCAATACTGGAGTTCTCCAAAGACCACCCATGTGCCCTTGTCCTGAGGGGAATCATCCCCCTGCTGTCTCTGCTGGCAACTGTGTTCCTGGGGAGTTCTCCCTTGTGGGTGAGTGTGGTGCACCCGAGTGCATGGGTGTGTGTATGTGCCCCTGTGCGTGCATGCGTGTGTGTGCACATGCGTGTGTGTGTGTGTGTGTGTGTGTGTGTGTGTGTGTGTGTGTGTGTGTGTGCATGTGCTTGTGTGTGTGGGTCCGTGTCCTTCGACCCAGTGGGGGTGCTGACGTTTTCTTCCTTCTGCATCTACTTCCTGGGCTCCCTGCCTTGGAGGTCCCAAGCAGACAGGAAAGCCGGTAGCCCGGGTCATAACCTTTCCAGTACTTTCCTTGTGACCTTTCAAAGCCCAGGCTCAATCTGAGCTATCCATGCAGAGTTCCTTTCCATCCCTACCAGAGAGGGTACTCCAGGCCCTCTGTCTATAGGACCTGGTTCCTGGCTGCTCTGGGACTTGCTTGGAATGAGAGGCGCCTCCCTCCACTCCTAGACAAGTGGAGGCAAAGCAGCTAGAGGTAGCAGCTGGTGAAGGATGGCAGTCCTAGGGGAGAGTACCTGCTCTTCCGTTAGCACTCCAGCAGGCAGGGCCCCAAGAAATGCTGCAGAGGGCCAGCCTGGATGAAGATGTGCCTCTGCAGCACTCCAGCACTGAAAAGCAAGCCTCCCTGTTCTCTTGCCAGGTACAGACTGAAAATCCCTCTACTGCCAACCACTTATCCCTGCTTTGCTCAGGCCTGCAGGGCCCCAGGCTCTAAGTCTGAGAACAGGAGGGGTTCCAGGGGCCATTGGAGAGGAACACCAATGCCTTCCAAGCAGGCCTGCCATACCTCCCTGTTCACTGCTCCAACCTCACTCTTTCCTGTACCTACCTTCTATATGGGGGGGGGGGTTCTAGAGCCTCAACCTCACAAACCAGCCCTTCCCCAGGAAGTGCTGGAGGCTATGGTAGGCTGAAAGCAGGGACTGATCATGCAGCCTGGGGCTGCCACTGAACCTTTAAGAACCTAAATTTTGTTGGGGGGGTGAGGTGTAGGGATGGGGGTGGCACAGGCCTTTAATCCCGGCACTCAGGAGGAAGAAGCAGGTGGATCTCTGAGTTTGAGGTCATCTGGTCTACAGAATGAGTTTCAGGACAGCCAGTGCTACACAGAGAAACCCTGTCTCAAAAAACCAAAACCAAAAACTGATGAGGAATGTTCTTCTGTATATATGTTTCTCTTATTGGTTAATGAATAAAACACTGATTGGCTGACTGGTCAGACAGGAAGTGACATAGCTGGGCAGAAACTTGCCACTAGCTGACCATAGAGATCTGGAGGTCTGTACAGACAGACAGGAAGTGACATAGCTGGTAGAAACAGGATATAAGCAGGGACAAACAGGAAATTGCTCTCTTATCTGTGGAGATGCTTAGCAGTCACCATGTGAACCGCCAAAGGAATTAGAGGTCCGGATCCTTCTCCAGTAAGATAAGACCACATTGAAATACTAGATTAATAGAATTGGGTTAATAATTAAGACAAAGCTAGCCAATAAGAAACCCTAGTCACTGGCCAACACTTTTATAATTAATATAGTGTCTGTGTGCTCCTTTGGGGCTGAAAAGGGCAGCATGACCAGCTGGGACAAAGAGCCTCTCATAACAAAAAAACCAAAACAAAACAAAACAAAAAAAGAATCTTAGTTTTCTCATCTCCTAGGTTCAATAAGGAACATGGGCACTTTACTTACCATGAATGTGCCGTGTGGAGATTAAAACAAGCTGTAGCAGTAAATGCCCTGAAGTCAGTCTGGAAGGATACTCAATAAATCCTATGTAGTAGTGGGGCGTTGGTGGTGCACACCTCTAATCCCAGCGTTCAGGAGGCAGAGGCAGGTGGATCTCTGTGAGTTCAATGCCAGCCTGGTCTAAAAGGGAATTCCAGGACAGTCAGAGCTGTTACAAAGAGAAACCCTGTCTCAAAATGCCAAAAATAAATAAAATAAAAAAATAAATCATAGGCAGAGGTTACCCCAAAGGACAGCTGTGGTGGGGGAGGGGCAGGGTGTTGGGAAATGCTTTCAATTTTTTCTTACTATGTCTTGATATCAGCAGACTTTGAATATTCAGCAACTACATATCTTATTTGTAATTAAAGGCAGCAAGGAAGGGGCTCAGTGGTTAAGAGCAGTTGTCATTCTTGCAGAGGAACTAGGTTTGATTCTCTGCACCCACATGGTAGCCCACAAACATCTGTTAAGTCCAGTTGCAGGGAATCTGACTCCCTTTTCTGACTTTTTCAGGCATGAGGCATGCATGTGGTATGAATACATACATGCAGGCAAAACCCTCATACATGTAGCATAAGATAAATAAATCTAATTTAAAAATCAGTATTGCATTTAAGAGAATTGTTGTAATTTTAAATGTTACTGTGTATTAGATGGATAAGTGGATGGATGGATGGATGGATGGATGGATGGATGGATGGGCTAGAGGGCTGGCTGCCCAGATAAATGGGATGGATGGATAGATGAGTGTGTGGAACAGATGAACAGATGGATGGATGGATGGATGGGTGGATGTTCAAGCCTAGTGCATGTCTAGCTTGAGCTCTGTCCGCCTTTTTCCTTGAACTGCAGCGCCCCCAGAGCAAAGTAAAAGGTAAACCCACAGCCATGCTGTGGGTGGGTGGATGGCATAGAGGTGGTCTCCCTGGCCTGCTTCAGTCCCCACTCATCTCCTTGATGTAGTGGCTGCCAGCGGGCCAGTAGAGCCGCCCACTCTGCTCAACTCAGGACCTGCTTCCAATTATCCATGAAATTTGAGCTGGAAGAGACCTATTAAAGTCCCATTTAGTTTGATTCCCCTGGGGTCTAGGGATCTCTTCTGGAGACATCCCCCTCCTAGTCTGACTGGGACTTTAAGTCTTTGTAATCTTAACTCAATCAGGTCCTACTTGCCCTGCTCCCTGGATGAAAGAAACTGACACGTTTCTGGTGGCCACATGCCATGGCTGTGTGACCACTGCTCTGAATACTCCTGAAGAATGAAGCCAGAAAGATACAGAATGCAAAGACAGACTGAAAGAAATGATGGGGCCCTGGCCACTCCCTATGGACCAAGCATTCAAACACATGAGTCTGTGGGGGGTCATACCTATTCAAAGCACCACAGTGTCTTACTAATGCCTTCGACTAATTTAAAGTAATTTAATAGCTGAAACACTGACTTTCAAAATCACAAATAATCTATGATTATTCCTAGAGTCACTGCCACTGTGTTGATACAAAGTTTTCTCTTCATATTGTAACTAACTACATCTATGTAAGGTTTTATGTTTTCGTAGGACAAAAGCTCCTCTGGTGATAAGGCTGTTTTAACTAAATAAAGTTGTCTTTGAAGAGATTGACGCTCCTGCACTTGGGAAGCAGAGGCAAGTGGATTTCTGAGTTCAAACCCAGCCTGGTCTGACAGAGAGTTCCTGGACAGCTGAGGCTTCACAGAGAAACTCTGTTTCAAAAAACAAAGGAAGGAAAGAGGGAGGCAGGGAGGGAGGGAGCGGTACGAGGGAGGGAGGGACCGGAGGGAATGGGGGAGGAGGGAGCGCTAAAAAGAATAAAGAACTTTTTATTTTTTTTTTTTTTTGTTGGAATTAAACAGCTACGGCTTTCTTCTGTGGCTTTGGAGGCTGTCTGGAACTAGCTCTTAGAGACCAGGCTCCTCTTAAACTCAACAGAGATCTGCCTGCCTCTGTCTCCCGAGTGCTGGAATTAAAGGCGTGCAACACCACCGCCCGGCCAAGAACATTTTTTTTTTTTAAATTAAGTGTGAACTCACAAAGTTACCAATGTGAATAATTCTTCTCTAGGTCCTAGATTAAAACCTGAAGAACAGTTTCTGGTATGGCCTAACAGTGTTCAATGACTCTGAGTGTAGCCCATACACAGGTTATTTCTAGAAACACTAAACCACAAAAATCATCCAATATGAGAATGGCAGGGGCATGAGGATGAAAGTCCATTGATAATATGTGGGTAATATGCCCAACTGTAATACTCTCTCCTTGATATAGACCTCAACCCTGTCATGAGTGGAAGTTTAGAATACCTGTTTTATAGATACAAAGAGTCAAATCTGGAAAAAGTTATCAACATTGGAACTGGGAATGAATCAGAGTATGTATCCAACCTGTTTTTTCTTCAAAAACCTGCAAGCCGGGGAAAGTCACACACAGGAGAAAATTCATGTTGGGCTGACTACAAAGGCAAGTGCTGTAAACCAGCCATCCTCAGTGCTATCTCCTTCATCCACACTGCCTTCTATCCCATCATGCAATGCTGCTTCAGTGTAGCCTGCCTTAGTGATTTGTATAAAGTCCTACAATTTATCATCCAATTTGGAATTTGTACCAGTTCAATCAAGTTCTGACGAGTTCAGACTGGTTCAAGCCTGTTCTGGCCAGTTCAATCTGGTTCTGACCGGTTTGAACTGGTTCCTTCCTGTTCAATCTGGTTCTGACCGGTTTGAACTGGTTCCTTCCTGTTCAGTCTGGTTTTGACCTATGACAACTCCAGGGTGGCCTTATGCATTCCAAACTTGTACATATTATATGTTCATCTCAACACAGTGGCATACAACACACACACACACACGAGAGAGAGAGAGAGAGAGAGAGAGAGAGAGAGAGAGAGAGAGAGAGAGGAGATATTAATGATAGGCCATTAGCTTTTCTGTTGCCTTCAACATTTTGGAAAATGCACTAGGAGTTGTTCAAAACCCATTGGCCTTTGAGAGCTATTAGTTTCCTTGGCCCAGAAGATGCCGGGTCTTGAGGCAGAGAGTTTGAATAGGTGAAGCATGGTAACAGCTGTTCCAAGAGTAGGGGCAGTGGCATGCACCAGGGAGGCCAAGGTCAGTGGAGACTTGATCGGAATGGTAGGTTCCATAGGGTGACCAAGCTAAAGAACATAAAAGGGCTTTTTTGCAATGGGAGCCTGGGGCATTCTGGGAGTAATAGTGTCAGGATCCAAATGGCTCTTTGGGAAGCTTCAGTCACACAGTACCTGCCCTGTGCTTTGGGCCAAGGGATCCCAGATTGGGCAGCAGGGAGAAGGGGTAGTGAGGGGAGACTAAGAGGCTGAGCCTGGAGTGATGCAGAGGGAAAGACAACTTTCCATTGGCTCAGGGATGGAGCAGAGGTGTCCAGGCAAGAAGGGACAGGAAGGGTGACCCAAACTGAACCTGGCAGCTGCATGGCTAGGAGAGGGGGTGGCAACAATGTTACTCATTTGTGCATGCCCCATAGAGCCAAGCACAGGTTGTCCTGGGGAGCTGAACACAGTGTCTGTGCCAGAATCATGGAGTCCAGGCATCTATGACAAAGTCCCCAGGGACAAATGAGAAAGAGGCTACAAACAGTGCCTGATACTACCCGAGGCCCTGTTGGCCTGACCACAGGGAGAAGAGCGCTGTCTTCCTGAGTGAGAACCGGGACACGGAGGATTGAGGAGAGTTCCAAGGCGTGTTGGTAGACCATGAAACCCACTCAGGTTTCAGAGGCAGCAGCCATTTGTTTCCCTATCTGCACAGAGAATAGAGGAACCCAGGTCAGCCTGGCTCTGACCCTTTGACACCTCTTCCCCGGGAAACTTCCACCAAAGCCAGTCCAACCATCATCCAGCTGAGATGGAGCAGCCCTGTTGTGGCCCCTTCTCCAGGCTCCATCTCTTTGGAACGGGAAACACCACATCCCAGCTGTCTGTCCCGAATCCACCTGGAGGCCAGCCAGCTTGGCTAGAATCCAATTTAGTTAGGCCAGACCCAGGAGACTCTGCCGGGAAGAGGCAAGAACCGAAAGAAAGCACGGGGCCAAATAGGGCCCCTTGTCTGAGGCCTGGTCTGTGAGACTGGTCCTGGCACACCCTTGGACTAACCCATCACTACACAGTTCTGAGCTCCTGGCACTCTGGGCTGTGTCTCCCTGCTTTTCTGGGATGTGCTAAAGAGATGCATGTTGCCATGACAGCTGGTGGCTGATTCCATCCTGATTGCAAAAGACCTTGGAGGCCTGGCTTGGAGCCCCACTAGGGATAGAAGGCAATCTGGTTAGGAACCCAGAGAATGAATGGTCATGCAGGCTAGAGACGCAGAATGCCCCCACTCTGACAGCAACCCTTCCTTCCTCCTCTTCTCTTGGGAAATGGACAGCTTGCTCATCAGCAGCTGCTGTTACAACCCTAGGGGCAGCCTGGGGCCACCAACGGTGGTAAAAGGCAAGGAAGGGCCCAGGGCTACTCCTGTCCTCTTTTGGGCCCATCCTCAACCTAAAAAGGTAGTTCCTTCCTTGACACTTAGCTTCACCTCAACCCTTTCAGCCCACAGCCAGATGCCGCCCTGCTTTCTGTGGTAACAGAGTGCCCCCAACCAGAAGTGCCCCCAGAAACTGCACTCCCATTTCATACACATGTCCTCTTGGTCCCTAGGGGAACCTGAAACACACACCAAATGAAACTAGAGCGGGGGTGGCAAAGACCCAGGTAGAGACACCCATCTTAGGGATTGTCCCTGAGGATGTCTGACCACACAGAGAAGGTTGTGAAACAGGGGCCTATGGTCAGGCACTCCTGCCAGGCAGCACTCAGGCAGCGTAGAGTCTAAAGTTGAAGATGTGTGCTTAGCACGGAGAGTCTACAGAGGATACTGGGCCCCTTCTTCTTACCCACTGAACTTTGAAAAGGCCACCTGGTGGAGATAGGAATAGTTAAATGTGAGCACTGGGATCGAGCACTGAGGCTGTCCCTCATAGATGGTATGACTTAGAGCAAGTACTTCCTTCCACCTTTCTAGGCCTTGGTTTTCTCATCTAGCAGACAGGCCACTAATCTCCCTGGAAGTGTGTGTGTGTGTGTGTGTGTGTGTGTGTGTGTGTGTGTTTATGTTTATGTGTGTGTGTGTGTGTGTGTGTGTGTGTTTGTGTGTGTGTGTACGTTTGTGTGTGTATGTGTGTGTGCAGGTGGAGGTGCACATAATACATGTGATATAGCTGTGTGAGTGAATGCCACACATATGCCTGCCTGAGGAGGTGTCAGAAGAGGGCATCATATCCCTTGGAGGTAGATTTACAGGCAGTTGTGAGCTTACTAAGTGTGGGTGCTGGGAACTGAACTCAGGTCCTCTGGAAGAACAAGTGCTCCTAACTGCTAAGACATCTCTCCAACCATTCCATCTTTTTTTTTTTTTTTTGAAAAGAGGTTTTACATTCAATCTGGAGCTCAGCAGTACAGATAGACTGACTGGGCAGCAAACCCCAGGGACCCTCCTGTCTCTACTTGTCCAGAGCTGGGATTACAGGCAGCCACTACCATCTCCTTGTTTTTTGTTTTTCTTAACCTGAATTCAGAGGATCCAACTCAGGCCTTCATGCTTGCATGGCAAGGGCAAGCACTTTACTGACTGAGTTCTCCTAGCCCTGTACCTACTGTGTAAGGGACTCTAGTAGCGGTCCCGGCATCTCTAACAGCGATTGTGTCAGTGTTAGTAATACTCTCTGAGCTATTATTTTCTTGTTTGCAAAAGAGAAAACAATACACAGAGTTCAAATGGTCAGCGATTCGCTAATGGGAGACCAATGAGGTAGGACACTTAATACATGTCAGGCCTGCTCCTCTGCCCCTCCCTTCCCCTAGCCTCTCCTGACTCTGCTACCCAGGAGCTGGAGACCAGGCTCAGACTCAGCAGGGCAACAGGTGGCAGGGTCGGTGGGACACAGGTGCAGCTTTGCAGGGGATGTGGGAGTGTGACCCCTTCTGTTTCCTCCCCACACTGCTTCCCCCAGCTGTGTGGCTGGCTGGAGACTCCAGGCACGGGGGTGGGGGGGGGCACTGGGGACTGCAAACACAGCCACGTGCATTTGGAGGGCTGAGTAAGCGCCTCACTTCCTTCTGCCCCCACCCCCCAGCAACTGTGGCCAGTGGGTGATTCACAAGGCTTGTTGGGGCAGGCTCTCTGAAATTAAGAGGGGCCACTTCCCTGAATTGTCCTGGCTGCTTGTTCCCCCAGCACACCTGGTTGGCTTGCTGACTGGCCTGGGGAACCACAGGGTGCCCTGCCTGGGTAGCAGCAGGCACCCAGGCCTTGCCAAACCAGGAGGTGTGGTTTGGCCCTGCAGGCTCAGTCTGAGTTTTGGCTTTAGCTCCCTGAGCTTCATTCAGCCAGACAGCAACATGAATGTCCTCTAACTGCCAGATTCTGTACCAAGGCTGGGTGTGGCTCCCCTCCCTGGCAGCACCTCTCACTCTCTTGGTGGCCTTGCAGCGGACACACAGCAGGGAGAAATGGAATGGCTAGTGTTCACATGGGGAATGTCAGCCTAATGAGTTGAGAACCAAGAAGGTGGCCTAGGACCAGCTCTGAGGCATCTGCTGGGAAAAGATGCAAGAACACCAGGGCCCAGCATAATGTGGAAAGCAGCAGGAAAAGCAAACTGAGACTTTCTTCCCAGAAGCACTAGGAATTCTCCAGGGCAACAATGCCACCTGAACTATATCCATATATATATATATATATATATATGTGTGTGTGTGTGTGTGTGTGTGTGTGTGTGTGTGTTATATGTGTGTGTAAGCATGTGTGAGTAAAGACCACAGGAAGTCTTTGAATATCTTGCTTTTTCACTTTCTGCTACATTCCCTTGGACTAGGGCTTCTCACAAACCTGGAGCTAGGCTGACAACTTAGAGGCCCCAGGGACCCTCCTGTTTCTGTCCCTCACACTGCACTAGTTACAGCCCCATGTGTGGCCATATCTAACTAAGTTATTTTTTAGTTTAAGGATTTATTCATTTTCATTTGTATGGTATATGAACATTTGCCTGCAAGTATGTATGTACACTATATGCAATATCTGACCACAAGAGGGAGGCAGATCCCCTGGAAGTGGAGTTCGGAAACAGCTGTGAGCTGTCCTGCTGATGCTGGGAACTGAACCTGGGTCCCCTGCAAGATCAGCAAGTGGTCCTCACCACTGAGCCTTACCTCCAGTGCTTACTCCGAAACTGTCCTTTCATTAGCAAAGCTGCTAAGAGACACTCAAAAACAGTTGTTGTTGTTGCTTTGCTTTTATTTATTTTTTTTTAGATTTATTTATTTTATATCTGTGAGTGTTTTGCCTACCTGTGTGTACAGGCAACACGTGTGCTTGGTACCCACAGAGGCCAGAAGAAGGTGTCTGATCCTCTGGAACTGGAATTATAGGCAGTTGTGAGGCACCATGGAAGCACTGGGAGCCAAACCTGGATCTTCTGCAAGAGTAATAAGCGCTCTTAACTGTTGAACCATCTCTCCAGCCCCCTTTTGGCATAGTTTTTGTCTTTTGTCTTTTTTTTCTCCTCCTTTTCCTCCTTCTCTTCTTCTTGTGAGTTAACACTCACAATTTTATTATCTTCATAACAACCACTTAGAACTGGTCACTTGACTCTATCTCTGCAATCATCTCCCAGCAAACCTCTTTGCTCTGAGGCTGAGCTCAACACAGTCAAGCTTCAGCAAATCTTCCTGTAGTTTTAGCCTTTTTGCAGGAAATAGATGTAGACTGCCACCATAGCCACTCTGTTTCCTGTCAGAAGGTCACTTTCCCCAGACAGACAGAGAATCCTTATGTATTATGCCACTTTGTGATGCTAATGCTTACCACGTTTCTCCTTCTCCTTCTCCTTCTCCTCCTCTTTTCTTTTTCTGTCTCTCTTTCTTTTTCTCTTTTTGTTTTTTTTTTTTTGAGACAGGGTCTCCCTGTGTAGACCTGACTGTCCTGAAGCTCACTCTGTAGACCAGGCTGGCCTCAAACTGAGAGATCTGCCAGCCTCTGCCTCCCGAGTGCTGGAGTTAAAGATGTGAGTCACCACCTCCTGGTTTATATCTTAATTTTCTTAAAGATTTATTTTGTGTATGAGTGCTTTGTGTATATATATGCACTGTGTGTCTAGTGCCTTTGGAGGCCAATGTGTGTTGGGAACTGAACCTGATCCAGTGCTAGATTAGCAAGTGCTAACCCATGAGCCATCTCTCCAGCTAACTATAAAATAATAGTAGGGTTTCACTGGGTAATAAGATTGAGGTTTTCAAACATAATCTTTATGTTAATTTGTATTTTCTGTAATAAATATCTATTAATTGCAAGGGTTTTGTTGGTTGGTTGGTTGTTTGTTTTTTCAAGTCTGGGTTTCTCTGTGTAGCCTTGGCTGTCTTTGAACTTGCTCTGTAGACAAGGCTGGCCTTACAGTCACAAATATCCACCTGCCTCAACCTCCCAAGTGCTGGGATTAAAGGTGTGAGTCACTACTTCCCAGCTATATTAATTGTTTAACTAAGACAAAGTATACTGCAAGGCCACACACCAAAACTGATGTTTATGCCATATTCCTTGTCTTCAGAACTATAAGTCAAAATAAACTTCTTTCCTTTGTAAATCATTCAGTTTTTGGTATTCTGGGATCACAATTGGAGATCAATGAGATGGGAGCATAGGGGATCATCATAGCTGGGTTCACGGACTCCCATAACATGAAATTAAGAAAAAGCTGCCTTCATTTCCAGTCCTTTCCCCAAACTTCTAATGGGTTAGCGTCTAACTCCTCTCCAACCTTCTAGTGGGTTAGCCTCTGACACCTCACTAAGAGTGATACCTCAAAGTTTCCTCAGGCTGGAAGTGGTCACTCGGGACAGCTAGTCATGATGCAATTGATTTGTATGCATGACTTCTACTTAAGGTAAAGATACAGTGTTGTTCCTAAAATATTTTCAAATTGGAATGGATAAAAGACAAATTAAGCCTTCGTGGTGGTGCCTACCTATAATCTCAGCACTCAAGAGGACTGTGAGTTCAAGCCCAATGTGGATGACATGGCAAGTTACAGGCTATCCTGGACAACAGGGTGAGACTTTTCTAAATAATAAAAAAAGAATGAATGGATGGATGGATGGATGGATGGATGGATGGATGGATGGATGAGGAGATGGCTCAGTGGGCAGGAGTGCTTGCTGTGCAAGCAAGAGGAACTGAATTCAAATCCTCAGCACTTACATAAAAGTAAGCATGGCTGTGGAGGCTTACAACCCAGCATTGGGCTGGAGGCACGTGGATCCTGGGAGCTCACTGGCCAACTCGCCTAGTAAATTGAGAGACCCTGTCTCAAAAAAAAAAAAAAAAAAAAAAAAAAAAAAAAAAAAAAAAAACAAAAACAAGTTGAGATGGCTCTCAGCATGTAAAGCCTCTTGCCATACAATCCTGGTGACCTGAGTTAGATCCACAGATGCAGAGATTGAAACCCGTGATAGAAGGAAAGAACTGGAACTCCTCATGTTGTCCTCTGACCTCTGCATGTGTGTCAATGGCATGTGTGCATGCATTCACACACACACACACACACACACACACACACACACACACACACACACACACAGAGGCTGACCACATAGCATACAGTGATTGTGGATTCCAGGGAATTCCTCAGGTTCCTGGAGAGATGAGGAAGTACTGGAATGTGGGGTGTCATCTACAACATTCGAGTCATCATTTGAGGGGAAATTGCAATCTCTGAGACATTCTTTACGTGAGCCCAAGGCTGGACTGGAGAGTAGGATAGCAGATGTCAGCTTCCAACTCAACTTGACCTCTTAGCCACACTTCATTACACCCAAGTGGGTTCCAGAATTGTCTCTGGGGAGCCTCCTGGGCTTCAGACTTGAAGCCCCAGATTCGAGGCCCCACTCTTTGAGATGAGGGAAGCTGAAGGCAGAGAGGATCTTGGAAGCATCAGCCAAGTGTTCCTTGACACAGAAGACTCCCCAGCCTAGGGAGCCAGCTGGAGTTCCACTGTCTGTCTGCGGAAGCCTCTGCTAGACTTTCTGGCTCCTCTACCCCTGGGAATCCAAGCATAAGAGGAGCAGATCTGGCTTCCCCTTTGCACCTATTGCCCCCATCAGTTCCCTTCATGTGCTCTCTGGGAGAAGATGAGGGCTGGGGAGAGAGGGATGTGTCTGGGAGGGCTGGTCCAGCTCAGCTGGGCCTCCATATCTGTATCCTTAACAGTGGCCTCTCCATCCCTGCTTCCAGCTGGGAGGGGATGGGACAGCCCCAGTTCCTCCCAGGAGACAGAGATATGACTCACTCCCCAGGATAAGCAGGGGCAGCCCTTTTCCTGTAAAACTCATATAGAACAAAGGAGTTCATCGTCCCACCTTGGGGAAGCAAATGTGAAACAGAATGTTTTAATAGAGAACTCCAACTTAACACTGGCTTTAACAACATACAAGTTTATTAACTTTCAATATAAATTAATTCTGGCTGGAAGTAGAACAAGGAAGACAGGAAAACTTCATGAGGTTTGGGGGGAATTCTACTTGTCTGCAACACATGGTCCAAGGTAACTGCAATAGCTCCCACCAGCAGATTCAAGCTCCAGGCAGAACTTGGCAGAAACTTCAAGGGTACTTTCAAGAGGTTAAATCCACACATCCACATCCAGCCATCACCCTGAGAAGACCTGATGTGTAGGGATCAGTTAGGACCAGGCCACAGCTGGCTCAAAAGACAGCCAAGGCATGACATCCTTTATCCAAGAGTCACTGGCACTAAACCTGCTTTTAGCCTAAACTCTCTATCTGTCCCCAGATGGTTCTCCAAATGGTACGTGCCGTCATGCCACTCCTCTGCTCAAGAACCTGTGGATTCTCAACACACTCTTCAAGTTCCTCAAAACAGGGATCCACTTTCCCTTCCAGCGTCACGTCCAGGCACAGTCCCCCCCTCCGCCCCCCCCCCACTTCCTCGTATACTGTCTAGCTCCTGCACAGGCATCCATTTCCCTTAAGCAGCCCATGCCTTGTCAACCCACCCTCCTTGACCACCCCACCCTTCTAGTTCATCTTGTAGAATGCTAAGAACACATTATCTTCACCAGATATCTTTCTCCACTCTGTTTTGTCTGCGCTGATATTTTCTCAACCTTCTGGAAGTTTCCAAAACATTGTAACCTTCCTCCCTCCCTCCCTCCTACCTTTCTTTCTCTTTCTTTCTTTCTTTCTTTCTTCTTTTCTTTCTTCCTTTTAGATGGAGGTTCATATAACCCACGCTGGCCTCAAATTTGCTATGTGGCTAAGAACAACCATGAACTTGATCCTCCTGCCTTTACCTTCTGAGTACTACAGACATGCACCACACCTGGCTTATGTCATGCTGGCATGTACTCTACCAAGAGAGCTACACCCCAACCCTAGAACATTATTTTACATCACCAAGTTGTTTGAGTGTTGGGCATTTGGAAGGCATGGGACTGGTCACTGCCAGAACCAGGGACCTATGCCTGAAGCCCTGGAGACTCCGTATCATTGATGACATTAAGTTTCTTCCTCTGAACTGGAGGCCCCTTGCTCACCGTCATTAAGTTGGCATCCCTACTTAATGAAGGAATGAAGAATCCCCTAATGAAGAAACCCTACTTAATGAGTGAGGGATGCTATCCCCTAGGAGATCCACCTACCCACCTGACATCTCAGATCTTCCAGAGCACTGGGTACTGGCTCAGAGCAAGGCCAAGGGACCTTCTGATCTCCCTTCCTCTGAAGGACAGACATTGACCAGGGCTGATAACCCAAGGAGTAACAGTCACTGAGGCTGTACCAGTGACCTTGTCCAAATCTGCCTGACTTCCCCTCCTCTTGAAGGAGCCCAGGGCTCTTGAGATTAGCAAACACTGTGTTTTCTGCCACAAGGAGTTTAGATGCCTCGCTTGGCTAGCTCAGGGACAGCCACTCACAGACTGGCGTTTGGGCCAGTCAGTGCTCTTCATACAAGAGCCTGCTCTCCCTATGCTGTGGATGAACTGTTCATAGAGACTCCAGTTATCAGCCCACAAAAGTGTTTTGCAACCTGAAGATATGTCTGGGCTGTCTAGACCTTTTTTCCTGAGAAGCCTACGGCTCTGGTCCTTGATTCCCTACCTTTTCAGAGACTTTTTTTTTTTTTTGATTTTTCAAGACAGGGTTTCTCTGTGTAGCTTATCATGGCACTCGTCTGGAGACCAGGCAGGCCTCAACTCCCAGAGATCCACCTGCCTCTGCCTCCCGAGTATGGGATTAAAGGCATGTGCCACCAACCAATGCCCAGCTTCAGAGACTCTTAGAGTGCTAGATATCTTCCCTGGGAGAAAAGATAATCAAAAGTAATCTCTACAGGCTGGGGAAATTCAGGATTTGTTTTGATCCCCCACTTCTGTGTGTACACGCAGAGGGCAAAGGACAACTTGCAGGAGTTTTCTCCTGTCATGTGGGTCCTGAGGACCAAATTCAGGTGATCAGGCTTAGCAGCAAGGCCCTCTACCAACTGGGCCATCTTGAGGCACAGTATTTTCCACTATGGTCATTTTGCTTGAGATCAATTTTTTTTAATTTACTTATTTTATATGTATAGGTGTTTTGCCTGCGTGTATGTTTGTGTAACATATGTGTGCAATACCTGTGGAGGCCAGAAGAGGGTGTAAGACCTCCTGGGATTAGAGTTAGATGGTTGTGAGCCACCATGTAGGTGCTAGGAATCCAACCCAGGTCCTCTAGGAAATTAGCTAGTGCACATAACTGTATTTCTCCAGCACCCTTGAGATCAATTTTTTAAAATTATATTTTATTTATTTATCATAGGTGTGTGTGTGTGTGTGTGTGTGTGTGTGTGTGTGGTGTACATGTGCTGGAGAGAGCACGTGTTTGGAGATCAGAGGATAACAGTGTGAGTCCTGGGGATTAACTCAGGCCATCCACTTTATCAGCAAGTTCTTTTACCCCTTGGGCCCTCTTGTCAGCCCTCATGTTTTGTCTGTTTGATTTTTTTGTTGTTGTTGTTGTTTGTTTTTGAGACAGGGTTTCTCTGTGTAGCCCTGGCTGTCCTGGCACTCACTCTGTAAACCAGGCTGGCCTCAAACTCAGAGATCTGCCTGCCTCTGCCTCCCAGTGCTTGGATTAAAGGCATGGCCCACCACTGCCTGGGCTAAGAGGTTGTGTGTGTCAGTTACCTTGGTTTTTTTGTTTTTTGGTTTTTTTTTTTTTGTTGTTGTTGTTATTTTGCCATCATTCCCCCTTTGCTCTTGCCTACCACTGAGCTAAATCCCCTTTTTTGGGGGGATGGGAGGAACAGAATCTTACTCTGTAGTTTAGAATGGCCTCAAACTCCCCATTCTCCTGCTTCATTCTCTTGAGTCCTGGGAATACAGGTGTGCTCCACTATATCTGTCCAAGACAGAATCCTTCATTGACTCTGTCTATGATCCAGGGCTGTATCTGTCTCTTTACCTGCTCAGCAAAGTGAAGGTGCCTAGTGGATAGGGTGCCCCCTTTCATCCCGCTCTTCCCCAGTTCTATGCTCTATGGAGAGAGTGCCTTCATCCCTTGAAAGCAAAGGAATAGCACAGAGACCTGAAGTCTGGGGATAGCCCTGCCAGCTCAGCACCCACTGGGCTGCTGTTGGACCTTGGCTGGAAGAAGCCAGCTGGTCTCTGCCCTCCTACAGCGACAGTCATGACAGCTGAAGTTACTAAGCTATGCCAGATTTGTGATCAGTTTCTGCTTTCTTAGTTAAGCCACACTGCGAGAGAGAGAGAGAGAGAGAGAGAGAGAGAGATGAAAAGATGCGTCCAGTCTATACATCTTGCAAAGCTCTTGATCCTTGCCTAAAATTGACCCCTTGCCCCTCAGCCGGACCCTGCCGTTCCCTCGCGTTTCTCCTGCTGCTGGCTGTGGTGGCCTGTGGGAGCTGCTTCACTTCTCTAACCCTCCATTTTCTTTTCTGAAATGTACAGACAATAATTCTTCCCTGGAAGGTGGAGGAGGCGTCTACATACTGAGTGTGTAAAGCACAGCGAATGGCAGAGGAGAGCCGGCACCCGCCAGCTTCCTTCAGGCCTCCCAGCTGGGGGCGGGGGGGGGGGGGGAAAGGGGTGACCCTCTGTCCCCATCAGAAGACTGAGTTACAGAGCCGTCCAGCTGTCATCCAAAGGCGGGAAGGCAAACTCTCCCGGGCTCTCGGGTTCTCCTCAGGCTCCGTTCCACATCACAGCTGATTAGTTACAGATACCGGGCCCCTCCTCATGTATCACTGACAACACAGAGAAAGGGGTGATTGTTCCTCAAGGGGAAGGTCTCTGGGCCCCTCTCTCCCGCATAGCTGAGAGCCAACATGGGGATGAGAGAGGGCGGAAGAGGAAGGGAATCAGGGCAGACACAGGAAATGAGCGTGCGGTGGGTCCCAGGCAGGTGGACAGACCAGCTGAGGGGCCACACCCGTGTACAGCAGACAGATGGGGGTCCCAGGCTCAGAAAAACCCAGGACAGGGTTATCGGGAATGGAGATTAGCTCTGAGCATCAGAGCTTCCTCCACAGTAGCTTCCAGCTGTGGAGCAACCCCCCACCCCCACCCTCCCAGTGAGCCCCCTTGCTGGAAACAACTCAGCAGGTGCCTGGCCTCTGGGTCTCACCAGAGCTTTCCACACCTCTGGCTGGAATCCAAATGCCTTCCTTCAAAGCAACCAGGGTGGGCCAGCCTGCCAGATCCCCAGCTTTCTGTAAAGCTGACTGTCGGGCCAGAGCCTGGAAGAGTCTAGAAGGAATCTGCTTCCAGAAACTATCTGGACACACGGTCCCGGCAGTCACTTCCAGAGCCAACCTTGTGCCCTTGCTGTTCCTTGACTTTGGTAGGCCCTCCACTAAAGCACAGGGCCAACCATGTACACAGTCCCCCTTTGTCACTCCTCTTAGCACAGCTGAGACCAGCTGGCATTTCCACAAAGGGCTTTACTAAATACCAAGGAAGAACAAAAGGAAAATAATTACAGAAAACACGAAAAACCCAGCCCCAGCTGCCAAGTTCCCAAAATACAGGGTACCATTCCTTTGGTGACAGCACATAGCCCAAGAGGCCTGGGACAAGGCCTCAGGCACTTTGTCTGGTTCTCCGTGTTCCCAGCCCTGTGGTGGGTGCCATCTTGCTTCCCACCCTGGGAACCCTTTGGTCACCCATGGGCTCATCTCTGGCCCCCTCCTATTCAGCCCCACCCCAGGCCTCCCACTGGGCTTTGGGCTCCCTAAAGGCAAGAGCCTTGTCCCCTAGAAGCTAGCAAGTCCTCGGTGATTGTACAGCAATGAGAGATGACACTTCCACACTTGCCCCTGCTCTAGAGACATCTACCCACAGTGAAACATCTTGAGCACAGTGTATGACAGATCCCTTGGCAGACTGGGGACATCTTCCCTGTGGGAAGAGGAGCCTTGGAGGGTTGGGCTGGTTCACACTGATTAAGCCCCTACTGTATGTATGCTCTACTACGCTATGCTAGAGCGATATGCTAGGGAAACACAGACATACAACAGATCCTATTTGCTCTTACAAATCTTATGGTCTTTGACGCAAGTAGACTCATAACAGGACAGTGGCAGCACTGGTGTTGGGTGCCACTATGGAGAGGCAATCCAGGTGCTGCGTAACTTGAATGAGGGAAGCTGTAGGATGATGCTTGGAATAGACCTCAGGAAGAGGGCTCTGGGTCAGAGCTGGGTGACCCAAGAGCAGGAGGACAAGGTGCATTTCCTGGGCCATCATGTCACCTCTGAGGGAAGTGTCATCTAGGAAGGAAGCTGTAGGATGGTGCTTGGAATAGGCCTCAGGGAAAGGTTAGGGGCCAGTGGCCCCAGATCAGAAGGACAAGGAGCATTTCCTGGGATGGCACCTTTCACAGGCAGAACTGAACTGTCACCACAGGGAAAGAGAGAACATAGGAGAAGAAATGGTCATGAGGAGAAGGCTAGAACCAAAGGAGAAAACAAGTCAAAGAGGTGTTTGTGTGAGACAGTACCTCACTGTGTAGCCCAGGTAGCTTGCTATCCCCCTGCCTCAGTCTACCTAGTATTGGCACGAAAAGCCAGCACTACCAAGTCTAGCTGAATCAGGAAGCTTTATGTCAAAAAATGGAGATGGGACAGGACAGGCATTTCAGAGAAAGACTAGGGTGGGCAGCTCTGAGCTTGGGGGGCCAGGGACTGGCCTGTGACTTGGGGAATCACACATTTACCCAGCACCCTGGGAAGGTTAGCTCCTCAGACTGGGACCTTCCCCCTCCTACACACTATCTTCAGCACCACCAGGTCAACGTAAGGGGTGGGAGAAATTAAGACCTACTTTATGGAATTGTGGGCAGAATTCAATGAGTTAAGGTGTTGAAAGCACCAGGTCTGCTTCTTGGCATTTAATAGTTGTTCAATAAATATTAGTTCTCCCTTAAGACAATATGAAAGTAGCTTCTTGGTAAGCAGCTAAGGGCTGAACTGAAGATATAGCCTGGGCCATGCCCTGAGCAGATGGATCTACTTAGAAGATCTCAATGGCAGTGGATGCCAAGATTGTGTGGAGGGCCGGGGGTGGGGGGGACTGGATTGTGACAGACAGAATGGTTGTGTGTACACGTGTGTGCTTTAGTTTGTAAAATTTGTCTATCCATTTGCTCTTGTGAAATTGGCAGAAGATGACTTTTTTATTTTCCTTTTGTCTTATCTGTGCTCTGAAAGACTCTAGGCTATAACTACAGCATTTCTATTTCTCTAATAAGATCCCAAAAATTGAGTTAGAGACCATGCCCAAGAACTACCATTAGCAACAACACACACACACACACACACACACACACACACACACACACACCACACACAGTGCCTTCACAGTTCTCCATGACCCTATTGAGTAAGCGCTGGCATCATTCCCACTTTGCAGGTGGAAGGAATAGACTTAGAAGATGAAAGCCACAGTTTGAAGTTAGTTATGGGTTGTCCAGAAGCAGGGCCACAGTACATGGGAGCAGAGACACCAGTTCACCTCCCCATAAAGGAGATGAGGATCATTAGGCTATAGGCTGTGGAGGTTTTGATGTCTTCCTGGTTTCTGCCACCTTACCCAAAAAGCTGCATTTAGAAGGGTCTGAGGTTTAGGGACTGGGTGGGGGTGGGTGGGGGGGACGCGAACCTGTAGGAAATCCAGACATTACCCAAGGAGTCAAGTTCATGCAGGAATGAAGAGGAGTTCTTCAGCATCCACAGCCATCTGTGGGGTGGAAATGTGGAGTGGTCATCCACACTGAATCCCCAGCATCAGCATTTGGGACAAAGCCTATAGCACAACAGGGCTAAAGTAATACATGTCAAATGAATTAATTTGTGAACAAACACATGTGTACACAATGCACACATTCCTATTCAAGCACAATTATAGGCAAATATGCTCAAGATGTGTAGACAAGCATATATAGCACAGCTGGAGGGATGGCTCAGAGGTTAAGATCACTGGCTGCTCTTCCAGAGGTCCTGAGTTCAATTCCCAGCAACCACATGGTGGCTCACAACCATCTATAATGAGATCTGGTGCCCTCTTCTGGCCTGCAGGCACACATGCAGACAGAAAGCTGTATATACATAATAAATAAATAAATCTAAAAAACAAAACAAAACAAAAACACACACCTGGGCTTGTGACATGCATCAACAGATAAGAGCACTTGTCAGCAAATCTGACAACCTGAGTTTGATCCCAGGAAGCTACACATGTCGGAAGGAGAGAGCCAACCAACTCTGACCACTCCCATGCACATGTGCACCATAGCAACACACACACACACACACACACACACACATATTTTTTAGTGCACCATACACACTTGTGCCCACATCCTCAACCCCATTTGGGAAGAGGCACACTGAAATGTCTGTGGGAACACAAAATGTAAGCAAGCATGTATCACAAGGGTCCGCAGCATCCTCACCCCCATCCACGTGTGACCCTGCACCATGCTCTGGAGCCAGGAAGACAATCTGCCTGATGTACAGTCCCAGCATGTTAGAGCTTGTCAGAATGTTCTTTGCAGCCCCCGCTTAGCTGGCCAGTGACCGGCCCCTGGCTCCTGGGCTCAGAGCCTGCCAGACAGAGAGGCAGCATCTCTGGCAGCCCCTTGTGGGTGGGCAGCAAGCCACAGACGCAGAGGTCACTGGGGGTGAGATTCAGGACTGCCCTGGCCTCCCTGCCTCTGAATGGAATGTGATCCCAAAGCCACCTCCCAGGCCCATCTCCTCCCCCACAGCCACCCACCAACTTCTGACTCTGAACCCTGCCAGGTTTTTGCGGTCTACAAGCTAGTCACAGAGGTTTGTGAGGGTGGCAGTGATGAAGAACGACGGGAGAGCAAAGGAGGTTACCACAAAATCCCAGACATGCATGGTCACACTTTGATGCCCAGGTATTCACACACACAGGACACACATTGGCAGGTATACACTTACTATCCTATCAAAACGCGCACACACACACACACACACACACACACACACACACACACACACACACTTCTAAACATCAGACATCTTCAGAGCCACAGTGCGCGCACTGCGACAACACCACACACACAGCCACAACACAACACCACACACACACAGAGAGAGAGAGAGAGAGAGAGAGAGAGAGAGAGAGAGAGAGAGAGAGACCCAAAGTCCCAGATCTGACACACAGAGTCATACTGGATGTTCAGTGGGTAACATGTACACACAGTTTCATGGTTACACACAAACGCCGGTGAAGACACCGCCTCCTTTCAGTACATCCCTGCTGCTCTTACCACTTCCTCGTCTGCTTGGGCTCAGGAGGTGATACCAGGCTAATTTCATTCCCTACCCTTAGTAGGTTGGCCTGGCCTGACAGGAGGAAGTGGTGCTGGACCTAGGTCTAGCCAGGTGCCCTGGGGTGTTTCCTGTGTGCTGCCCACAGCTGGGCTGCCCTGTGCCTACGGACGGACGAGTTCAGGTAGTAGATGGGATAGAAGGACGGTTCTGGAGGCACGTAGCTTGCTAGCTTTCTCTGCCAGATCCCTGTCCACGCAGGCACATGCCCGCGGGCAGCACACTCTTCCCTAGTGTGAATATGAACATTGTTCAGCATTTGCAGGTGGAGCCCTCTCATAGGATCATGTTCTTAGTCTATAAAATGGGGTTAGTAATCCTTTCACCCCCTCCCCCGCGGGGTTGCAGGCATGGCATGTACTGGTCTTGAAGGGTCACGGCAAGACAGATGCTGCCTTCTTAAAGTACTCTGCCATCTCCATGGCAGATGCTGGACGTCAGCACCTGAAGGTTCCCACCGAAGGTGGCACCAGAAGAGCCAGGTGCAACCCTGGACGTCGCGGCGGGCTGATTCCGGAGCAAACTAGCTCCAGGCTCGGAGGGGACTAGCGATCTGCGCGGGCAGCGCCCCTTCCGCGCCCTGCGGGGTCACGCGCACTCAGGTCTCACCGCCAACCCGCTCTCAGCGCTCCGGGGCCGCTCCTGGGGCCTCGGGGCTCAGTGGGCGGGGCAGGCTGCAGCCACGCCCCATGCACAGCCTTGAAAACCAGCGGCCGGCCGACTAGCTTCAGTTCATAGGCGAGCTGCAGTCTGAGCAGGAAACTGCATCTTCAGACTTTCGGCTCAGCCACGAGAGGAGCTAGGGTCACCGGACGCCCAAGACCCTTTCACACCGATCAGATTCGCCGGGCCAATTCCCCACCAGTTTCCTCAGTCATAGCCTTACCTGTGAGCTTGGACTTTGCCGGCTTCCTGTGGATGCTCACTCAAGCTGACCGCAGAGACCTAGGACTGCAGTGAGTGGGACACCGAGCCCCTCACAGCTCTCCTCCCCTATCAGCGTCTCCCCCAAGGGGATGAGCATGGTGATTGGACCTTGAAGAACCCTGGCTCTGGACGTCTGAGAAGATGTTGGCCATGAAGCTGTTCACTTGCTTCTTGCAAGTCCTGGCTGGGTTGGCCGTGCATTCCCAGGTAAGGACCTGGCCTGGCTTCTCTTGACCTTCTCATCCCAGCCATAGCAACGGGGGCTACAGTCTGAAATTACAGACCCACTCCAGAAAGCAGCTCCCAGGGAATGTCCACATATTTCCCAGGGGCTGGTCTGGACCTCAGGGAGGAGACCTCTGGCTGGGCAGTCCCCAACCCATGGGGGCTGTCTTGGTGGGGGCAGGGAAGCCACAGGGAATGAGGGAGGTTTCCTGTCTGGCCCCTGGAGCCCAAGTGGCTTTGCTAAAAGCATCCGTCCACTAATCCCAGTCAGTTCCCTGGCCTTGTGGTCAGGGTTGAGGCCCCATGACCAACCAGGCACCCTCAGGACCTCTGACCTGGCCTAGTGGGGAAGAAGCTAGCTAAAGAAGTTTGTTGTGGCGAGGTGAGGCCCTTCCCCCACCAGCTGAGCAAGGGGATCTTGGGTGGGCTTCAGATATGACAAGGGATCTTGCCATGCCCTTTCCTCCTGGTGGGTGGCAGAAGGTCCTGAGTGCAGGGCCTGGGGAAGTGAGCACGGCCCTTTTCCCAGGAGCTGGGTGAGTCTGGCTGGGAGCCAGATTGGGCAGCAAAATCCTGACAAAGCCAATGCATTCCCTTCCTGCTGCCCTGCCCCTGCACTGCCCACTGCCCCGGGAGTACTCAGCTCCAGCCCAGCAGCCGATGGGTTGTGCAGTCCCCTTGCTGAGCAGCCAGGCCATCAGCCTGCTTGCTGCAGTGTTAGCCAGAGGTGTAACGTTACTGGCAGGCAGCACCAGCTCATGGCGCCGCCTGCTCCAGCCCCTGAGTTCCCACCAGCTGATCACCTCCCCCTGGGCTCTGGCACCCAGCCAAGGCGGGCTGTAGAAGGCCCAGCAGGGCTGGCCTGGGGGCTGGGTAGAAGAGAGACCCCACAGGATTATAAGCACTTTGGAACACGAGAAGCCTCCCCAAACCTCTAGTCTCCTGCCATTTTCCAAATGAGGAGACTGAGGCAAGGGGGTCAGGTGGTTTTCAGTGGCACAAGAGGCAGCTCTGTGACAGACCAGAGTGTGTGCAGGCGGTAGGGAGGAGCTCAGGGTGGACTCAAAGAGCAGAGCCCCCCAAGGAGATGCTCCTTCCTCATGGCTGCACCTTTGTGTCCACTGCAGGGGACCCTGTCTGCTGGGAACAACTCAACAGAAGTGGAAGGTAAGTCAGCCAGGCCAGCTAAGAAAGCTGAGCCCCTCTCTTCTTTCCTAACGAGCCCCCTCAGTGAAGGGATTGATCTGAAGGGTGGGAGCAGGCCAATAGTGATCTGGGGAGGGTCTGAAAGCTAGACAGGCTGGCTGAAGCCCAAGTGTCCACCTCTCAGGACCCAGAAACCTAGAGAAGTGTGATCATGGGTTAGTGGCGCCAGGCACACAGAAAGCAGGACAGGATAGCCAGGGTTCATCCAGCTGGCTCAGACCCCTGCCCAGCATGCTGTACGGGTGCAGATGGAGTCTTAGTGGATGGGATTGGTGTTGAGTGCCAGAGGCCAGACTGGAGTTTGGGAGCTGGGTGTAGTAGGCAAGCAGTCAAGGGGCTTGGTCAGGACGAAGAGTCCTCCAATATCCCAACCCTGGTGGAGCTGTGCGGCTCTGACCAGGCCTTTCCATTGATTACAAACAGGCGGGCTGTGTCACACCCTCCCTGGCCCTTTCACTCTCTGCCCTGGGTTGTGTCAAGACATAATCTTCAAAGGGCAGTAGGACCTTTGCCAAAGAGACATGCATGCAGAAGGCAAGGGACTCATGCCAGGTCCTTCCTCCTTCACCCTTCCTGCCTTTCTGAGACATGGAGGATGGTCACATATTGCTGAGGCTTCCAACAGAACCGTGGCAGAAGGGATGATGTACTCACTTACACAGATAATAGCTGAATTGTTGTCTGGGGCAGGGAAGACCCTCCGCTGGCCTGCCCACTTGTCTATCCACCAGTCCCTTGGGAGCACCCTGCCCCCTGACTCTCCGTGCTCTCACACCTGAAGCCTGGACCACTGAATGGGTGAGAGTAGAAGCTTCCTCAGCGTCGTGGACTTGCCTATTTTCTGAACTCTCTGGAACTGGCACAGTATCATTCTCTCTGGGGTTTGAGGAGGGTCTCACCTCTCCCCCCAACATCATATCCCTTATAGATGATTTTAGTATGTAGATCAGGCACCCACTTCCAAAGAGGTCTCAGCCTCCAGCCTCTGTTTCCTCATCTGTGAAATGGTAGAGTTAGAGAAGTACCTGACATCAAAGACTCTTTTCCCAAGGCTGTAAGATTCTGAGTCCTTAGAAGAGGCATGAGTGTATATATTTCCGAGGATCCCGATGAGACGGGCTGGAGGTATAGATTCAGAGTGTAGGCCAGCTTACCTGTAATGCTAACAAGCAAAGGGGCTCTGCATTGTGGCCAAGGAAACACCAGCTGTTAAAATCTGACATTACTACCCCCTCCCGCTAGTGCCAGAGTCAGAGGCAGCACAGTGCAGCCGTGGGCGCTGATTTCCACCGCTGTTCTTCCTGGTCCCAGCAGTGGGTGTGTGCTGTTACTTGGCCTGACCATAGGTTGTGTGGTAGGAAGGTTTCACAAATGAAGAATCTGAGGCTCAGAGGAGCCCTGGGGATCAGTCAAATCTCTAGGCGCTCTTCAGCGTAGCTGGCAGAGCCCGCGTACTCAGCCCCAGGCCTCCCAGCAGCGCAGGAGCTGAGCAGGCATGAGTGGAGTGTCCCTTGTGGCAGGCTGGCTGGCTGCCTTGCCAGTGAGGAGGACACCAGCTAGGCTCAGGCTGGTGGCCAGTGGCTACCGCCGAGGCCTTTCCAGAAGCTTGCCATCAGGCCTAGACAGTGTTCTTGGAGTCCTTCCATTCTGGTTAGTATGCCCCTGGGGACAGATGGCTGGGCTGCCCTGCCCGCTCACAGGTAGCTGAGGAGCCCATTCTGACCCCAAAAGAGGCTCTCAGAGGAGGGCCCCATCCTGGCAGGAGAAGTCTCCCATTCCTCTCACTACCCACTTCCTGTCTAGAACAGCTTTGGGGTTAGTGGAAGGGCTCTTGGGAGTAATGGAGCACAAGTCTTCCCTGAGGGGCACACCACACATCTGGGAGCAACTGATGTCTGTGCTTCCCCTACCAGCCACTCACCAGGCCTTTCCTTTTTTTTTTTTTTTGCACACCTGGACAGGGAACTTCCAGGGATGAACTTCTCTATTTCTTAGAGCTTCCAGGTAAACCAGGCCTCTGCTCAGCTCTCTCTTGGCCTTTCTAGTCCACTAAGAAACATGTCTCAGGATTTGGGGGCCTGGAACCCAAATGTTTACATGATAGGATATGGGATAGGCTTTTGTGTGAAGGGTGGTAGAGGGCTAGGCCCCCTTTGCTGCTGTCCCTGCCTAGTGGCTGAAATGTTTGTGCAGCCAACTCTTCTCCCCCTTATTTACGTTTCCACGGCAGAGATTAAATGTTCGTAGTGGCGTAGTGCTCAAGAGGGTTTTAGACTAAACACGAAGCTCACGATGCTGGCAAAAGGGAGGTGGCCTCTGACCCATGTTGCAAAGGCAGGCTTTCCCTGGACTCAGGGGCTGCCTATGAGGAGAGAGGACTCTTTTCCCCACTTAGGTCCAGGGAGAGTGTCTAGTAGCCTGAAAAGGTAGAGTCAGAGAGTCCCCACATCCCCTTCCAGTGCCTGGTCTAGCCCAAGTGCCTTCAAAGCAGGGCAGTGTAGGATGGAACACCAGACACCCAGATAAGTATGGTTTATTGCCTCAGCGGCTGTCCCGCCAACTCCGCATGGATGAACCGCCTCTTGGGTATTTTCCACCAGCCTTGCAGCCTTTCCCGAGGGCCTCTGCTATGTCTGAAGTTTATTTTTCTTCTGAGATTACCCGGAGCCACATATCCTCACAGGATCTGAGGATGGACTTTGGCCCCCTCTGCCTCCTAGGAAGGACCACGGAAGTGAGGGTCTGCTGGGAAAGGCCGCTGAGCTCTGTTAAGGCCAACTTGTAGGTGACCCAGGTCCCAAGTCTCTCATGAGCTGAGGATGGTCATCAGATGTGAGCAGGCTGATCCAGGCCTGGTCTCAAGGCTGACTAGGGCTGCGTTCCAGGGCACTGATTGCAGACAGTCTGTCAGGGTGTACGTGACCTTAGCAACCATCTATTCCCAGGCTGCTTCTCTCTCTCAAACACAGGAAACTGATATACCTGGATTGGCTAAGTGACCTCCCCAAGGTCATATAGACAGTATAGGGACTGCAGCCAGATGGCCTGGCTTTGACTGCTCCCTGAGAGCCTGCACTGGAGCACTGGTACCAGGCTACCCCTGAAGGAACAGCATCTTTGGAGGGATTCCAGATCAGTCCCCCAAAGATACCACCACCACCACCACTACCACCAGGACATCACAGGGGTCGGGAATGTTCCTGGTAATCCTCTGTGAACTGTCACCTCATCAGTCAGCAGTCACTTAGCCTGTGTTTACCGGGGGGCCAGCTCTTGCCCTCCCAGAGTCTCATTTTGGTTCTGGTGGAGATAAGAAGCACCAGTGATGGTAGGGAGGATGTGAGCTGGGGACCCAAGCTCTGCTCCAGAGAGGAGCACTACTCCTGTGGAATGACTGGAGAAGGCTTCGGGGAGGGGTGGGGCTGGATACAGGTCCCCCTTGGACCACATAGACAGGAGCTGGACCATGTGGCTAGGCGTGCTCTTGGCTGCTTGTAGAGGAGTGATGTCAAGTGGGGCGGGACATGGGAAGCTATCTGTAATGGGGTTAGGACAGAGGGCAAGGGAAGGCTAGCCCTTCTTGGTAGGAGAACTGTTTTCAGCAAGTTCCTCAAGGCCCAGGAAGCACCAGGTTGGACTGGAGAAAGACCCAGACTCTTGAGGCATGGCCAGGGCATAGTCCTCAAAGCTCCAAGGAAGACTTGGAACCGGAGAGAAGAACAGAATGAGAACTTGAGAGAGTCTGCTCCATTGGAATTTGAGCCCCAAAGAGCTAAGGGGTCAGCAGGCACCCCAGTGTGGTGGCAGCAATAGTCTAGAGCAGAGGGAGCCCACACAGGGCCAGGAGCTTCCTGGAAGAGCTGAACTTGGTGCAAATAGAACCAGAAGCCAAGGCTGGGCCATCAAGGAGCAGCTGCCTGCTGACCTGATCTGGCCCTTCTGTCTCCCTACAGTGGTGCCCTTCAATGAAGTATGGGGCCGCAGCTACTGCCGGCCAATGGAGAAGCTGGTAGAGATTGTGGATGAGTACCCCGATGAGGTGGCACACATATTCAGCCCATCCTGTGTCCCCCTGACTCGCTGTACCGGCTGCTGCGGTGATGAGAGTCTGCAGTGTGTGCCGATAAAGACAGCCAATATCACCATGCAGGTAGGAAGCTCTCCCAGACCCGTCACCACCTGCCATCGCCCACACCATATCTAGAGCCCACAGAATGTCTAGGAAGTATCCAGGGAAGGACAGATGCAGGCCAAGACCCTGCAATGGGAACCAAACTTCCAAGTCAGTGTCCCTTTGTCCCAGCACAGGGCCTGTCTCCTTGAGCTCCCGTCTAGGCTCTGAGCCCCTCACTGGCTCCTTACTGGTTGCCAACTTTTGACTTCCCACAGATCTTGAAGATCCCCGTCATCAGGGACCAGCATTCCTATGTGGAGATGACATTCTCTCAGGATGTACTCTGCGAATGCAGGTAGGTCCTGTGTGGGCAGCAGGGACAGACTGTGCACTTAGCAAATTCTAAGCCTCAGCAAACCCTCACACGGCCCTTGGGGCAGAAGAGGGGCTGCCACCTGTCCTGCAAGCTGCATTTGTTTCCCTAAGCAAGCAGCCCTGGGGAGATGCCTTTCCATTTTTCTGCACCCTGCCAGCCAGCTTGGCCTGAGGAGCTGGCCTCTGCAGCTGAAGTGCAGCTGCTGGGGTATCACCATAGGGAGGGACCCTGTGCATGTCACACCACCATCCTTTGAGATGAGAGGCACCTGCCACAGGCCTCAGGAATTGAGGCATAGAGACAAAGACATCACAAGCCTGTACTTGACTCTGGACCAGGCTGCCTGCCCACGGGAGGGGGCAAACTGTGCTGAGAAGAGGGCAGAATGAGACCCTCGGAGAGGAAAAGGGACCAGAAAAAGGAGATACAGCGTGTCTTGAGAGTTGCAGCATGATGCTAACTGTCCCCGGGGACCTCTGGCCAATGCTCAGCCTTGCTGTTTGTCCCCGGGGTTCTTGGAACACTGGTTACTGGGAACAGCTGTCTGCTGTGCCATCTAGGTTCAGAAGGAATGAAATAGGTTTGATGCTGCTCTTTGGACAAGGGCACCAGATTAGGGGTTTGGGGCCCAGTCCGGAGCTCTCGAGTGTTTATTCAATGCCCAGTCCGTGACATTCACTGGCCTAGGTGCTTGGGATACGGCCTTGAGTAAGATAGATCAGGTTCATGCCTTGGTGGCCACCTCATCCTCATCACTTGGATGAGGAAAGCCAGGCTCCATGCAGTTCTGTGACCTGCTCAGCTAGTGAGTGTAGAAGAGGGATCTAGGCTTAGACTTAGCCTGTCTCACTCCTGCAACTGCATTTTTCCGGCCCCTTTCTTGGCAGTCACCATATTCGCCATAGCCCCAGTGCTAGCTCCTCTGCCTGGCCCTGCCCAGCTCCCGGGACTACTCTAGCTGCCCTTTTTGAACCTGAGCCCTGGCTCCAGTTGCTCTCCACTATGCCAATATTGGGGGCCTTGACTCAACCTGTTCACATACAGTGAAATAACAATAGCTCAGTCATGAACCACCCCACACACACATTCCACCCCAAGTGGCTGAATGGTGACCTTACCATCTCTAACATGTTTGCCCTCCAAGTCACTCTTAGGGCAAGGTGTGACTGGGGAAAGTGGGCCCACCCAGAACAGCACACACTCAAGGCCCCTGCTGCCCCTCCCATCTGCAACACTGTTCCTGGGAAACACTGAAGCTGTCCCCTTCCATCAGGCCAGGCAACAGGGACACCTTTCTTCTCACTTCTGGGACAACAGCCACGGCCCCAGAAGGCAGAGCTGGGACATGCCTGGTGACTGTGAAGCAGGCTCCCTGCTGTTGCCACGGTGGGGCGGGTGTTGAGCCCAGGCAGGCAGCCTTAGTTGGTGGCCACCATTGCCCTGTCGTCCACAGTCTTGCCCATCATTTACTTTCCTTGAGGGAGCTCCCAGAATGCACCCTGGAAGAAAAGAGGGAAAATGAAAAGAAAGTAAAATAGCAGAAAACAGATCCCAGATTTGATGCCAAGAGGCTAGGGTGAGCAGAAACATGTGATGAAGAGCCCCCAGGGGGAACTCCCGACCTCTCTGGAGGTTGCCAGGACCTAGGTAGGGCAGGAACCCAAGCACAGGGATCTCTGCCACCTCTTTTTTCTCTAGCTCTGTGCTGCCCTCTAGTGGCACTGGTGCAGCTGCGTTACCAGGACTTAGGAACTGTGGGAAGTGGGGAGGGCCGACTTGACGCTTCTGCACCTCTTTCTGTTTCTCTAGGCCTATTCAGGAGAAGACAAAGTCAGAAAGGTAAGCTTACTGACTGGGGCTCCCGGTGAATGTGGGACCTACCAGCCCCTGTCCTAGCGTGAGGAGCTCCAGCTACGTTGTGCTGATGTTTCACTTGTTGCAGGAGGAAAATCAAGGGAAAGAGGAAGAGAGAGAAGCAGAAATCCACAGACTGAGGAACCCCACCTGTGAGTGTGCTGGGGGCCCAGGGCTGGCAGAAAGGCTGGGCCTAAGGGGCGGGGACTGCCCTGGCAGCAAGGGTCAGTGGTCAGGGAGGGGCGAGGTAAAGGTGGGATGAGATCCTGGGGTGAGAACAGGGAATGCCTATCTTTTGAGGTCTAAGGTGCATCCTTTATCTATGTGTGGCCTTAAACAAATCCCTTTCCTTGTAAAATGATGGGACGAGCATCACAGCAAGCATTTGGGCTATTCTGCAGGCATCTGCCAGCACTGCTATGTGCCAAGCACATGGGTGACAGCCACATTCCTTGCTCTTCCAATGCTTACCTTCAGCTACAGTGCCACTTCTGGGTAGCTGGCCACTTCTGAGCAGCCCTAGGGAAGGTGCAGTACTCCCTCTTCTCGCTCACTGGCCAGTGACTCTGTCTTTGGGTTCCTTCCTCTCTCCTCTCTGTTCCTTGCCTGTCCTTGCTTCACACCTAGGGGCAGCAGGCTGGAGTACCAGGCTACAGTGTGGCTGGAAGACGGGGATCAGGGAAGGGACAGTCTCATCTGGTAGCCAAGCCAGCAGGAGTTGACTGTTAAACACACAGAGATGTCAAGTGCCGCCATGCCATTCCCTAGATGTGGGGTTTTCAGGGGTCTCATTCAGGTATCTCCCAAAAGAATTTCAAAAGCTCATGTGCTTCTTGTTTAATTTTAGGCTGGCTGTGAACATTTGCAGGGTTGTTTTAGATAGGATGCTATGTAGCCCAAGTTGGCTTTAAACTGGTAGCAATCCTCCTGCCTCAGCCCCCACCCCCAAGTTCTAGGATTACAGACATGGGCCACTGCCCACTGCCACTTTTTCTTTTTTTAACTTCTAAAATCATATTAACAAACAGTTGGGTTTGGAGGACCTATCCTTCCTTAAGGGGAAAGTGTGACTGTAGCTAGGACAGCAGGTCTCAGGCACTTACTCACACAAAGTTAAAGATAAAGAATATCCAAGAAAGCTGAAAACTGATTTCTTAAAAAATACCGATTTTCAGGGCTGGAGTGATGGCTCAGCGGTTAAGCGCACTGACTGTTCTTCCAGAGGTCCCGAGTTCAATTCCCAGCAACCACATAGTGGCTCACAACCACCTTGAATGAGATCTGGTGCCATCTGCCTGCATGCAGGCAGAAGACTGTATACATAATAAATAAATAAATATATTTTAAAAAAATACCGATTTTGGGAGTGGGTATATAGTGCAACGGGAGGGAGCTTGCCTATCATGTGTAAGACCCTGAGTTCCATCCCCAGAGCCTCAAAACATATTAAAATAATAAAAACAGGCTGAGTGCCTCTTATTCCCAGCACTTGGGAGGCAGCCGCAGGCGGATCTCTGTGAGTTCGAGGCCAGTCTGGCCTACAGAGTGAGTTCCAGGACAGCCAGGGCTGTTGTACAGAGAAACCCTGTTACCAGTGACACTGTTACCAGATTGGCTTCAGATGTCTCTGTCACCTACCAGCTGTGTGTGTGAGATCTTAGGCAAGTTTTCTAAACTCTCTGAACTGCAACTCCTCATTTGTAAGCCAGTGACACCATTGTGGGTTATTGTGAAGAGTGAGTGAGACAGTACTTGGCAGGCATGAAGCCCGGCATCTGAGCAGGTGCTTGGAGAGGGTGGTAGCTGCTTGCTGGCCTGGGTGTGAGCAGGTTTCCAGGGTGCTGCTTCTTCCTGCTGCTCCTTGCCCTCTGTGTCCACCCTCCTCTATAGAAGGGGACCTCATCCTCCATAGTGTCCTGATCTCCCTGACTTGTCTGTGTTTGGTTTCTGACAGGTACGGTGGTGCTGTTCCCTGGAGGTGACCAGCCCCTCAGAGGAGAGACCCCACGCCCAGCTCATATATTTATTGCCGTCACCCTCCCAAATCCCTCCTTGCTGGTACCTACCCTCTATTTATTAGCCAACTCATCCCTGCTGAATGACTCGCTCCCTCCAAGATAAGGGGCATAGAAGGACAGGACCCTCAGGAATTCAGTGCCTTAAACAAAACGTGAGAGAAACAAAGAAGCCAGCCACAGTTCTGTGGGAGCTTCGGCTTGGGAAGAAGCAAGACGTGGACGTGGCCTTGCAAGGAGCAAGCCAGACCCCTAAGGCTCTGGGTCTCCAGGGAACAGGAGAAGGAAATAGAAGGCCCAGGACCTATCCTGGTCCCCAGCTCCACCCAGACAAGCAGATCTGGCCCTGGCTGCATTGAAGACATGTAGAGAGGATCCAACCATGTCCTCCTGCTGCTGAAATCAACTGTTTATCCTGGAGACCGGGACAAGACATTCGGCTCTGGAGAACAGAGCTTGTCTGTGGGCTTTGCCTTTCAGCCTAGAAGTTCACTTTGCCCTTAGCAAAGCCCCACCACCCTGCCTCCTGTCTAGGACATAGACAGAGTGGCTTGGGGCTGAACAGAGGGCAGGCTGGATGAGGGATAATAGACCAATAGGTTGGTGGACTTTCACAGCTGCAAGTCAGGGGCAAGTGTCCTAGTGTTATGGCTACGAAGCACAAGCAGATTCCTGGAGAGTCCTTGCAGCCCACCAGTTGTCTCGGCCTGAACTGTCTAACTGCCAAGCCAGATTCTCTTGAATAAAACATTCTAGTCTGGAACCAACCTGTCTAGGATGTGTGTCTTCCAGAGAGCAGTGGGGAAAAGCAGAGAATGGAGTCAGGGCAGACATGGGATGGTGTGGGAGTGGCAAAGAGCACAATGACAGACTGAAGCCTCTCTCCCTTGTCTCAGAGAGCCTTCTCGGGTTGTGAGGGGGAATGTTACAATGGGTGGCATGTGTTTCCCCTTTGACAGATGGGAGAACTGAGGCCTGAGAAGGCAGAGCGAATGATGCAGAGGCGAGAGTCAGAGGCCAGCCTTTTCCCAGACTGAGTTTCTCTGCATTCACCCTTGGCTATACCTCTCCAGCTTTGACATGTGTTAAAGGAGCCCTGCTACTGTCTCAATGGCCCTGGATGGTCTTCACAGGATATCCCTATAGATATTATTTCAGGGCTGCCCCCGGAGTCTGCCCTGCCCCAAACATCGTCTCTCCTCTAAAAGTTGGCTCCAGCCTCCTCCAAGCCCCATTTCCCAATGCCCGGCCTGGGGCACACATTCTTGATAGCCTATAAGAAGGTCTCCCAGGGTCCTCAGGCCACAGGAGGGTCATCCTGTCCTAGGCTTGCTGAAGCACAGCGTCCTCTCACTGCTTGGTCCTGGATGCCTGCATCAGCTGCCAACTTCTTCCTTTTGCCTCTCAACTTCCTTCACTTTCTTCCAAACAAAAAACAAAAACCATTGTATTTCTTCTTTGAGTCCAGACTGCTTTTTTTTTTTTTTAAATTTATTTATTAGTTCTAGTTAGGAAACAAGCTTGTTTCACATATAAGTCCCTTCTCCCTCTCCCTCCCCTCACCCCCATCCCTCCTCCCCCACCCCAGCCTACCCCCACCCCATCCACCCACCACTCCCCAGGCAGGGTAGGGCCCTCAACGGGGGCTCTGCAAAGTCCACCAAATCTTCCTGTGCTGGTCCTGGGCCCTTCCCCATGTGTCCAGGGCCAGAGTGTAACCCTTCACATGGGATGGGCTCTCAAAGTCCCTTCTTGCACCAGGGAAAAATACTAATCCACCACCAGTGCAGAGGACTCCTTATTGACATCCATGTTCAGGGGTCTGGATCAGTCTTGTACTGGCCTCCCAGATAGCATCTGGGGTCGATGTGCTCTCCCTTGTTCAGGCCAACTGTTCCTGTGGGTTTCTCCAACCTGGTACAGACCCCTTCGCTCTTCATTCCTCCCTCTCTTCAACTAAATTACCGATTTCAGCTCAGTGTATATCTGTGGATGTCTGTCTCTGCTTCCATCAGCCACTGGATGAGGGCTCTAGTTCCTGGGTCGGTCAGCGGAAAAGCCCAGACCGCTTTCTAACAGACACCCAGCTGCTCCTGACGCATGAGGTGGTGTGAGTATCTTTCTATGCTCTGTGTGCCCATTGAAGAGCCCTACTTTATCTCTTGAGGTTGAAACACACCCTTTTCTGCTTGGGGAGAACGGGGCCTGCCTATAGGTCAGTCGTTCTCAACCTTCCTAATACTGAGACCCTTTAACATAGTTCCTCATAACTGTTGCTACTTTATAACTGTAATCTTGCTACCCACAGGCTGAGGACCACTGCTCCAGGCTTTGGAGGTCATGATGCTGAGCAGGGTAGAAGGGGTTCTGCACCAGTGGCTGCCCTCCACTTGTCCATTCACAGATGCCTGAAGCCCTGGAGGACAGTCCAGCAGTCCGGTCAGTGTGTGCTCCTGGCTAGAGATCAGAGTGTGGGCTGGCCTTAGGGGACTAAGCTAAAGAAATTACTTTCTTGCTTCTCTCTCCATCTGCAGCTGTTGGAAGACATTGTCGCTGGCTATGTTCTCTGAAGAAAGCGCCCCTCCCTTGCTCAGGCCTCTGGCCGGGCCCCGAGGACCCCAACCCCACCCTGTAGCATCTCCAAGCTGTCAGCTCCCACTCAGGCCAGCAACCTCTGCAGTAACCTAGACAGAAACCAGGGCAGTTCCTGGATTAGAAGAAACCTTTGTCCTTGGCCAGGGTGTTCACCACAGGAACAATTAGGAAAAGAACATGATGGTGGGTGCAGCTGACCAAACTGCCAATCCTTTCAGGTCATCTGGGTCCTCAGGGACCTGTGTAATGGGCTTGTCACTCATTGGTGCAAAGCACTCAGTCATGGGTTCTGAGGCGCTGTGGAGACTGGAGCACACATGCCCTTCGCCCTGGGCTCTCATTCCACAGAGCGCTGTGTTAGAGGTTGTAGGTTGTCATTTCAGTTGCTCAAATCGATGGGGCTCTTGAGCACCCCAAATTGTAAAACAAGGAACAATTTGGGGCCAGACCAGAAATACTTGCCTAATAAATTCATTAAGGATAACTTTCGGGGGAGGGGTGAGTTGGTTAAGAGCACAGGCTGCTCTCCCAGAGGACCTGGGTTTGATTTCCAGCACTCATACGTGACAACTCACAACCATCTGTTCTGCAGTTCCAGGCAATCTGACACCCTCTTTCTGGTCTTTTCAGGGACCAGGCACCCATGTGGTACACAGACATATACACAGGCAAAACACTCATATACATTAGATGGATAGATAGATAGATAGATAGATAGATAGATAGATAGATAGATGGGTACATAGAGATGGGAACAGAGACAGGGTTATATTTTAATAGGGCTGGCAAGAGAGCTAGTCAGGCAAAGGTACTTATCTTGAAAACTTTGTGACCAGAGTTCAATCCTTGAACCCCACAGAGGGTAGAAAGAGAGAATTAGCTAATTCATGCGCGCACACGCACACACTAATAACAACAACAACAATAAAATTTGAATGTCTGTAGTTGAAGGTGAGCTGGTGGTGCATGTGGGTAATCCCAATACTCTGGAAACTGAGGCAGGAGGATCGAGAATTCGAGGTCAACCTGAGCTACACAGTAAGATTCTGGCCGGGTATTGGTGGCGCACGCCTTTAATCACAGCACTCCGGAGGCAGAGGCAGGCGGATCTCTGGGAGTTGAGGCCAGCCTGGTCTACAGAGCAAGTGCCAGGATAGGCTCCAAAGCTACACAGAGAAACCCTGTCTCGAAAAACAATAACAAAAAACACAGCAAGATTCTTGGTGACGCACGCCTTTAATCCCAGCACTCGGGAGACAGAGGCAGGCAGATCTCTGTGAGTTCGAGACCAGCCTGGTCTACAAGAGCTAGTTCCAGGACAGCCTCCAAAGCCACAGAGAAACCCTGTCTTGAAAAAAAAAAAAAAAGATTCTGTCAAAACTGTCAAAACTAAACAGAAGGCGGAAAGAAGGATAGAAGGAAGGAAGGGTTTTGCCGCTCCAAAATGCAGCTGTGGAACATTAGAAACGGCCTTGACATTGCTTCAGCTAGAGGTGACCCTTCAGCTCCCCCCCCTCGGCCGAGCTGAGCTGGTCTGCCTTGGCCCACAGCCAGTGGTTCAGCTTTCAAGAGTGCTTCACCTTGGTCAGTTGGAACACTGAGCTGTCATGGTGTTAGCCATCTTGAGGTCACCATGTAGGAAGGAAGCTCAGACCACCGTGGAGGTGAGAAGCAGAGGGAAAGGCTCAGCCAAACCCAAGCTCCTCTGGCTCCAGCCGTCATCTCAGCTGGATGAGGGCTCAGTGGTTAAGAGCACACACTGCTCTTGCACAGGACCTGAGTTCAAGTCCTAAAACCCACCTTGGGTGGCTCACAAACTGCTTGTAATTCCAGGTGATAAGTACACAAGGCCTCTGGCCTCCAGGGCATCAGCACAGGCCCACACATATACAAGTAATTAAAAATAAAGATTATGGGGCTGGATAGAGGGCTCAACAGGAAAGAGCACCATTTTCTCCATTTTCTCATCTCTGCAGGCACCAGGCCACTCACATGGCACACAGACGTACACGAAGGCAAAACATCCATACATGTAAAATAAAATAAATAAATCTTTAAAAAAATGTTTTAAATGGTTTATTTTTATTTTATGTGCATTGGTGTTTTGCCTGCACATAATGTCTGTGTGAGGGTGCCAGATTATCTGGAACTGGAAATACTGACAGTTTTGAACTGCCATGTGGGTGCTGGGAATCAAATCCCAGTCCTTTGCAAAAGCAGCTGGTGCTCTTAACTGCTGAGCCATCTCTCCAGCCCCTAAATAAATCTTTTTAGAGTAAAATACAAGTTATAAAGGAATTTATAGGACTTAGCTGAGGGTCCAGACCTCACAGAGCAAAGACCAACTGTTCCCACCATGTCCTGCTTCCTTTCCCAACTGGTGGGGTCAGTAGACACCATAACAACAGATTGTTTTAGAGCAGTTTGCTCTGCAACAGTAAGTACCCAGAACAGAAAAGTCAAAGAGGCAATGTTCCAGGGAAATACTGTAGACCAGGAGGCCACAGGAAGCCTCATCACGAGGGTACCTATACAGCATTTATGACAATGGTCATTCAGAGACAATGGTGCTCCAAACTCTGATGATATATCAATGATGGGGTTAGGATGGGTCCCATTATGACTGGAGCATGATGGGAAGGGAGGAAGTCAGGAGCCAGAGCCAATAGCTTTACCCTAAAGCAGGTAGCAAATCAAAGTTGGGTATAATTAATGTGACAGGAAACCACCAAAGGGAGTTAAGCTATAGAAGAAATTAACACGCAGCTTTTTTTTTTTTTTTTTTTTTTGAGACAAGGTCTCAGGCTGGCCTCGAACTCACAGAGATCCACCTGCCTCTGCCTTCCAAGTGCTGGGATTAAAGGTGTGCACCATCACCACCTAGCTACCACGGGGTACCTTTTTGAATGATCACTCTACCTGTCACTTGGAAAATGTTCTCTAGGGACACGAAATTGAGAGGTCACAAATGCTTCCTAGGGTTGGAACAAACCTGGACACAATTATGGTAGATGGTTCTAGTAAGAGGGCCAGGGCACAGAGGGAGGGAGAGATGGAGGGCATTCCTGCCGTGCTGGCTGTCCAGCTGGTTTCTGAGTCTTAGGGCCAGGTGTTTTGGAGTAGACAGTGGTAGAAGACAGTAGACAGTGATGGGGCAAGATATATTTGCATGCAAACACCCTCCCCCCTCCCACTCCCCCATCTGCTAAAGAAAATTCCATTCTAAAGAATTTAGGAAGCTACTGAGTGGCCATAGCTGAGAGACTAGCTGATCTACCTAAGAACCAAAGAGAAGAGGTGAATGAGGAGAGAGGCTGGGAGTAGAAAAGGAGTTTGGAGTTTGGTCAAGAAGCCTCTGATGGTGGAGAACAGCTTGAGGCACGAAAGAAGGGCGTTGGGAACACACCACCTCTGTGCCCCAGTGCTAAGTAAGGCTCTAGTGTTACTTAAGAGTCTATTCAGTACCAGGCAGAGTCTGGGCCCTGCGGGGTCACACAGAGGTGGGTGGAACATCGTCTCTGCCCGCCCGTAGAATTTTTGTTAAAAGGGGTTGAAGAGCTGACTTGCTGGTTAAGAGCACTCCCTCCTGGAAAAGGACTCCTGTCTGGTTCCCAGAAACACCTGATGTCTCACAACCTTAACTCCAGCTCCAGGGTATCCATCACCTTCTTCTGCTGCCCTGGGCACCAGGCATGAGGGTCACTCATACATATAATATAAAAGCTAAATTTTAAAAATTTGGAGAATATTTATTAAATTTATATTATAGTTATGCGAATATTCATTAAAAGGGCTAGGGGTACACCTCAGGGGTAGGTCACTCGCCCAGGACACAGAAGGTTCTAGGTCCAATTCTCAGAACTAGGGGGAAAATGTTAGTCAAAGGATTAAGATCATAACTAGAAGGAAGGAGAAGTTAGTGGCATTTGAGTTGTACCTTAAAGAATAGGCTCATCGTGCCTATGCACTCAGGTAGATGAAGAAGAAGGATTGTGAGTTCAAGGCCAACCTGGACAACATAGCCAGATGGTGCTTCAACAAATAAAATCTCTCTCTCTCTCTCTCTCTCTCTCTCTCTCTCTCTCTCTCTCACACACACACACACACACACACACACACACACACATGGTGGAGGGGGGCTGAATTGGGAAACAAATGGTTGAACAGCGTTCATTCTCATACAGCTCTCAGGCTGGTGAGCTGGGAGCCACTGACATTTTCGAAACAAACACTATACAGGACCGAAAGAAAATTTGTGGATTTTTCCTTCCTTGTACAGAAGACGTGGGGTCCAGGTTGTCAAAAGCCCTGTAGATTAAGTGAAACAGATTTTCAAGTTCACCAGGACAGACTGACATGGATGGAATCCAGACCTGAAGTGATGCTTCCTGCCCCTTGACACAGGATGGAGAGCAGAGTGGGGAGGAGGCGAGAATTCTGAGAATTATACTTCCCACTGGAGAAGCTGTGAGGTGTGTCTGGGTGGATCTGCAGAAAAGGCCCCTTCCACAAACTCGGGTGGGAAATTGAGGCTCCAGACAGGGTGGTGACAGCATGGAGTCTCTGTGTGGAAAGATGGCTGTCTGTCAGCAACAAAGCTTAACAGCTGTTTTTCTAGAAAAGCCCAGCCCCTCCCTTTCCTGAGGGAAGCCTGAGCACACCCTCCCATGATATTGGCTGTGACTGAGGAAGATGAGGCCCCACCTTAAAGACTCCAGGCCAGAAAGATGGTGTTTCTGGTCCCTGTCGCCATGGAAAACATCAGATGGCCAGCAGGTGGGAGGGGGTTGAGGCACCCTCATAGTTGGGCTGTGGGATGTCACCTGGATGGCAGGTGAGACAACACTGGCTGTTCAGTTCAGTCTTCCTGTCCCTGCTTCCTCTCTGTGGCCCTGCCCTGACATGCCTCAGCCAGGGCCACCCAACACCGTAAGGCCACTGCAGTAACAGGAGCCCTCCCAACCCACAGTGACAATGCTGAGAAACATGGTGGCCCAGGAGGGTCTGAGGTTGAGCCTGAGGCTACACAGCCCCTATAGGGTTGCTCCATCTCTCAGTGCCATCAGTGGGTCCATAAAGCCTGGGAGTTCTCTTCTCACTTGCTAAACAAGTCCCCAGGGGTGAGATCAGCCCAAGAAATTCCTTCCCCAGCCAGCTTCTTGGAGGGTCAGAAACTGACAGCTGGCCACGGCTGGCTGGCTACCACCAAGACACAGAAGCCACAGTCTGAGGGAGGGAGCAGTAGTATCCTTCCTTCCTCTCCCATGCATCCAGGACTGTGGGCTGTGTGTGTGTGTGTGTGTGTGTGTGTGTGTGTGTGTGTGTGTGTGTGTGTGTATGTGTGTGTCGGGGGTCAGCTAGATCAATGCTTCCTGTGAAACTGGAAATACAATCTCTCACCCCACAGGAAGCTGAGGGAGTCATGAGGATCCCATTCATGTCAATGTCTCTAGGAAGCCCTGGGTGCCTTTGGCTCCTTTTTTTTTTTTTTAAAGATTTATATTTATTTATTTTATATATATGATGCTCTAGCTGCATGTACACCTTTATGCCAGAAGAGGGCATCAGATCCCACTATAGACGGTTGTGAGCCACCATGCTGGGAATTGAACTCAGGACCTCTGGAAGCCCAATCAGTGCTCTTAACTCTGAGCTGTCTTTCTAGCCTCCTTTGACTCCTTCATGAGCCTTGGCCAGTGGAGATTAGCTCCACCACAGACACAGTGACAGGCTGGGTGTTGTGGCGCAGGGGTGTAATCCCAGTCCTGGGGAGACAGAGGCAGGAGGATCTCTGAGTTTGAGGCCAGCCTGGGCTGCAAAGGGAGTTCCAAGACAGCCAGGACTACATAGGGAGATTCTGTCTCAAAAAAAAAAAAAAAAAAAAAAAAAAAAAAAAAAAGGAAAGGGGAAAAAAAAAAAGAAATGGCTCACAGTGCCCCATTGAGATTCCATCTTTGTATGTATGGAGATTTTTCTGGCCCTCATCTTCCTTACTCACGAGAATGTATCTGTATTCTTAAAGCAGTCTGATCATTATGTATTAGGACAGATTATAAACCTGATTCACATGGCTAGTTGGTCACTAACCAGGCTCCTGAAACCCACACCCAGTCAGTAATAGTGCCATGCCTCTGAAAATAGCCATTAGCAGCTGCCCTACTCTACTGGCAATGCTCCTAGAGTCAAAGAACAGCCAATAAAAGTTGGCTCCTTCCTGAACATGGTCCTTTCCCCAAACCCCTACAGTAGTCTATCTATATTTTCACTTTCCAAAGTTTCAGTTACTTAGAATTGCAAAACATAAAGTGGAAATAAGCCATCTGTGATTTTAAAATCATATGCTGCTCTTGGTAATGTGTTGAAGTCTCTCAACATAGCGTGTGACCCACCAGGAATGCACCTCTTCCCTTTGCTTGTGTATCCACACTGTATGTGCTACCCTCCTGTTAGCCACGTACTAGCTGTCTGTTGCTGACTTTCAGTTCAACTGTGGTGGTGCCACAAGGCTTGTATGAGGAGCTTGGTACATCAGCTGGGAGTCTTAGAACACCTACCCCTGAGGAAAAAGGGGACTGCTGGATAGCAATACTCTTCCTACCCTCCCCAGAGATGCTCTGCCAACACATCTCTCTCCCTTGCTTAAGCAAGCAGCAACTGCTTCTTGTTTCACGTAATTGGTGGCCATATCTTCTTTCAATATTCTCCTCCAAAATCTTTCTTACAGTCTACCACAAATTCTCCCAAAATCCAAAGAACAAACAAAAAAAAATGTATTAAAGCTTTGGTACAAAACTGGCCTAGGCTGCAGACAAATTATTTCCCCAGAGATTATTTCTACCATTTTCTTTTCTCCTCCCTCTCCACCAGAACTCGGCTCAATCCTGAGAGAATGTCTATGGCCCATCCTCGTTTGTCTCTCTTTGGACAAAGAAGATCGTACCTCTTGTTGTCATCGTTTTTATGGGGTGTTTTATGTCATCAGGATGAAGAGATGCAGAGCTATTGCAAATCTACTTCGATTAAGATGCAAATGAAACTAAGATCCATGCTTTATTTCACAGCCTGCTTTTAAAACTTAGGCTGGGCAGGGGCTGGAGAGATGGCTCAGTGGTTAAGAGCACTGCCTGCTCTGGTTCAATTCCCAGCACACATATGGCAGCTCACAACTGTCTGTAACTCCAGTTCTAGGGGACCCGACACTCTCACACAAACATGCACGCAGTCAAAATACCAATGCATATAAAATAAAATGAATTCATTAAAAACAACTTAGTCTGGGGACTGGAGAGGTGGCTCAGTAGTTAAGATCACTGGCTGCTCAGCGCCCACATGGCAGCTCACAACATCCAGGAATCTGATGCCTCTTCTGAGCTCTGTGGGTCCCAGGCATGTACGTGGTGCTCTTACATACCCTGCCCGTAAGGTAGGTAAAACACTCATACACATAAAATAAAAGTAGATAAAATCTTTAAAAAAAAAATCATCCAGTGTGGACTGTTTCCAATGACATTAGCTATTCTCCTTAAAATTCTCAGGATTTTAAGTCCTGAGTTGTTTTTCATCGTCTGGAATTCTCATAGTTTGGTCAACAGATGCACTAGCGGGCATTTAGGTTTTAGTGATGGTTATTATTAAGAAAGCTGTAATGAGCATCCTTGTAGATAGCTCTTTGTGTGCAGAAGTTTCTTGCTTCAGAAAACAGCAACAGCCTCGGACATCAAAGGCCTCCCTCTACTGTAAATCTCTGTCCAGTTCTTAATGCAATAAAAACTTCTCTGTCATTCTCGATTCATACCCAACTCACGTCATGGTTGGAGGAGAGGCCCTTATTGCTATTTCCCAGGGATCTAGGCTCTCTGCTTCCATGACCACTCTGGTGGGAGGAAGGAGAAGATGAATTATCCACCGGCTTTTGAAGCTCCCACCCTAAAATACCACATGCTTCATCCCGGAGCACTTCAAAGCAAGTCCGATGACTCAGCCTAACTTGCAAAGGGTTGGAGAAGCATGATCTTGCCTTCTGCCAGGATGACTGACTGTGGGAATGCTTCTAAGTTACAGATGGGATTTGCTCTGTTTCTAGAAGATAACCCATTATCAAGTTAAGAAGAAAATCTGTGAGTTTTGCTTAGAGTTTGTGAAGAAGTGTTTGTCTTTGTCAGGAAGAAGTGCTAATGTCTGTCAATGACTTCATGCTTTCTGCTTGATCGGCAGATGTAATTCCCTCACCGCCTCTGCCCTTTCTTTATCAACGCATTCATACATATCTAGTCTCTGCCCAGAACCTTCTCCTCCACGGCTCTCCTCAATTGCATTCCCTAGTTAATTTCGTCTTATGTTTTAGAGCTCACTCAGCCAACATTTCTTGAGCAATACTACATGACAGATGCCATTCTTGGCATTTGGGGTATAGCAGTGAGCAAAGCAGACAAAAGCCTGTGTGGATCTCACACCAGAGGTAGGAAAGAAATGGGAGCATAGAGAAAGAAAGGAGTGGATTAGGCCGGGCGTTGGTGGCGCACGCCTTTAATCCCAGCACTAAGGAGGCAGAGGCAGGCGGATCTCTGTGAGTTCGAGGCCAGCCTGGTCTACAGAGCGAGTGCCAGGATAGGCTCCAAAGCTACACAGAGAAACACTATCTCAGAAAAAAATAAAAAGAAAGGAGTGGATTAGAGGCCATGCTGTCAGCCTAGGAGAGAGAAAAGGAGTAGATAGAGAAGAGGAGCCCGACTGCGAAGATTATTGTTTCAGCCACTGAATTCAGGGGAAGGGGAACTAGACTATTCTAGAAGGGGGTAGCTCCAAGGCAAAGGCCTTAGGGTAAGCGATGCTTGGTATGTCGAACTGAAGTTGGATGGGTGAGGTCAGTAAGGGAGAAGAAATGAGTAAAGGCAATGAAACCCGGCCTTGGGGGCCCACAGGAGATCCTTGAGTACATCTTGGAACAAGATGGGAACCCTCACAGGTTTGAGCAAGGAGGAGCAGAATCTTACTTATTCCCCAGGGTGGCAGTGTCAGTTGCATTTAGGACAAAATTAGAAAGAGGAGGATGAGGTGAGGGGTCTCTGACAGTAAGTCAAATATACATAACGGGATTTGTGAACTCTACTATGTACAATTTTGTTTGTTTGTTTGTTTGTTTGTTTTTGGAGACAGGGTTTCTCTGTGTAGCCCTGGCTGTCCTAGATCTTGCTCTGTAGACCAGGCTGGCCTCCAACTCACAGAGATCCCCCTGCCTCTGCTTTCTGAGTGTTGATACTAAAGACGTGTGCTACCACCGCCCAGCTACTATGTGCAATTTTTATGATTACTTATTTTATGTGTTGGGGTGTTTTATTTGCATCTATGTTTTACCATGTGTGTGCCTGGTGCCCTCAGAGGCCAGAAAGGGTATAAAATCCCCTAGAACTGCAATTACAGACCATTGTGAGCTGCCTGACAGGTACTGGGAATTGAGAATCGAACCTGAGTCTTCTGTAAGAGCAGAAAGTGCTTTTGACTGCTGAACCATCTCTCCAGCCTCCAATTTGTTTATGTTTTTGAAAAAAATAAATTAGTAAGTCTGGGCAGGGTAACTTATGCTTGTAATCTCAACATTACAGAGTCAGGAGATCTAATGAATTAGAGAACAACTTGACCAACACAGGGAAATCCTGCCCTAAAAGCAAAAACAGGGAATAGTGAGATGGCTCAGGGTGGGACTGTCACCTGCTGCCAAAGCTGGTAGCCTGAGCTGTTTGATCTCTGGACCTGTGTGGTAGAAAGAGAGCCAACTCCTCTAAGTTGTCCATATGTGCCATGCCCCCACCCTCTGTGTGTGTGTGTGTGTGTGTGTGTGTGTGTGTGTGTGTGTACACATATACACACGATTAAAAAATATAATGTTAAAAAAAACAAACAGAGCTGGACCATGGTAGCACACACCTTTAACCCCAGGATTTGTGGGGTGGGGAAGGCAGGTGATCTCTGTGGATTGGAGGCCAATCTGGCCTACAGAGTGAGATCTAGGACAGCCAGGACTACACAGAGAAACCCTGTCTTAAAAAAACAAAAACAAAAACAAACAAAACAAAACAAAAAACACAAACAGAAACAAAATTAGTTGAAAATGCTCTCACAGTAAATGGAGTAGCAAATAAAGATGTTCACATCAAAGGCTTTGCAGCAAATGGGGAAGAAATGTTTGGATTCGGCAAGGAAAAACCAGTGTGATGTCCAAATGAACTAAAGGTAGCATGTGAAAAGAAAAAAGAATGACTCCAATGGTGAGGATCTCCAGGATCCTTTAAAATGTATAGTTCACAGGAAAAAAGAAAACAAAACAAAAAAATCCAGCTAGGCATGGTGGTGCACGCCTTTGATTCCAGCACTCAGGAGGCAGAGGCATGTGCATCTCTGTGAGTTTGAGGCCAGCTTGGTTTAAAGAGAGTTCCAAGACAACTAGGGTTGTTACCAAGAGAAAACCAGTCTCAAAAAAACTAAAACAAATAAATAAAGTTTACAGTTCACAGGAAAAACTGAAGTGATTTTAAAAAAATAAAATTTACAATTCACTGAGTTTTATTATCTTCATAAGTTTGTGCAACAATTGCCAATGTCTACCTTACAGTCGTGGATAGCCTCCTCCCAAAGAAACCAACATTCTTTCTCCCCTCTCTGATATCTACTTTCTATTTCTACAGATTTGCCTGTTCTGGGAACTTCATATAAATAGACGTAGCCTTTCGTGTCTGGCTTCTTTCACTTAGTAACTATTTCCAAGGGCTATCCATGTTACAGTATCAGTATTACATCCTTTTATACCCCAATATTAGTTCATTTTATGTAAAATTTTCACAAATTTATAGACTCTTTTCTAATTTCTTTAAAAAAAAACAATTTTGGGGGAAAAATCAGATATGGTGAAATGCAGCTACAATCCCAGCCCTCTGAAGGTGGAGGCAGGAGGGTCAGAAATTCAGCATCATCTTTAATTACATAGCGAGTTTGGAGCCAGCCTGGGCTACATGGGCTCCATTTCAAAAATACAGAGAGATAAGGGGGTGAGTCAGGGTCTCCTGTAGCTCAAGTTGGCCTCAAACTCACAGTGTTGCTAAGGATAACCTTCAACCCCTGGTCTTCCTGACTCCACCTTCCAAGTGTTGGGGTGACAGGAATTTGCAGCATGCCTGGCTTACTTTAAAAAAAAAAATTGTTGTATAGCCCCAGTGGGCTTCAAACTCAGGATCCTATTGCTTCAGCCTCCTGAGTGCTGGGATTACAGTCGTGTGCCAACGTTGCACTTTTGTCTTTCCTAGTGTAATACCCGGGAGTGAGAGGCTGGGTCATTTGTAACTGTACATTTAACTTTGTGAGCATCTGCTAACTCACTTTCTGCAGAGCCATATCACACCCTCAACAGCAGTATAGTCCCGGCCAGAACTTTGTCAAGCCTTGCTACGGTAATCATTTAGTATGGACATCCGGTGAGTGCCAGTGCTATGATGCTTTAATTCGCATGCCCCTAGGGACCAAGGACATTGAATTTCCTCTCATCTATTTATTAGTTGTTTTCATATCTTTGTTGAAGAAATTATTGACACCCTTTGCTCAGTTTTGAACTTTTTATCTTTGAGCTTTAACAAAAACTTGAAACTTTTGTTAAAATGTGTAGTGGTTTGAATAAAAATGCCCTCCATAGACTCGTAGATTGGAATACTTAGGGAGTGGCACTCTTTGATGGGCATTCGAAGGGTTAGGAGGTGTGGTCTTGATTGACAAAGTGTGTTTGGAGGTTTCAAAAGCCCCTTGGAGACCCAGGCTCTCTCTCTCTATGGATCAGGATTTGACTCTCAGCTTCGGTTCTACTATTCTGTCATGCCCCCCACCCCCATGATACCAATGGACCAAACCTCTGAGACTGTAAGCAAGCCCCAATTGAATGCTTTCTTTCATATGAGTTGCCCAGGCATGGTGTCTCTTCGAAGCAGTAGAACAGTGACTAAGACAAAAAATGTGAAAATTATTTTGTATGTTTTGGATACCAGACCCTTATCAAATACACAATTTCTAAACATTCCCTCCCATTCTATGGGTTATGCTTTAGTTTTGTTGTAGCTTGTTAGGTTTGAGATGTTGTGTTATATTAATAAGGAGATAAGTGTGGCGCTGGCGAGGTAGCTCAGTGGGTATAGTGTTTGCCATCTGAGCCTGGTGACCTGAGTTTGATACCTAGAGAAAGTAACGGCTCTGGGTGCGAGGGGGGTGTGGTGGAGGAGCCAGAGGACAGCATAGTGGATAGCAATCAAAGAGACAAGACGGTAGTGAAATGCAGTGCGGTTCTGACAGGTAACGGGTCAGATGCGGCTTCCTCTGGAATGCCTTTCTGACTCCAGGTTAGGCCATAGCTGCTCAACGCTGCACCACTCACTTGACCTAAACGCCCAGGAAGATGCGGGCAGGTGTGGAGGCCGTGGAGGAGGCATCCCTACACCTAGGCCCTGGGGCAGACGACACACCCAACAAGGAAACATTGACTAACTGAAGTAATGAATGAGAAAAATCTCAGAAGTGTGGTGCATTTCCTCGGGCCTAGGGGTCTGAGGCAGCCCCTCCCACATCCCTGAGTGACATCAGACCTCTTCTCTCCACCCTGCACTCACTCATCCCCATCCGTCGCACCCATTCCCACTCCCACTCGCACTCCAGTCCCAGTTTCAGGCCTTGCAAAAACTCTAGGGCTTTAAGAGCTGCCAGAAGCCGAGGAGGACGATGATTGGAAGTTTATTCTAACGGATTGAAGATGAGCTCATCTGTAGCCAATGGCCAGCAGGCACCCGGCTAGACGCCCCACCCCTTCCCCCGGGCACCTGCGGAAGGGTGGGAGGCACAGATCCTTGCGGAGGTGAAGGGACAGCGTTAGCCGGGAGGGCCGGAACTGGCACGCGGACAGGTACAGTGTTTGCTCTGCTCTCCGGCCATCCTCCCAGGCGAGGAGGAGCCTTCCTCCCCCCTCCTCAGCCCGACCTCCTTGGACATCCCCTGGAGTGATGCACCTTGTGCACGCATGCTGCTTGCTTGCCGGGTGTGTGGTCTTAGGCATGTTGCTGGACCCGAAACCCGCAGCCCTGCGCAGCAGGCGTTGGTGACCCAAGCACAGGCCTCAAAGCTACCTGTCCCGCTGGGCCTGGCAAAACAGGAGGGCCGCCTTTCTCCATCCCCTAGCCTCATCCTGGCCAAGGCTCAGCTCCTGGCTGCTTGGAGATGTGTGTTTCCTCCCCACCTCTCCCTTTATCCTGTGTATCAAAACTGCTCCCTGGCCATTTTCCAGAGTACCTGAGACAGCAGAGGTGCCTGCCTGGCTGCTGTGAGGGACAGCAACCACGATGTTAGCTTCTTCCTCCCAGCCCCTTCCCCTCTGGCAGCTGCCACTCTTATCCCTTTGGGCCACTGGTGTCGCTCGTTGCTTAGGGAGGGGTTGGTGTCAGGTCTTTGGGAGAACGCACTGGCCCCCTGGCCTTCTGAGTGTCAGGAGGAAAAGCCATCAACTCACCCCGACAGTCATTGAACTCCACGTGAACTGTCATCTAATCTGTCACTCGGTCACCTCATCTGCCAATGGGCTTTGATGGGCTCTGCTCTCACGGCTTGGTGCGGGGGGTGGGGGGGGATGGGGGGGGATGAGGGGGTTCCTTACTAGATGACTCCTGACCTCAGGGGCAAAGCTAGCAAAAAGCCTAGACATGTGTTTCGTCTGGGGAGAGGCACCACTGAGCTGGAGCCCAAGGCTGAATGAAATTCCACAAGGGAAGGTGGGGAGGGGAAGGGAGGGACTGGTGGGAGCAGAAGCTTTGAGTCAGTGTGTCTTATGTGTGCTAGAGACTGAGTGTGCTCTGTGGACACCCCTTGGAGGCAGCTGTGGACCACAGGCATCCCTAGCTCCCGGTGCTCCATACAGACAGCATGCTGGGGAAGTACAGTACGTGTGGAAGTGAATTTGAATGGGAAAGAAAGGTCCGGATTGTGTTAATCCATTGTTATCACCACTGAGGTGGGACCCGGCTCAAGGAAGGGACCTTACCAAACATTAGCTCAAATCCCTCCAGCCTTTGCTTGTCAGTCTCTCCAATTTAGTGCAGGAAGCTGGAGTACAGGTGTGTGTGTGGGGGGGGGCTCCCAGCAAGTGCCTCCCTAATGCATTTGCTTCTTGCAGGTCACAGCTGCAGGGCCACTATGAGCCTGGTAGCCTGTGAATGTCCACCTGGCCCAGGCCTGGAGCTGGAGCCCTGCTCACGAGCGAGGTCCCAGGCCTGCATGTACCTGGGACAGATTCGTAACCGGGTAGCTACAGGGACATCTGACATGGCCAAGCGTGACTATCTGGTAGATGCAGCGACACAGATCCGCCTGGCCCTGGAGCGAGATGTCAGTGAGGACTATGAGGCGGCCTTCAACCACTACCAGAACGGTGTGGACGTGCTGCTCCGTGGTGTACACGGTGAGGGTGGTGATTGACACTCAGGGACAGAAGGTGGGCAGGAAAGGGCCCTTTGTCTGTCCATACTAGAGGTGTGAGGCACTGGGCTAACCCTGCCAGGCCTCCATGAAGGACAATAATGAGGACTTGAATTTATAAAGGCGTTCCTACACGGCAGACCCCGCTAGGCTTTGCCTGTGTTAACTCGTTTGAGTCTCACCTCAATAGACTTTTTCTTGCAGGTAGTTACAAGTATACAGGAATTATTATCGCCATCGTTATCTGAGATAGGCCTTTCACTGTGGCCCAGGCTGCTCTTCCTATCTCAGTCTCCTGACTGCTCAGGCTACAAGTATGCATGGCTCTGGGCAAGAACTAACATTCATACTGATTTTGGAGGCATGGGGCAGTTAGAGAGCTTGCCCAAGGCTTGGCAAAGGCTCCACAGCTGCCAAGGGGTACATCGGGAGTTGGAGCTGCTTTGGCTCCAGTTGCTATCTGTGTACTTGGCCCCCTGCACTTGGCTGGTCCTGGAGCCGGGCTGGGCAGTGGTCCTCTGGAAGCTTGCACTCCAGATGAGGGGAGAGAGCTGATTGACAGTGGATATGGAATTGTAGTCCTGAGAGAGCAAGGAGGGGAGGTCAAAGGGAGGGAAGAGGAACCCTGAGGTCAGATGGGCCTAGCATGGGGCATTTTCTAGACGTGAGAACTAGGGGGACTGCTGAAGGACAGTATGTGTGTCGTCCAGCCCAGGGCAGAGGAAGGGGACCAGGCTTATGGGGGGGGGAAGGGCTGATCAGGGCAGAAAGGCATTTCCATGCTGAGACCAGTTTGAGACTCTAGAGCCTGGGGCCAGGCTATGGTGACCACAGTCCCCCTCACCCCCTGTTGAAGAGACTCTACCAGGCCTAGGTTTCAGGAGTGCCTTCCTTTTCCATCTAATCTGGTCTCCACCCTGGTCTTTTCCATGGCTGGCAGAGATAAAGGAAGCACTGTATTCTGGAAGCTTGTCTCTTCTCTTCTGAAGGGAAGGGGCACACAAATCTCTACCTTGTTCCAGAATGTGAGAACAGCCAGTGAGATGGTGGGTACCACCTGTAAAGAGCAGCTGGCTGAGGGGGTCCCAGTCCTCTTCCCCGTCTTTCTGCTCAGCCCCTGCTCTCACCATGGAGCAGGAGCTCAAACACAGCCAGGGGATGAACTAGCTAAAACTGACCGGGAAACAGGAGCCATTGGCCATGATAGGCAGAGGTAGTTAGCAGGAGCTAGCATCTCAGCACACAAGCAAAGCCCAGGATAGAGGGCAGGGGTGCAGCCCTGGTGACCACAGATGATGACAATGCCCCCCCCCACACACAGTTGACCCCAACAAGGAGAGATGCGAAGCTGTAAAGTTGAAAATTACCAAGTACCTACGGAGGGCAGAGGAGATCTTCAACTGCCACCTTCAGCGGACGCTGGGCAGCGGGGCCGGCCCCAGCACGGTGAGGAGAGCCTCCCGGGGTCCCTAGGGGAGGGAGGGGACCTGGGGAGAGACAGCCGCTTCCCACCCCCTTCCCCCTCTGCTTCACAGAGCGCTTGGCATGCATGACATTGACACCCACCCCAGTCTGCATGGGACTCCATGCCATCCTCACACATAGCGCCTCTGGATTCTGTTTTTGGTGAGTGGGTACACCACAAGTATTTGAAATGCAGGCGTTCACACGCATGCTCTCAAGCGTGCACTTGCGCAAGCACACACACACTTGCTCACACACACACACACACACACACACACAAACACACACACACACACACACACACACACACACACACACACACACACGTATAACTGTGCATTCAATGCTCCTCCTGTTACTTTCCTAACCCATTGACCAAAGGCGCTCTCCATGCCAAGGCCCACACACTCCTAGGCTCACTTCGTTCGTCCTGTGGCTTTCCTTTCACAAAAGTAGATTATCTAGTAAATTTTGAGGTTGAGACCCCTATGTTCCCACCCCAAACCCTGAGAGCATCTGCCCTTTGTAGACAGGGCTTTTGAGAAGGGACTTCTAAGAAGGACTTCTAAAAGGTCCCGAGTACGACTGGGAAGGGGCTGAGCACAAAGTCAGCCCGGATGCCTTGAATCAGTGTGCTCCCAAACTCTGAGTCAAGAACGGTCCCTCTGTTCAGTCTGACCCTGTGTGGTAGGGTTTTCCCGGACCCCAGGCCCTACTCACTGTGGTCCCTTAGGACTCTCCGGCACCCAGAAGCATCTGCCCATAGCCCAAGCCTACGCAGCATGGCTGAGGCCTTGTCTCCTTCCTCTGCAGGGCTTCAGCAGCCTGAGGCTCCGGCCCATCCGCACACTGAGCTCTGCTCTGGAGCAGCTGAGGGGGTGCAGGGTGGTTGGGATCATCGAGAAGGTGAGCCAGCCAAGGGTGTGGGAAGGGAAGCATATGTGTGGCAGGTAAGGGATGGAGGGTGGGGTAGGATGGAGGTTGGGGTAGGATGGAGGGTGGGGTAGGATGGAGGGTAGGGTAAGATAGAAAGTATAGCAAGTTTTCTTGTCAGATGATCTTTGAATCACCAGCCCCCAAATAATGACATGGAGACTTTTTATTAATTATGAAAGCTTGGCCTTAGCTTAGGCACATTCCCAACTAGCTCTAATAACTTCTACATTCTGCCATGTGGCTGTTTTACATCTCTTCCATTCTGTATCCCCAACTTGATCCAAGTCTCTCTGCCATCTCTTGCACACCTAGATTCATCTCCTGAGTTCCTCTCTGCCAGGATGTCCCATCTAGTCTCTCCTGCCTACCTATTGGCTATTCAGCTCTTTATTAAACCAACCACAGTGACACGTCTTCACACAGTGTAAACAAATAAATACATGGCAACAGGAAGGTGTCTGCAGCAGCTGCCTGCATCCAGAGGGTGGTGTGCAAGCTCGGGGGGATAGCAGCTGAGGTCAGGGGCTCCTTTTCTTTCTCAAAACACACCAGTCAGGCTCTAGAGAGGAAAGTGAGAAAGAGAAAAGACAGTCTGTTTCCCTTCACCTTCCAGCTCTGACATCGAAAACCCTCCGAGACCATGGGAGGAGCCCAGGGACCTCCTCAGCACTTACCGCCCTGATCACCCCCATTTCCCACAATCCTCCACCTTACATTCACTCTGCACACCAAGACTGCAGCCCTGTGTATCCCTGAAACACACAGCTGGGCACTTGCTGTGCCCAAAGGTCCCTCTCCCAGCCGGTCCAGTGGGCATGTGCACTTCTGTGAGGTGGCTTGTATTGTCCCAGCTGGGCCTTGGCAGCTCCACCCGCTTTCTTCTGGTACTCCTGCCCTCATCCTACACCTTCTTCTTTCCCTTAATTCAGGGTGGACAAGAAGACAGGACATGACAGCACAACCCCTGATAAAGTGGAGAAATCTGAGGGACAAAGAGGTCATGTAGGAGTTGAACCTGTGTCAGATTGCCCTCTGCCTGTAGCACAGGCTTCTCTAAATAGTTCTTTCCCAAACTGACCATTTATGAGAGTCATTGGTGAGTTTCACAAACATATAGATATCGGGACTCCATGCCAAACCTGTGGAGTCAGAATTTCTAGGGCTGAACCCAAGAATGTATAGTTGAAAACACTGGGCAATTTTGGTGGCTTTGGGAGCCCATAGAGAAAAGGACATCGGGGTGTAATTCTCTGCCATACAAGAGGGCAGCATGCTGCCTGGGAGGGCCTGGGCTTGACCAATGAACCGTAGACAGGTCCCCTCTTAGCTCTGAGAATCTCTGAGAGTTGGTTTCCTCATTGGCAAAGTGCAGGGCGGGGTGGGGGGGTGGAATTCTACCCCAAAGGGGTGATCTGGGAAGGAAATGAAACAATTTTTGGGAAAGGCCTGGCACAAACTAAGGCACTTAATACATAGTTGATGAGTCTGAGAGCAAGTGGCAAGAGCGGGGAGATACTGGTTCCCATCCCTAGGCCTTGCTCCAACTGCTTCTCCCCGTCCCTGGAACAGGCCCCAGGCTCAGTGAAGGTCCCGCCAGCTTCCCATCTGTCACACTGTCCCCTCCCATTGAACTGCCCAGTGGCCACAGCCTGACCTTGGCTAAGCACAGCGGCTCTCACAGACAGACTGACACCATTTCTCACTCACATCTTGAGTGAGATGCCAGCTATAAAGAGAGGGGTTCCGAACTAAGTAAGTTTGGGAAACAGTGATTTGTGGTTATATCACTTGCACTTTAATTTTAGATATTCTCAGAGCTTTCAGAATGTGCATGTATAGGCGTCCACAAGGGAATCTGTGATTTGTTCAACCCTGGGACACACACGTGTGTGAGCACTTTAAACATCGGTGCCGAGGCCTGCGCAGGAGTACACACTAAGATATTTAGGGCGCCTCTTTCCATTTTCCCCCTCTCAGACACTCAAGAGGTGAATGCCGGCTCCCTCCTAAGGTCTTTCTTCCTCCCCTGGGTTATGCCCAAGCCATGGATAGGAATTTCCCCAAATTAGGAAAGGTGTTAGGGCCATCAGTTCCATTCCACAGCTCTGCCCAGGCAGATCCAGGTGGCAGAGCTGTGCCAGTGCCTGCCGGTGGCAGCCTCAGGCTCAGGACGGGAGCCAGGGGCTTGCTTAGGACAGTATTGTATCCCTTAAAGTGTTGGCTGTGGGAGGGATGGAGGTGGTAAGAGAGCAGTGATGTGAGCATGTCAGGGACTAGGTAGGCAGCCAGGGTGTGTGGGGCTGTTTCAGGGACTGATCCCACCCTTCCTCTTGACCTCCTCAGAGAGCTGTGCTGGGCATTGGGAAGAAAGGCCTCCCAAGCTGCTTCTTGTTTTATTTGGCTCAAACACAGGTGGTTTTTGTTTGTTTGTTTTTGTTTCACCTTTTAAAAAATTTTCTTTGAGACAGGGTTTCTCTTTATAACTGCCCTGGCTGTCCTGGAACTTACTCTGTAGACCAGGCTGGCCTCAAACTCACAGAGATCTGCTTGCCTCTGCCTCCCAAGGGCTGGGATTAAAGGAGTGTGCCACCACCACCCAGCTTGTTTCTTGTTTTTTAATTGTTACTACCATTTTCAAATGTGCAGATTTCATATAAAAGTTCACATTTCGCTGGGCCCCAGTGACCCTTTGTCTCTGCTCCCAATAGTGCTGCCTCTTACATGGCTCCTGGAGATCTGAACCCAGGTTTCATATTTCATACCTTCACAGTGAGCACTCTTGCCCACTTAACCATTTCCCTAGCCCCTTGGGAGTGTGAGTGTGTGTGTGTGTGTGTGTGTGTGTGTGTGTGTGTGTGTGTGTACGCGCGCGCGCAGGTGAATGCTAGTGGCCACAACTGCCTTCTATCGTCCCAATTATAAGGCTAACACCCCATTTGTGGGTTAAACTCCAATGCTCTGTGTCTCAGCTGTATGAGCCCCATCACACAGAAGGCTGTGCTTGGCAATGATGCATTTTAATAATTGTCCCCACTTGTGAGACAGGGTCTCATGTAGTCCAGGATGGCTTCAAACTTGCTAGCTAGCCAGGGATGACCTTGAACTCCTAGTTTTCCTGCCTCCATTTCCTGAGTACTGGGATGACAGGTGTGTACCACTATTCCAATTTATACAAAGCTGAGGATCAAACCCAGGGTTTCATGTGTGCCAGGCAAGCATTCTGCCAACTAAGCACATCCCTAGCCCCTTAATGAGTATCTTAAAGGGAACAAAGCTAAGACTCAAGGAAGTCAGGTGTTAGGTATTCTGTTCCCCAAGCCACTTAGCAGAGGAAAATGATTTTTTTTTTCATTTGTTTGGTTGGTCATATGGGTGGGAAAATGCCCACTCTGCTAGAAATACACTAAAAGAGAAGGAATTTTAAAACAAGAAAGGAAGAGAGAAAGGAAGAAGAAAAAATAAAGGAAAGAAAAGAAATTAATTCACCACTCTAACTTCAAGATAATTGTTAATGTTTAAGTCTAGTTCCTTCTGTAAAATGGGTTTAATGTGTTTTACATACAGAGGTTTTTGGCTCCCATCCTTGGCTGGGTTCCAGACCATAAATCAGAGGGCTTGACCAAGAAGGAGGTGTCGGGGAATCCCACTTGGGGAAGGATGGTGGGGAACCATCTGGGATGTCAATACTTGTGGGAAATTTTTCTTAAATGACCCCAGCGTTTTCCACCTCTTCAAATATTGCACAAGTTTGGTCAGAGAGCCAAGGCCCGCCTGAATTAGGTCTCTGACCATTAGAGGGAGACCTCTTGTGGTCAAAAGCAATGCTGTTGCCCCGATGTAGGAAGGAGGGGGTGGGCCTCCTGTAGCCCCTGCTTCCACTTGACTAATGATGGAGAAACTAAGGCCCAGCCCAGCAGGCACTCACCCACTCTAGGATCAGCCTGTCTGTATTCAAATTCTGTTGCCACCCCTTCTTAGCAGTGGTTTTGAAAATGGGTAATTTCCCTTCTCAGAACTCCCATTTCATCAATAAAGAGAGCAGCTCACTAATAACTCCCACCTGGTTGGGAGACCGCAGTTAAATAAGCTATGCAAAGTCCTTAGCACGGAATAAGCACTTTAAATCCCATGTTTGTTTCTTCAATGACAGGGATAATTACCACGGATTAGGAGGATTTGTACTTGGATACTGCGCTTTAGTCAACAAGCATGACATATAGTGTGAACTGCCGTGATCCCATTTTTAGGGAGTACTTCCTGTGTAAATATGAGGACATTGGTTTGATTCCCAGCAATTACATAAAAAAGCTGGGCATGGTGGGGTAATTATCTGTAATGCCAATATGGAGGAGGTAAACAGGCAGATTCCCCGGAGCTTGGTCGCCAGCCAACCTCGCTGAATAGGTGAGATCCAAACTCAGTGAGAGACTTTGCCTCAAAAAATAAGATGGAGAGGGGCTGGAGAGATAGTTCAGAGGTTGAGAGCACTGGTTGTTCTTCCAGAGGTCCTGAGTTCAGTTCCCATCAACTACATGGTGGCTCACAACCCTCTGTAATGAGATCTGGCGCCCTCTTCTGGCCTGCAAGCAGCCATGCAGATGGAACACTGTAAATAATAATAATAATAATAATAATAATAATAATAATAATAATATGGAGAACAATTAAGGAAGACACCTAGCATCATCAACTCTGGCCTACACACACACACACACCACACCACACCACAAGAACAAGGTTCAGAGTAGCGGTGTATCTTGGCAAGTGTGTGATATTCTCATGGCATTCATTAAGGGCTTTCCTATTAAACCAGAGATATAGCAAAGGTAGATGTTTATAATTCCTCTTTGGTTTATTTGTCCAAGCTCTAAAACTGGGGCCCTGAGCTAGAGGATCTGCCAGTAACAGAGTTCTTGCCTAGCATGTAGGAGGCCCTAGGTTCAATCCCCCAGTACCATAAATAAATAAATAAATAAATAAATAAATAAATAAATAAATAAATAAATAAAACCCAGGGCTCTTTCTCAGCTCCATCCCCAGGCCACAGCTTTCACCACTGTCTAGGAGTGTGGGCCCAGCTTCCCACCTGGGCAGCATGTCAGGTCAAGTCATCACACAAGAGTGCTGTCTGGCCTTTGCCCCCATCCTGGCAGAATCCTGCCTTCCTGCTCTGACACAACCATATGGCCACTCTTTCCTTCTCCCACAGCTGGGCCCACCCTTGCCTGTCGGGTGGCTAGTATGCACTTTATCTAAAAGGACATGTAGCAAGGCAGAGAAGTTCCTGAAGTCTGTCGAGCCTGCCTCTGTCAGTCTACCTGATCTGGAACCACATCCTCAGGAGCCTCTGCTCTTCACTTGTTTGGGGTTTTATTTCTTTGTTTGTTTTTGAAGGCAGGGTTTCTCTGTGTAGCCTTGGCTGTCCTGGAAATCTCTCCAGAAAGCAGGCTGGCCTCGAACTCACAGGGGTCCATCTGCCGCTGCTTCCCAAGAGCTAGGATTAAAGGCATATGCCACTACTGCCTGGCTGGTTTGGTTTTGGGACAAGAGTTCACCATGTAGCCTTGACTGGCTTTGAACTCACAGAGATCTGCCTGCCTCTGCCTTTCTCAATCTCTGCTGTGATTAAGCCTGTGCATCACCATGCCTAGCCTAGCTTCACTTGTAAGCAAAGCTCAGGAGAACTGACTAACCACACCAGCTTCAATCCCTGCCAGGACGATGGGCTCTGGCCAAAGCCTGAAGCGAGGGGTTGACTTTGGCTGTCCTTGGGCCACATAGCGCCTAGCTAGGTGGGCGGGTATGGGGAGGGGTCTAATCAGACTTCTGCAAATACAACAGAGGGTACTTAGACCACTCTCCATCATATGTGAAGTACCTTGAACTTTGCAGAACTGTGGGCATCCCAAGTTGGACAGGATGATCCCTGCCCTTGAGGAGCTCACAACCTGAGGAGTCAGGAGGTTAGATGATGTCAGAAGGGTCCCCTGAGGGGAGGAGCCCCAGATGCTGGAGGAAAAAGCACCAGAGCTTAGATCTTTGGGTATAACAAAGGCCGGTCACTAGGGCAGGATGGATGTCGGTTGGCCTCGGGGTATGGAAAGCCCAAGAACGAACATATACATTGACCAGTTTGCCTCCTGGATTTTGACAGGTGCAGTTGGTCCAGGACCCAGCAACAGGAGGAACCTTCATTGTGAAGGCAGGTGCTTCCAGGCTGCTGCCATGTGGCACTTCTCTTGGAACTTTCTCAGAGCTCCTGGGACCCCTGCCTACCCTCTCCCTAGAAAGCACATATGAGGCCCATGCTCCCTCCAAAGCTGCTTGTTGTGAGCATTGCCCACGGCTGACAAACATGCACACTACTCATCCTTGGGCATTAGACTCCAAGCGATTACAGGGGTGAGGGCTGGGCCGGGAACGGAGGGAAGAAGCAGTTGCTTCTCAGCCTGGCTCCTAATTCATATCCTAGTGTCGTGAAGCCAGAGCATGGGTGACATCAGCTCATCTACATGCCCTGTCCCCTCCCCAGAGTCTTCCCAGGTGCCACATGGTGAGTCAGGAGCGGCTGACTGTCATCCCACATGGAGTCCCCTACATGACGAAACTGCTGCGGTACTTTGTGAGTGAAGACTCCATCTTCTTGCACCTGGAACACGTGCAAGGTGAGGGGACCAGCGGGGGCCCTCGTCAACTCTGAGCTTTGGGGCATTACTGCTTTCCCACCCCAGAAAAAGATGCTGAGCCCTGAGAAGATGTGTGGCACTGACAGGGAACCCAGTCTTTCTGAAGGCTAAGGGCAGGGCCAGGCTGTCGTGGGTCTCTGTGTGGTGCTGAGGGGTCAGAGGGCATCCTGCAGAGGATGTCCCCACCCTAGGCAAGCGAAGAGCACATTTGTTCAGCAGGCTTGTTACCATTTCCTTTAGTCTTGGCTCTTTGCACTTTCCTGGTCAGTGCCCAACCCCAATGGCCTATGGAGTGGCTGGTGACTAAAACCATAAAGACGGGAACTGAGCCATGTAGCCATATTTAATGATTTTAAAATGTGTGGGTCATGGTGTAGTCACTGTAAATCCATACTTGGCCTCTTTACCTCTTGTGACACCACTCTCCCTAAAACAAAAGAGAAAGCATAATATGTTGAACACCGGTGTTCAAACAAACTGGTGCTTCACTCAAACCAAGTTCATTAGCATCAGGTATGCGGGCTGTGAAGCTGAGCTCCCTGGAAGGGGATCAGAGCAGGGGAGAGTGTGTCCTCTGTCACAAAGTGGAAGAACAGGGTGATGAGATGATTGAATAAGGCTAGGACCCCCGAGAAGCAGAGGGGGATGCTGAAACGGGGGTGGGGGTGGGGCCTGAACCTAGAGTCCACTCTTCTCCCTGCCACACTCTCACTCGCTGTTTGGTCCAGGTGGCACTCTGTGGTCACATCTACTCTCACAGGCCCGCTTTCAATATTCTGGGCTCAAGTCTGGCTCTGCTCAGGATAAGTCGAAATTCCGGCTCAACACCAGCTTCTGCCTCATGACCCCAGCAAAGCTCTCACCAGGCCACACCTTGGGGCAGGACAGAGTCCCAGTGGAGCCTCCATGGACTTCTCAGAGCCTTCCCCCAGCCAAGGAGATGCCACCCCACCAGCTTCAGGAAGAGGCTGACAGTGAACCCTCAGCCAGGACCAGTCCTTTCTGTTCTTCGAACCTTACAGAAGCCCCATGTGGCCGCTTGCGAAGTCAAGTCAGGCGAGCTGGCCAGAATTCGAACCTTGCACCCAATCGGAAGCTCCACTGGGTACGGGAAGGGGCTGACCGGGTGCTAGGGGCCTATGGCCGTGGCCGAGGTCAGAACCCCCCATCAGCAAACAGGGCCAGCCTGGGGTGTGGAAGAGCTGTCTGGAGCCTGCGGGAAGAACAGGTGAAGCAGTGGGCAGCTGAGCTGCTGGTGGCGCTGGAGGCCCTGCACGAGCAGGGGGTGCTGTGCCGGGACCTCAACCCACGGAACCTGCTTCTGGACCAGGCAGGTAGGAGCCCCAGCCTCCCTGCTTCAATCCTACTCCTCGGATGGGAGCCCAGAGTCAACAGGACTCCCAAGATTATAGTGAGTCCCCACACACCCCCTTCCTCCTTCTGGCCCGTTACAGAGGCCCTGAGCCTGGGGCTACCGTTCTGGGGAACACCCCTAGGCCCTGTGCTAGGGATGGCCTTCAGCCTCTAACATGATTGTATTGGGGGAAGCCTTGGGACTGCTTAGAGATTCCAGCTGCTCAGTGATGCCACTCTCAACCTTTGTCCCATCATTCCTCCCGACGTACCCTGGACAAGGTCACATCCGACTCACATATTTTGGCCAGTGGTCAGAAGTGGAGCCCCGGTGCAGCCAGGAGGCTGTGGACTGCCTATACTGTGCTCCAGGCAAGAAGGGAGCTGGGGGAGGTTCCTAGATCGTGGGTGCTTTTGTATGGGTTAAAGACAGAGGAAGGGCAGTGGGTACTACGATGTCAACAGAAAAGGCTGTCTTATGCGTTCTTGTTCTCGCAGAGGTCGGGGGAATTTCTGAGGTGACTGAAGCCTGTGACTGGTGGAGCTATGGGTCTCTTCTATATGAACTACTCACAGGAATGGTGAGTAGCTGGGCAGGGTAGAGAGCCCTTGCAGGGAACATAGAGTATAGGCTGAGCAGAGGCTTGGTCAGCTAGGGTCAAAACAGAGGTTGCCTGGTTCTCCATGCCTGACCTTTGGGCTGATTTCCTTCTACCCACAAGACCACCAGCGACAGAGGAAGTCACTCCCATCAGGCCACCAGAGCCATTAGCACTTCTTACCACATAGGGGAGTATTGCTAAAGACAGTCAATTTCTGTGAATTGTATGAGCTGGGATAGCCAGAGGTTTATGGAAGAGCATAGCTGGCCTGAGGTTTGGAGAAGCCAGCAGCCCCTTCCTGAAGGGTTTCTGGATTATATCCAGTCTCTTCCTACTGTTCACTCCCACTCCACCCTTCAAGGCTGTGACCCCTAGACCTCAGCTGGAAGGTGGAAGAAGGCTCTTGCATCCAAGCCCCAGCGGCTTTGGTCAGCTGAGCCCACCTGCGGGCTGGGGAGGTGGTTCAGTTAGAGTGAAGACTAAGTTTGATCCCCAGCAGCCATGTGAAAGTCAAGTGTGATGACGCACAGCTGCTGCCCTAACACAGGGCCTGGGATGAGGCAAACAGATCCCCAGAGCTTGCTCACAGTCAGTGGAGTTCAGTGAGACCCTGTCTTAAAAAAAAAAAAAAAAAAGTAGAGAATAGAGAGAGAAGAGAGAGGAGAGAGAGAGAAGAGAGAGAGGAGAGAGAGAAGAGAGGAGAGAGAGAGAGAGAGAGAGAGAGAGAGGAAGAGAGAGAGGAGAGAGAGAGGAGAGAGAGAGGAGAGAGAGAGAGAGAGAGAGAGAGAGAGAGAGAGAGAGAGCCCCACTTGTCTGGGAATAAGGGAGAGGCCAAACTACATTTGAGCAGGAAAGCTTGAATGGCACCAGCAAACGCCTGACCTGACCTGCTTGTGTTCCCAAGTGGCTCAGGGCCTCTGAGAACCCTTGACACCAATGCCCCTAAGCCCCACAGGGCTCTCCTACCTTTGTCCTTGCAGCTCATCCTTACTTTGCGTCTCTCCACACTCCTGCCTTGGCCTCAATGGCTGCATGCCAGGCCTCCATCACATGCTCAGTTTGTGGAGCCTTTTTTCTATAGGGAAAGTTCTAGTGCTGTTCCCAATAGTGACCATTCTAAACTCTAAAGACAACAGAAATAATGCTTCCAACAAGCTGCAGGTTCAAACCCCCATGCTAACCCATGTCCCTTTGCCAGGGCTGGTTTCTTGTACTTAATGTCAAGGGTCCAGCTCTGTGTCATTAGTCGATTCTAGCAAAAGGCAACTATTAGCATCACCTTCCTCCTGGAATGTGTCATGGAGGTGGAGCAAATCTTGGCTGCCATGGGAGTGGCCTAAAGTGGCCTCTTCAGTGCCTCTCCTTGTGTCCCCCTCCTCTCTAGGCATTGTCCCAGAGCCACCCCTCAGGATTCCAGGCCCACACCCAACTACAGCTCCCTGAGTGGCTCAGTGGCCCAGCAGCCTCTCTGCTGACTGAGGTGAGGTATTGGCTGACCTGGAGATGGCTTATTGCTATGTGGGTGGGGGGTGGGAGGAACCACTGGTCCAATGTAACTATGGAAAGCACTAGGGCAATAAATGCCCACGAATGTCTGTGCTAGCTACCAATGTCACGGGGGGGGGGGTGCTTACTGACTGGCTTAGGAGGGAATGAGCATCTTAAGGGTTTGGTGATGGGAGTGCCAGGAGGTGGTGACTGCCTCCGTGATGGGGAAGGATGCAGAGCACTGATTCTTTCCCCATAGCTGTTGCAGTTTGATCCCCAGCGGCGCCTAGGTGCTGGAGGTGGTGGCACCAGCAAACTCAAGTCCCACCCCTTTTTCAGTACTATCCAATGGAGTCGACTAACAGGGTAAGGGGTGGGTAAGTGAACAAAGAAGCTGGCCTAGTTCTTCATTGCCTGCCACTTGGGCTGGCCCCTCATCAGTGAACTTCAAGGGACAAATGTGGGGCAGTAGCCGCTTTTCCTGCTCAGAACCTGCCCTAAAAAAAGCCAGCCCCTGTAGAAGCTGCTGGAGGGACAGTGAGGTGCACCCTGCTGAGAAACCTACAGATCAGTGAACGGAGCCTGTTGAACACATACCTTGTGCCCTTAACTGGGACCCATCATGTTAGAGGGTGCCTTCTGTTGCTCCAGCTCTAAACGGAACACCCGCTGAACCAACTGACACTTTTGGTGACACTGCCACGTTGTACACTACTTAAGACATCTCAGGACACTGAACTCTGGCGCAGTAGACCCAAACCAAGACTGTCCTGGGTCCATTTTAGTGGGTGGCTTCTACCAGAGCATGTTTGTCCCCACAGGAGTTGGGTCAAGTGGGGAGCAGTGGGGGAAGTATGACCCACGGCTGTGGAGAATAAGTTGGGAAGAGCAGCCAGTAGAGCTGAGTGGGAGTAAAAATTCAGTTTTACCACTTAGACTGAGTTTGAAACCAGAATAAAGAGCTTTATTCTCTGCTGGCTCTCCTGTGTCAAAGGAGTCTGCCCCTCAGGCCAACAGCAGATGCTTTCCTCAGGCGTGGTTGTTTTCCATTCCGCAATTTGGTATGAAGTTCTATTCAATCCACTGCCCACTCCGACTTTTAGAATGAGACACCACAGAATATATGGACCAATTTGATCCAGTGCTTTCACCCAGGTATTTCTGGTCTCTGAAGAACTGGGTAAGCGGGAAATCTCCAGAGACAAACCCTTCCCTAGGTGTGAGGACCTGCCTCAGGACAACCCAGTGGCCAGGGTGTAGCACATGCAACAAGATTTCACTTGACAAATCCCCAGATCCCTCCAGTGTTACAGGTGGTATTTGGCATAATTCACCAGTCAGGCAATTCACCCAATACATGTGGAGGGGGAGGGGACAAGCCAATATTCCTGTTTCTGAGTCTGTAGAGAGGACAAGGACAGTGCATCTCCTCCACGGCCCACACCCAGCAGCCCCAGGGTTTGTCTGCTCGAATAAAGCCTGTTCTTTCTGTGGCTTCTTTGCATCACTGCTGCAGTTAAAGTGACCTGCAAGGAAGCAGCCCCTGCTGCTACACAACAGGATCAGGAAGGGGAGGGAAGCCTTAAAAGATCACAGTGCCTGAGGAAAACACTACCAAATCTCCACAGTGAGCCCACAGAAGATTCTCCCAAGAGGTTAACTTAGAACCAACCACTAGAGCTGGCTCGCTAGTGTAGGTTCTTTCTGTGGTAGACAACTTCAGCCACCGCTCTATGAAGTACAAACCACTGTACATGACGCTGTTGAGCCATCAATTTGGAACACCAAGGCCCCAGTTCTGACAGGTTTATGAACAGCTACTCCACAAGTTTACTGGGCACACTAAAATCTGTAGTGCATCAAGCACCACACCTGACACAACTCACTGAACCCACCTACAGCTGAATTGTTCAAGGGTCTCATTTCTTCCTGTGGCAGGCCTCCACAGAGGGAGGGCCTCGCTGCAAGCGGGATCAACAGGTGGGATTCTGTGTGGAAAAGTAAGGATGTATTGAAGCCTAGACACCATCATGCCTATTATCCGTCATAGCCATTCTAGGTCAGTGATCAACCCTGTCCTGTCCATACTGCCTCCCACACACTACTGCAGAGGTGACTTCTTACTGTTCATTCTAACTACAAGTATCTTGGTACACATGTGGCAACTAGGTCCAAATGAAATTAGAAGTATTCATGTCTCTCCACTCTCTCAGAAATAATGCAAGCCCCTCAAAAAAAGCAACGGTCCCTTGGTGTTTTGAAAGGACTTCACACAGGTGGGAGCTACAATTTCTCTTCAAGAGTTGACTTGTCAGAACCACAGGGCTCCCTGAAAGGAACCCAGGGCACTAAGATTAGTGGGTTCCCCTGGCTACTAGTTAAATTGGCACAGCACTAACATGTTTAAAGACTGGGAGAGGGGCTTCAGGACTACACAGGATAGCAACTCAAGATGAAGTAGCTTTCAAAGATAAAGACCACTGTGGTTGCCAACTAGGCTATACAACCTCAAGGGTCAAAAGGAGCACAGATGCTGGGACCCTGTTTGAGAACATTTGCCCTTTAATTTTCATTCAAAATCGGTCTCTTTAAATATTTTAGTTACAAGTTCCGAATGGTGAAGATGTAGTAGCAGATGCCGCAGGCACTCAATACTGGCCTCTCCCCCTCCCCCAAGCTTGTCCTGGATTACAAGAAAAAAGGGTATTTAGCACTAATGGCCCTTTGTCAATTGTCAGCAGTCTCAGGCCTCAGTGCAGCTGGATATAAGGCCTAAGAGCTTTCATACCTTGTTACTTGCCTTTTACCATGCTTCAAGAAATTCCAATGATTGTGCCTGTCCCCATAGAGATGACATCATCCATTTCACCACTATGTACTAACTCCTGAGGCTGGTTCCCACCATAGGTTATCCTCCCCTGTATCTGTGTCCTGCCAGAGGCACCAAGACCCCCGCTCCCCACAGGCCACACCCAGGAAGGGAGAGAACAGCCCCTCCCCATCACATGCTGAGGCCATCTCGGACTTAAGAGCTCTTGCTAACCTGATCTGGTCAGAGTCAGTCCCTTTAACAGGCTCTGACCCACTGCCATGATGAGCTAAAGTCTGCTCTAAGTGAAAACAAGCCCTAGAACCCTGGGAAGGGTTGGTATGACCACAGTTATATGTGATTATGCCAAAATGAATCTTCCCAGTGAGCTTACAATGGAGCCTGTGAGGGCAAGTCAGGGTTCTACTCCCATCTGTGACTGGAATAGTAACCATCTTGCCTGTCCCCAAGTCCCCGGCCAGTGCTTCCTGGAAGAGGTAGAGAGGCACCATGAAGCCACGGACAGCTCAGAATGGTGGTGCATTTAAGAAGCAATGCAGGGCCTCTTCGCCTGCATCCAATACCTCCACACAGGTGGCATCACCTGAGAATGTGCACAGCTGGGACAGAAGCTTTGAGCCTGGGAGGCAAAGCACCCCCTGGGCATCTCTGGAGAACACTTTCCAAAGATAGAAATTCAATCACATGGTCCCTGGTGGTACCCCGGTAGTATACTGTTACTGGGGAGAAGAAAATTGTCTTTGCAGAGGGCTGGAAGAAAGACAGGAATATTAATGAGCATCCATTAAGGCTCTCACTCTCTCTCTCAGGCCCAAGGTATCAGAAGGCAAGAGAGTGACACACAGAGAGAGAAAGAGCCTAGAAAGAACACTAAGACCTGGGAAGGCTGGTTACATAGTGCTCTGGCTTCCTTGCTTGAGGCCAACAGTATGTGCCTGCCTGTTATCAGGCTAACCTGGGACTGGTGAGGGGACAGGGAGAAGACTGGTTTTCAGTTCCTGCATGATCAATAGGTAGAGTGTGTGGCTTCCTCCTAAAGGTCTAGGAGGAGGACTCTTGGATCTTCTACCGCTGCCTTGATTTTTCGGAGGAAAGTCACAGCCTCTCTGCCATCAATCAGCCGGTGGTCATAGGTCAGGGCTACATACATCATAGGTCGAACTTCCACCTGTAGAGTGGAGAGGGCAACAGGTTTGTATCCAACAGATCAGAGAAAGCCCTGTCAAGAGGAAGAGGTGAGAAAGCAAAGCCCATACCAGAGTTTCTAGTTCCAAGTCTCTCCTACCAGTGCTGCCTCTGGGTAACTTGGGTTTATTTTGAAGACCAAGCTTATGTTTTGAGCAAAGCTCTGGGACTCAGAAGCAAGGTTTACCTAAGGAAACAGGCTCCTCAAACTGCTTTAAGACAAATAACCACACTCCACCCGTTAAATTGATACCTACTGAAAGGTTTTTTTCTTGCTGTGGCTGCCTATAGGAGCTACTCTAAAGTTACAATCTTTTTGTGTGTTTGTTTTGAGACAGGGTTTCTCTGTGAATCACCCCAGCTGTCCTAGAACTTGATCTGTAGACCAGGCTGGCCTCGAACCCAGAGATCCACCTGCCTCTGCCTCCTGAGTACTGGGATTAAAGGTGTGCGCCCCCACAACCAGGATGAAGTTACAATCGTTATCACTATTATTTTTTTCAATTTTGTGGATCCATCTAACACCAGGCCTTGGGTATGCTAGGCAAGCACTCTACTATTGAGCAACACCCAAGCCTTGAAATTACAATTTAAAGAGGAAAAAAAAGTATGTTGTTTTTCCAACTGGTCTCATGTAGCACAGGCTGTTCTCAAACTCACTGTACAACCAAGGATGATACTACACTCTTGACCCTCTGGCCTCTGCTTCCGAATGCTGTAACTATAGCATGTACTATCATTATCAAACTCAGGGCTCTGAACACGCTGGACAAACACTACCACTGGTTTATATTTCTAGTCGGAGGGAGTGGGGGGGCATTAATCTTTTGAGTTCAAAGCTATCTGCCAGGTGTGGTGGCTGGCGTACACTTTTAACCCCAGCACTCAGGAGATAGAGGCAAGCAGATCTCTCAAGTAAAGGCCAGCCTGGTATACATGGAGAATTCCAGAACAGAAAGGGCTACACAGAGAAAACCTGTTTGAAAATCCATAAATAAAAAAAATACATGTTTTGTGTAAAGCCAGGTGTGCAGCTGTGAAGGCAAGGGTTAAATGGGTCCACCAAACCCAAGATTTCTTTTCTTTTTTTTTTCCCCCCAGAAAGAAGACCTGTGGTTTTGGAAGTACAAAGGAGTGGGTGACCCAGAAACATTCCAGACGCAGCAGTCTCAGAAATCTTTAAACCTAACTTACCTTCCAATGGCTACCTCAAACTCTTTGGCCTCATTCCTTGAACTCCCAGAAAACCTAGAAGCTTCTCATACAATTCTATAGCTCATAGATTGCAGTGCATTGTGCACTGTTTCCCAGGGCCGAGGAGCATGTCTCCACTCTATCCACCTGACTCCCTGTGGCAACAAGCCCCAGAAGACTGGGTAAAAGCCTCCTTAGCTCAGTGGTTCTCAGACTAACATGTCAGAATTGTCTGTACTTCTGCTTCTGTAGATGTGAGTTCGGATCTAAAAAGAAATTGTTTTTAATTTGCTTTTTAAAAAATTAATGTGTATGAGCACTTTGCCCACATGCATACATGTGGGCCATGTGCATGCCTGGTCCCTCAGAACTGGGATTACTGATGACTGTGAGTCACAATGTAGCTATTGAAAACTGAACCCAGGTCCTCTGCCAAGAGCAGCAAATGCTCTGAACTGCTGATTCATCTCTACAGCCCAGTGCTTGCTTTTTTAACAAGCTCCCAGATGATGCTGATATCCATAGAGCACAGTTAGAAGCAGTGCCTCAGCTATCATTTAGTAGTTAAGAAATGGAACTTAAGCCTGAAATTACAGTGAATACTTTACAATAAGGGTTTGGTTAGAATTCTAATAGCCACTTAGCAATTAAAATCACAAAAATAATGGTTCCTACCTTGCCTCCCACAGCCACAGGCCTGTCAAAGATGCCATGCATGCCCAGAATGGCAGACTGAGGGGGGTTGATAATGGGTGTTCCAAAAAGTGACCCAAAAACTCCTCCATTGCTAATGGTGAAAGTACCACCGTCCATATCTTCAATGGCAAGTTCGTTCTTTCGGGCCTAAAAACAAGTTTCATAATTCAAACATTAATCAAACCAGATTTCTTCACTCCAAAAAAGTAAATCTAGAAAACTCTCATCTGAGTTCAGTAGTGCAAACTCTGACAAACAAGACAGGTATCCAGCTAAGGTGACTGTAGAAAAAGCATGCCTCTACAATCAACATTTCTTCAAAGCAGACTCTGACTTTGAGGTTTCCATCATTTGAGCATGTGAGGCTCTGGCAGCCACCTTTCCTTGGCTCATATGGCCGGCCACTGCTTTTCTAGGTGGCTATGTGTCTTTAGAGAACAAGAAGACTCCAGATGCCTGGGCAATGACAACTTCTGCAGGCTATATTCCCTCAACTGCCCAGCAGCTCATCCACATTCTCTGTCTACTATACCTTCTCTCCTAGTTCACTGATGGTCCGCTCAATATCTGCATAATTCATCGTTTCCACATTCCTGATGACAGGAACCACGAGACCCTGGAGAGAAAAAGTTGTGTTCAGTTACAAAATAATAGTACTCTTTATGGTTACAATTTCCTTGATTTAATCCACGGGTCTGTCTCCCTAACCAGAACACCCTAAACTCACTGAAATTTAAAAAAAAGGACTTACATGAAGACAAAGGAATGATTTTTTTTATTACTTTTACTAATGACTCCTTTCCATATGATCTACTTTTTAATATAAATAAGCCGGTATCTGTGGTGGTTTGAGTGAGAACAACCCCCATGGGATCATATATTTGAATACCTGGTTTGAATAGTTGGGGCAAAGTTGGTGGAACTGTTTAGGAAGATTAGGAGGTGTGGCCTTACTGGAGGAGATGTGTCACTATAGGCAGGCTTTGTTTAAAAAAAAAAAAAAAAAAAAAAAAAAAAAAAGAGCCATGCCATTCCCAGGTAGCTAGCTTTCTCTCTGCTTTGTGATTATGTCTCAACATGTTATACTCTCAGCTCCAGCTCTCCCTGCCATGATGGCAATGGACTCTTACCCTCTGAGACTGAAGCCCCCCCAATAAACTCTTCTATAACCTGCCTTGGCTGTGGTGTCTTATCACAGCAATAGAAAAATGACTAAGATAGGATCTAAGCAAGCACTCCTAACTCTTGTCCCGACATACCCTTGGGGTAGCAACCGCAACACTGATGTCAATATAATCTCTGTACACCACTTCTTTGGTTGCATCATCAATCACTATGAAAGAGAAAACATATGTTACATACAACCCTCTTGGCCAACACTAATGATTAACAGACTGAAAATTTTCAGTGGCCAATGCCGTATGGATTGCCTAATCAACAAGAGTGATAACTACACCACAAGCAACTGACATTCTCCTTGCTCCCATCACAATTTACCACGGTATTTCCCAAGCTCTGAATGAACCTGAAGCTGGGCTGTCCCAGACTACCTGCAGCCAGAGCGACTGCCAAGCTTCACAGCAGGGGAGACCTTTCTGCCTACTGGGGGGGGGGCAGATAATACTAATGATAGTATTTGGGGAAGATGAATGGAAAAATCACTTAGGGAAGGTGGTCATGTTTCTACAGTTGTGAAAGAAGCAGCCTTGGTGATCCCTAACCATGACAGCAGGTCTGTATTCATATACTCAGCTCCAAAGATCTCTGCCACACTGGTCTAAGAAACTCACCTGCATTTACAACAGGCTGCTCCTGCAAGGCGAAGGCAGAGGCCTTCACAAACGCTGACATGAAGCCTAGTTTGAGGTTATGTTTCTTCAGGAAAGCATCTTTGTGCCGAGTTCTCATCTCTTGGATATTGCTGTAAATACACGATACAAAGAAACTGCCACTGAAGCTCTGTTTGTGTACGTGTGTACATGCGCACATCACCATAGGCTGAGTCACAGACCTCTTAGCAATGCTGGCAAGTGTTTTACTCCTGAGCTATGCCCCTTGCCCTTTTAAAGTTTCAAGACTGAAATCTCAAGGGCTAGCCTTAAACTTGCAGTTCTCCTGATTCAATCCCCCAAAGAGCTGGGATTATAGGCCTATACTACCTGCCAGGGGTGGCTAAACCCTGTTTGGGACTTTCGTAGGTTTTTACTCATATATACAACTGGATGAGCTTTTCCCCTAGGCTGTACCAAAGTTCAAGTTTTGAAACATTCTCATTTGAAACATGAGAAGTCTGAACTCCAAAACTTAATAAACTGCTTTATCACAAAAAACTGACCTAGAAGAAATCAGTGCCAACCTATCTTCAAGATACTTTTCTTTTTTTTGGGGGGGGGGCGGTTTCGAGATAGAGTTTCTCTGTGGCTTTGGAGGCTGTCCTGGAACTAGCTCTTGTAGACCAGGTTGGTCTCAAACTCACAGAGATCTGCCTGCCTCTGCCTTCTGAATACTGGGATTAAAGGAGTACGCACCCGGCTCTTGAGAAACTTTTATAAGGGAATCTTTTTTTGTTCTGGAAATCACAGATTTCAGTAACAGATAATATGAACAAAAAAGCACACTGAATACCAACATCCTTTCCCTGAATGAAAAAGTAGTTCTGGCGATACTAAAATCATGAATTATCCACACTGGAAACAAATTAAGTTTAATTGAAAAAAAAAAAACTAAAAAACAATATTCCTTTTGTTAGAATTAAACAAAAACAAAACAAAAACCAAAAAACCAATGCTGATTACTTTGTGATACTTCTACCTAATTAGCAGAAAATTTTAAAAAGCTACCCATGAAGTATGGGCTCCATGCAAACACAAGCAACACTAATCACACACAGAAGGGTAAACCAGCGTTCTTTCAGGCTGTGCAAAGCCAGCAGTCACTGTCTCCTGAGTTAACGGTTCCATCTACTTACCCATGAAACAGTTACTAATTAATGCCCATCACACCAGAGGGCTGGGCTGGGTTGGGCATCAAGAAACAAAGACAAGGCACAGAGCCTACTCCTGACATTAGCTTTACCGACTGTGGTTTCCTTGGTATTTAGAAAGTGGCTCCGTGTGGGCTGTGGCCTGTCTGTCAGATTCAGTAGCAGGGCTAGTCTCTGAGAAGACTTTGCAACTTAAACATCCTCTGGTCTATCAAGCAGAGTGTTTTGTTGTTTCATTTTTTTCCACACAAGCACTGCATAGTGAGAAACATCTCTCCTATCATCTTCCCAAAGGAACTTCTATGATTATAGGAATGACATTTTGTGATGGAAATTGAATTTAACTTTATCTCAGGCCCAAATGCTCTGTTCTCCCTTTCCCCCTATAATGGCTTAATTCAACATTAGCAGGAAAGATAAGATGTGGTACAGCTTTAACTGCCCACTTCAGACCTTTTGTTTGAAAAAAAAGGGAAAATTTCATAGGGGGACTGATTGGGTTTAAATGTTTATTTTCCTGGGTCTAACCTCATTTAGTGCTAGGATTACCACCCTAAAGACATTACTGGTTCCCAAGACACAGGGCTGCAAAAGCGGGAAAGAGGCGTGGTAAGTGTCTCTGCTCTCAGACCTGCCTGAATGCCATTGTCTGGTCATTAAGGAGCTTCTATTTCAGAGCTCTGCCCTTGGAGGCAGAGCTGGGACAATGGAGGAAGGAGCAAGTCTCAGAAAGGTCTCCTCTCGGTTAGCTGATAGGCACAAGACCCAAAGGGCACTCGATCTAAACCAGATTACTGGCCGCAGTGAGGCCTCAGGCGACTGTTAAGTGACACTAGATTAGCTACTGAAAGGAGATCTAGCTATTGAACTGACTTGCAATCAAGGATGTTGAACCAACTGCATCTTTTAGGTACATAAATATTTACATGCCTGTCTTAAGAAACTGGGTAAAATTTCAAAGTCCAATTTAATTTGTGTATAATTTTCCTCTAATGCAGGAAACATAAGCTGCAGCCTTGGTGATTCATTAGTGAAAGTCTGTCCCCTAAACTATGGATGGAACAGAGAGCTTCAGTATCCAGAGAGCGTCCCAGTATAACAAGGACATCTAGTGAAATTAACCAGACCCCACACACTGTCAATAAACCAAGGAAACAAATTCCCTCACCGAAAAGTAGATGGAGAGACTTAATACTCGGGGAAAAGGAGATGGATGCCCTGGAGATTTGATGATATATCTTTTGATTTAATGAATTCTTACCTTGGCATTCAAAACCTAATGAAATATGGATCTAACCTTCTTCACACACACACACACACACACACACACACACACACACAGCTCTATAGTTAATCCCTGCACTATAGCAGAAATGATCTTTCTTAACTGTGTCACGTTTCAAACTATTAAATCTATCTGGAATAACTTTCTTAACAACACTATTTAGCATTCTGTTTGTTTGTTTCATTTTGTTTTTATTGAGACAGGGTCTCATACAGTCCAGGTTGATTTTAGAGGCCATGTAGCTGAGGATAACTTTGATAACTTTGTCCATCTTCCTGTCTGCACTCACCAAGTACCAGAATTACAGAAGTATGTACCACTATCCCCGGCTTAAATGCTTGTCACTCTTTTTATTTATTTACTTGTTTGTTTGCTTGCTTATTTTTGTTTTTTTTTTTTTTTTTTTTTGAGGCAGGATTTCTCTGTAGGTTTTGAGCCGGTCCTGGAACTTACTCTGTAGACCAGGCTAGCCTTGAACTCACAGAGATCTTCCTGCCTTTGCCCCCCCCCAAAAAACACATGCTGGGATTTAAAGCAATGTGCCACCACTGCACGGATTTGCTTGTCATTCTTGACAGCCCATTCAAACTCCTTTCTCCCAGAGACTTTTCCTGGCCCTACTTTTGCTACCTCTACCCTCACCAAGAGCAAACCCACTTCCTTCTCAGCTTCATACTCATTTTTATCTTTTTGATGCTTTTTCCTAGATTTTACTTAAGTGTTCACCAAAATGAGACAGTAAGCTTCAGAGAGCTTTTATACTCATCTAAATAGTTCCCTGAACATCACCTTTAGTATTCTGCATATTATAAACACTTAAAATGCTTGTTAAATAAAACTATTTTCAGCTGGGCATTGGTGGTGCACACACTCGGGAGGCAGAGGCAGGCAGGATCTCTGTGAGTTCAAAGCCAGCCTAGTCTATACAGAGCAAGTTCCAGGACAGGCTCCAAAGCAAACAGAGAAACCCTGTCTCAAAAAAACAAATAAAATAAAATAAAATAAAACTATTTTCCTCACAATGCTAATACATGCACACATAAAAATTTTGAACAAATTTTGTTCTGAATAAATTAAACAAGTAAGTCAACAATTAGCTTGTTACAGGAATGGGTGCAGTGAACTGAGATTTAAATTTTAGACATCAACTTATTTTTGGGTTGGGGAAGATACTACCTCAGTTCCCAGGCAAGCATGAGAAGTCTGAACTCCAAAACCCGCATAAAAACAAATCAACCAACCTGAGTGTGGTGGCACACGCTTGAAATCTCAAGAGTTGGGAAGATGGAGAAGTGCAGATTCCCTGGGGCTCACTGGCTAGCCAGCTTAGCTTATTTGACAAGCTCTATCAAGTAGAAACCCTGCCTTAATAAACAAGGCTCCCAAGAACAACTGAAGTTGATCTTTGGCTTTTATACACACACACACACACACACACACACACACACACACACACACACACACACACACACACACGTGCACACTGGGAAGAATGAGAGGTGGTAAATCTCTGCCCCTTGCTTGCTTGATTCCGAGATGCTTGGGAACATACACAAGTAACAATCCCTGCTAGAAAGAAGCAGAGTGTGGTGTCCTAGTTCTGGGCATGTTGTGAAGGGTTTTCCATTCTAAGGGGTAGTAGGTCTGGAAGTGGGTCATTACAGCAGCAGGGCATGGTGGCACTATTAACATCATTCTCAGCTACAAAGAGAGTTCAAGCCTAGCCTGAGCAACATGAGAGCCTATCTCAAAAACAACCAAACAAACAATAAAAACAGGTTGGGTGTGATGGCACACACCTTTAATCCCAATACTTGGGAGGCACAGGCAGGTACATCTCTTGTATGTTCAAGGCAAATCTGATCTACTAAGTGAGTTCTAGACCAGCCAGGGCTACATAGTGAGACTTTGTCTCAAAAACGAAACAGGGCTGGAGCAGTTCTGAACACATACTGCTCTTCCACGAAGACCCAAGTTTGGTTCCTGGCATTCATGTCAAGGGGCTCCCAACCACCTGTAATTCCAGTTCTAAGGGATTCAATGACCTCTTCTGGCCTCTGTGGGCATGGGCGCAAATACACACACACACACACCCCTATAAAAACCTAAATAAATGATTATTTTTAGGCTCAATTATCAGAAATCATAATAGCTCAGGAATGAAAGTTCAAAAAGCTAGCTTTGGACAGCAGTGGTTAAGGACTGGGGTACATTAGAGTTTCTACAGGAAACACAGACATGGTGAATAGAAGGACTAGAGATCCCACCTCATGTCGACTTCATTAAAAGTAGTCAGCATTGCACATGTATTCTGGGCTTCCTTCAGACGCTGGGCAATGCGCTGCCGCATCCTGTTCATTTTCTCCTGGAAGGAAAGTAGAACAAGTGCTGACAATCTGACTGCAATCCCCCAGGCAGTGATGGAGCTCAGCCTGCCAGAGACGGGTGGGAAGGAAGCACCACACTTTCGGTTTTTGTTTTGAGATAGGGTCTCACTTATACAGCCCTGGATAGCTGGGAGCTCTCTATGTAGACTAGGGTGGCTAGAGACCCTCCACCTCTGCCTCTCAAGTACTGGGATTAATGGCATGTGCCACAAATGCTAGGCCTTATCATTTCTGGTTAAGCTACAGACATCACTTTTCCTGAATAGTCTCAGATCAAAAACACAGAATCAGAGACTGAAATATTCACTCAGATGTGCCTGAAACTTGACCAAGAACAGAGGCTCAGGAAATAGTGTGATTTAAAAACCAAAACCAATTTATAAAAGGAAGACTGTGGTGTAGACCCAGCCAGCTTAAGAGTCATTAAAGAAAGGGCAACTTCTGTTGATAAAGGCTTGCGTGAGAATAGTTACTTGGGGAACAGAAACTCAAAAAAAAAAAAAAAAAAACCAACAAACTTTTGAGGCTATGCTATTTTTAGGAAGTATTCTCAGGCAAAGAACCCACACTTTGACTATGCTTCCTTGAGGTTTTTATGTCTGCCTAACAATAATCTGCCCCCCTCACTAGCCCCCAGCTACAGCAGCAGACTACCTCTGTGAAGTGCATTCACTGTGGGAAGCAAAGGATGTGCTACCAAGCTACTGTTCTCCACAAATATTTCACTCTTCTGAAGAATTTCAGATAGCACAGTATAGCAGAAAACCCACTGGACAAGCACTCAGAAGACACTATGCTTTAGTCGTACCATCTGACAGTTCTGAGACTATGAAAAGGAACTTTCTACATGCTCAAAGCCAGGGAAGGAGGTACCAGCTCTTTAAGGCGAGCATCACACTGTCAGTCTCCATAGCAACCCTCTGCTGCTTTCCTAGAAGTCTTCAGAGGCTTACCCGATGTTCTGAACGCACACCTTTAGCAGCTCCTGGCTCAGCCAGTGGAGGGGCAGCCGTGGGTTTTATTGCAGAAACTGAAAATGAAGAAGAGGGTACGGCTACCTCAGACAATGGAAAGCAATACCTTCACACCACATTACCACTTTACCCTCAAGATACAGAGTGTTATCAGCATCATTCCAAGCTCACAGATGAACAGTCTGCTCATAGGGATCACAAGACTAATGTCATATGGTTAGTAAGTAGAAAGCTGGGAGGCAAACCCAGTTCTTAGAAATCTCTAGGGCTTTCTACAAAGCAGCCGACCTGGTGTGTTCAGAGCCACAGATGGCCTCAGACTATACCTGTGAGGGAAGATGGTATTAGAAGAGATGCTCTCTCCTAATAGACAGAGACTATGAGGATTAATCTTGACAGTCAATCTCAGGAGATAAAATCCTGGGTTGTCTATGAGGGTGCTTCCAGAGAAGCTGAAGTTCTTCTCACTTCCAGAGTAGGAAGAAGACTCACTCTGAATGTGGGTAGCAATATAACATGGGCTGGGGGCTGGGAGTTTATTTATTTTTTTAAGAAGAAAGTAGGTAGGTGATTGGAGCCACAGCATTAATCTTTCTTATTTCTGGCTGCAAAGGCTGTGACCATCTCCATCACACTGACACCACACCTTCCCTGAGATGGACTCTCAGCCTCAAAACAGCCCAGACTCAATTTCTCTTAAGTTGCCTTTCTTGAGGTGGTTGTTACAGTGAGATAATTAGCTACTAAGGGGTCTTACCTGGTTTGCTAGAAGGAAGTTGTGAGGGTGAGGGCACTGGTGGCATCTGAGTGGGTATAGCTGCTACAGGGGGAGGAGACATTGCCGGTGCTTCCAGCTCTGCTTTTGGGGCTGCAGCAGGAGCTTCCGCCGGTTTGGCTTTAGCGGGAGCAGCTGAATTAAAAGAAGAGTTACCATTGGCATTGTCCGGAAGGGAAAGCAACTAAACTGAGAAACTAAGGGGGATTTGGAGACAAAGGTCTATTTCCAATCATTTAAACAAATGTCTCCTAGGCACTTGTTACAGGCAAAGCACTTAGACATATACACTAACTTAAGCCTTTACTCTATTCTAGGGACTCCCTAAATGTCCTACAGGCTCAACTCAGTTGCCTTTCTGATTTCACAAATATTAATATCTACTGACTTTCAAATTCTGTAAATATTTTCAAAGCACCTAATAAGCCTAAGGAAATGAATTTTTTTGGACAGTGGTTCGAAACCTTCCTAATGCTATGACCCCTTAATACAGTTCCTCATGGTGTATCGACCCAAGCACAAAATAATTTTTGTTGCTACTTCATAGATGTAATTTTGATGCTTTTATGAATTGTAATGTAAATATCTGATATGCAGATGGTTTTGGGTAATCCCTGTGAAAGGGTCATACAAATCTCCCCCTTACCCTGCCCAAAAGGGGTTACAACCCAGTTTGAGAACCACTTTTAAGCAAAAATAGCCTAGGCAACAGAAAATGTTAAAATGGAAACAAAAATGTATCCATACTATACTTCTAATTATAGTAATGTTTTAACATACAGAAGGAATACTCTTAGCCATTAAAATAAAAAATTTAAAGACTGTATATGTGTGGATCTGCATGAGGGTGTGTGCATATAAGTGCAGATGCCCAGAGAGGAACCCATAGAGCTGGAGTTTCAGACAACTGTGAGTTGCTACGTAGGTACTGGGAAGTGAACTTGGGTCCTCCGTAAAAGCAGTGTGTACTCTGAACTACTGAGCCATCCCTCCAGCCTCTGACTCTTTAATCTTAAATGAATACTTGATAAGAATTTTATTTTGGGGCCTGGAAATGTGTCTCAGGAGTTCATAGTACATACTGCTCTTGCAGAGGACCTGAATTTAGTTCCTAGCATGAATGCGGGACAAGCAACAACTGCCTGTAACTCTAGCTTCAAGGAATCGTGGACTCTAAGGGTATATGTACTTACACTTGCACATTCATTTATTCTCTTTCTACATCTCCTCTCTTACACACACATACACACACACACACACACACACACACACACACACACACACACACACACACACACAGATGGGGTTAGGATCGGAGAGATGGAGACAAGTCAAGCACTTGCCCTGTTAGCATGAGGACCTGAGGACCTGAGTTCAATTCCCCAGAAGCAACATAAAGCTGAGTGTAGTGGGCACATCTACAATCCGCATCCTCCCATGACAGGATGGGAGATGGAGACAGGATAAATCTTGGAAATGCTTGAGCCAACCAGCCTGGCCTATAAACAGAGACCAACTAAGACTGGATAGCAAGGACAAACACCCAAGAATTGTCCTCTGACTCCACTCACACATACACACATACAGAGTCACATATTAAAAAAAGAAAAAAAAATCAGGGGGAAAGATGAACTTAAACCAACCATTCTTCCTAGCTACTTTAGTTTTTTTTTCTTCACTTTGAACTTGATCTTGGCCTAACCAACCTCAATGGTCCAATCCATCCTCTTTCTGTTTGACTATTTTAATAGTTAAATGCTACAACTACAAAAATCTTTATTTAAAAGTCAGAAAAGCAGATTTTCTAATGTACAATATTGATCACAAGGTCCAGTACAGATATATACACACCTTTCTTTACCATTTCTTTGAAAGAGAAATGTCACTCTTTCCTAAGATGTCAGATATGGAAAGAAACTACAATAAAGGCAGCAAGATAAAATGACTCAGTGAGTAGACACTTGCTACCAAAGTCTGACAACCCAAGTTCCATTCCTAGAGCCCACATGGAAGAGAAAACTGACCTCAAGTCACCCCTCTCCACACGCATGCCTTTGCCCATATACTCACTCCCTCACACACATGGACACACACACATAGGGAGAGGCAGGCGAGTCTCTGAGTTCAAAGCTAGGTCAGCCAAGGCTATAGAGAGAAATCTTGTCTCAAACAAAATATAAATAAATAAAAGTTAATTTAAAAAAGAAAAATACATACATGAGCTAGCTTGTTGGAGCTCATTCCCTATGGTGGGAAGCCATGCTCAGCCTTAATGCATGGGAGATGGGCCGGGCCCTGCCCTGCCCCAACTTAACGTGCCAGACTATGTTGACTCCTCATGGGAGCCCTTACCAGTTAGGAGGAGTGGACGGGGAGTGAGCTATGGAGGAAGGGGGGCAGAGAACTGTGGTTGGAATGTAAAATAAAATTAAAAAAAAAAAAAAGTTAAAAAAAGAAAAATACACTGAATTGTCTTCAACATAAAAATAGTAATTCTCAGATTTTTGTTTGATTTTTTTGAAACAGGATTTCTGTTTAACAGCCCTAACTGTACTGGAATTCACTTTGTAGACCAAGCTAGCCTCAAATGCACGCAGATCCCCCTGCCTCTGCCTCCCAAGTGCTGGGGTTAAAGGCTTGCACCACCACCTGGCCGTAATTCTCACTTTTAAACAGTGGCTCTCAGGCATGACTATACATCAGAATTACTTGAGGGAACACTAAATATTATCAATCCAGCTTTATATCAAAGTGATATATCAGCAATTTCTGGACGCAAGGCTTTTTCGTTTGTTTGTTTGTTTTGGTTTTTAGAGACAGGGTTCTCTGTGTAGCTTTGTAGACCAAGCTGGCCTCGAACTCACAGAGATTTGCTTGCCTCTGCCTCCCAAGTACTGGGATTTAAAGAATGCACCACCACTGCCCCGCTCATTTGTATTCTTTAAAGCTTGGTGTGACTCAGGTCAGTGTGGAAAAAAATCACTATCTTTAAACTCTTCACTTCTGTTAGTTCTTTAAGAAAAGATCCAATCTGAGAAATATGGAAAGAACAGAGTATTATGGGCTATTTTTTTATATTAACCTTGTTCTACATCTTGGCAATTAAATAAAGTTCACCATATAGCAACAGGATTTCTCCTATCTCTCAATTAAATGTAACCAGAATGCCAGTGTGAGGCATAATGGAGTTGCTACCATAGTACACTAAGCCCCACCCCCACGGGAAAACACTGGAGACCTTCACCACAGGAGAACTTCTTTACCACCAGTTTTCCTGAGTGTGAAAAGAGGAGTTCCTCCTTCAACTTTGCCCCCATCAGGTACCAAAAGAGCTTCAATGATGCCATTTGCTGGTGATGGAACCTGCACAGAAGTCTGGGAAAGAAAGAGATGGAGACAGTGCCTACATTTGTATCAGTATTAATCAACTGTGCAATCAGCAACAGGATGAGTCATAAGAGTTGCAACATGCTACATCTGGGTGTAACCTCTCCTCTGCACACATTTGAAACACCTAAAGGCCACATTTTCAGAGGCGGAGAATGACAAATCATTGACATTGTGAAGATTAACTCTTCGGTTTTTTTTTTCTTACAAACATTAAAACAAACTTTTATGTTTCCAAGTGATATAAGGAAAAACACTTAAAGTAGCTCAGAAACCACAAGGAAATTAAAATATCTATCTAATTAAAGTTACTAATATCCATAGTACATACAGAATAATCAAAGTTAAGCTTTAATAAGTCTTTTTTTCCCCTGTGATTCCCTCAAGAACCTTTACAAGTGTGGTTAGAGATACTTAAAATTTATCTTTGAACAGTAAGTCCTTATCTTCCCTTAGATTAACATGAAGGGCTAATCATGAAAATGTCACTGATTCAGGGTAAGCCCACCTTGTCAGTTTCAATCTCACAAACTACTTCATCTTCTGCAACTGTATCTCCAACAGCTGAAAGACAATCAAAGGATACCTCCTCTTAGCCAGGAGCCTCTGTGTTAAAAGACCACTCTCCTACACGACTGGAAGTGGGTGTGAACGTAAAGAAAAGGTGGAGTCACAGGTCCCATGGCTATGGTTCAGGTAAGAGAGACCTTAGGGAAGTTTTTAACTTAAATGAGAAGAAATGAAATCTTACCTTTCTCCCACCTGACATCTCCCTCTGTAACTGATTCTGCAAATGCTGGGGTTTGAACTGTAATCACTTCATTCTCTAGGGAAAAAAAAAACAAACAAGAAAATCACAAGTCCTTCATTTTGATTTTTAAATGATTTTCTTTAATAAACTCAGTTGTTGTTCTTTCCAGAGAAAGTCCATTCACAAGAAATCAGGTACTTACTGCACACAGCCGTGGTTTGGAAGAAGCGAACACTGAAGACACTACTGTTGTTAATGCTACAAAAGAAACACAAATGTTAACTCATTTAGAATGTGAACCACTAATATCTCTGTCTACTCCAGGTACCACAGATGACCTCTTTGAACTGGTGAATCTTGACTAGATTCTCATGCTGGGTAACTTGTCAAAGCACATGTCAGGCCAGACCTGAAAAGCTTCTGACTAAGCAAGTAGGACCCCAAAGCCTGATGATCTAGGTGCCGTAAGTAAATATTGCCCTGTACTGTAATGAAATGTCACTTCTCAAGAGCAAGACCTTTGCAAACTAACCAAATGATTTACCTTCCTGACTGCATTTCTTTGACCAAATCTAAGATACATGGCATGTCCTCAGCAGCACATCTGCCCATCTGGACTCACTAAAAAGAACTTCCAAACCAGGCCTGTTTAAACGTGGGGGTGTAAACTGGAAAGCACTATCCCCTGTGTGCACACTCATTAACAGTTACTTCTGGGGAGTGAAAGAGATACAGGCACATATGGTTACTAAGGCTGGCTGTCAGTCAATAGTTATTTCTACAGCTTGAGAGAATGAATGAAACTGATGGAAATATTTCCTTTTTACACAAGAATTTGGAGGACATTCAACAGGTTTTTGTGGGGGCTTTTTTGGTTTTGTTTTTTTCCGAGACAAGGTCCCACTATGTAGCCCTGGCTGTCCTGCTCTATAGACCAGGCTGGTCTCAAACTCTCAGAGACCCACCTGCCTCTGCCTCCCGAGTGCAGTGATTAAAGGCATGCGCCACTACACCTCAACAGGTATCTTTTTTTTTTTTTTAAAGATTTTATTTATTATGTATACAATGTTCTGCCTGCATGTATGCCTGCAGGCCGGAACAGGGCACCAGATCTCATTATGGATGGTTGTGAGCCACCATGTGGTTGCTGGGAACTAACTCAGGACCTCTGGAAGAGCAGTCAGTGCTCTTAACCTCTGAGCCATCTCTCCAGCCCTCAACAGGTATCTTTACAATACATAAGTAAAGTAGACTTAATTGCCTTTTGGCCTCTTTACTTTTATGGCAGGATAACTTCATAAGGTACAGATGTAGGTAGCATCAAGAGGAACAAGACAAAAAATGTAAAGTACAGAACACAGAGTGCTGTGTATAAAGTTTGTACACATACATAAGCATGGGCTCAAAGAAAAAAATTTCAGAAGTTTTAACTTCAAATAGCATGCTAATGATGAAAGCCAAACTTATTGTAATGCAAAATAAGAAAGCTCTCCTGCCAACTCTTCATTCACCCTGTAAACAAGGCAGCTCCACAGTTCTTGAATAGGTTACTAGAAAGCAGCCTCTCAGCACCCTAAAAATACTTGGAATGAAAGTTACTCAAAACAACATTCAAGTACAAGTTAATCTGGACCACACGTGGGTGGCCCTCCTCCAAACTCTCCATTGTGCAATAAAAGCATTCCTAGCAAACCAGTCAGAAGTCCTAGGGCTTAACTGGCCTAGGACTTAACTGATTTTTAAAATGAGTAACTATGCTACCAAGAGAATGCTCTCAATTTCTACAACAAATGTGACCTCCAACCCCTCAACTGCACTTTCGTCCAACTAGAATATTCAGTTCTCTTTGATACCCATTTTCATTTAATTAAAAAAAAAGACAGTTACAAGTTCTTATATTCTCATTATATTTAACTACCCAAGAAGGTCCAGGATACTCTTGGTCTAACACCTGACCACTGAAGTGATGACAAAGGTAGACTGTAATAAAAGTGACCATGACTGTCAAGGTTGGGTCTAGGGATTCAATATAATGACCTTAATTATAGGACTGGAGATCTGTGAAGACATCCAAGGTTTAAATTTAGAATCTGTATCTAAGTAAATCAAACGTGGCCACACATCTGTATTACCCAGTGATACTTACACCATCTTCCTGCTGTCAGGGTAGCCTGATCCCTGACATAAGGAGACCCCTGCAAGAAACAAAACAACCCTTAATCAACAGCTCTTACTGTACACAGTATAGTAAATGGAACTATGCATCCCACAGACCCTAGACAGAGTGGACCAACCTCAGGCAATGACAATCCTTCTCATAGGGAAAAGGTTTTCATGCTTCTCAAATGTTCTACCTGCCATATAGGTATGGGAGATCTGATGAGACAGCCCTAAAAGTTGTATAATCTACCTGCCTTTATGTTTTCATAATAGAATGCCTCTGTTCCTCAAGTGATCAAATACAATGAAACTTGAAAATGAGACACCCCACCCCCAACCATGACTTACTCTGTGACTCTGCAGGACCTAACATGAGGTGGGGAGCTGGTATGGGTTTTAGTGGATTAGGCTAAAAGGTTTGCTGATTGAACCCTAGCTTTTAGGCCTCACTTCTCTCCTTGTCAGCTCTTTTTCTGTATAATTCTTCCACCCAGTCACTCTAATAAAAGATGAGTCTTGAGTTCTAGTTCAAAAAAGGTAACTTCTCCTTTCTTTTCTAGACAGTGGCCAAAGACCCAAGCATGCTTTCCTTGACACTCTGGGTTCCCGCTGTGTCTGCGAAGGCTCCCTGCCCTGTCTACAGCTGCCTGCCCACAATGTCTACTGCTGAATGTCTGCTTTCCTGGACCTCAATTCAAAAGGCCTAGCTATCTCCTTCTCATGGCAGCTACCAGATCCACAGCTTACCTACCTGCTGAGATAGGGAGGGAGGCAGTGAGGGAGGGAGGGAGAAAAGAGGGAGGAAGGGAGAAAGAAGGGAAGGAGGGAGGGAGGGAGGGAGGGAGGGAGGGAAGGAGGAGTCTCTACTCACCAAACCAACTGTCTTTATCATAAATTCATTTCCCGATATCTACTAAGCACAGCTGCTGCTTCTGAATATATTATTTCTTCTGTTTTCTTTGTTGTTGTTTGTGTCTATTAACAACCCTTTCTACACTGTGGGTGCAGAAGATACGGACTGAGAGACCACTGATCCTTATGCACACTCCCTCACAAACACTCCCAGAGTCAGGTCAGTCAGTCACCTCTGCATTCAGCCAATAACTACAGCGCACACATCCAAAGCAGAGCCAGTCTCGGAACTAGAACACAGCAGCAGCCCATACTGATGTTTGGAAACTGGAGTTCAATACCTATAACAAGTTTCATTTGTACAATGCTTTAGGCTTTTTTTTTTTTAAATTTATACAATGGCCTCTTCATGTTCCACTCACAGAAACACCCTGAAGTAGAATGGCCACTTGCCATTATTCTTATTTTGCATACAGCTAAGTTGGTGACTAGCCTAAGAAGAATGCCTGAGTCAAGATGCCAACCCCTCAGCACAAGGTTTTTCCTTTTCCTGACAGCTTAAAAAGTGCAGAAAGTGCTCGTGCCACCTTTCAGCATGCCCAGTTGAAAAGAAAGGTCACTGTGAGAATGCACTATGAACTGTGCTAGATGCCTTATGTCCTCCTGACATGGGCGTAAAGTCCAAGCACCTTATATCCACCTAGCCTGCTCAGTATTTCCAGCTTACCATGTCTATACCTGGTCAAATCTCTTCCTGCTTGGAAACCTTTGCACAAGCAATTCCCTACCTAGAATATCATTTCCCTAGCTAACTCATGCATTCTTTAAGTCTCATCTTAAATGTCACTTATCTAGGGAAGCTTTCACCAACATTCCCCTCTACTAACTTCCCAAGCTGGGCTTTATCATGCTGCTCTCGTGTCATATCCTGTACTTCTTAGTAACCACAATGTTATTGTGTCCTAATGTGAACATAAATGTGTATTTGCTCCGTCTATCCAGCTAGCTCATGAGATTCTTGCCGATAGAGACCATCTGTATCCCTACCACTTCACATAGCAGCTGGCATAATAAGTACTCTAATCTGTTGACAAGGCTGGGGCACAGCTCAGTTTGGTAAGAGTTTGCCCAGCAGCACAAAGCCTTAGGTCTGAACCCCAGCATGGCATAAACTCAGGCATGGTGGAGCAATCCTGTGATCCCAGCACTTGGAAAGTAGAGGCAGGAAGACCAAAAGCTAAATATCATCTTTGGACTACTACTTATCTAGTTTGAGTTGAGCCCGGGCTACATCGGATCCTGTCATTCAGACAGACAGAGACAGACAGACATATTCTTTTGAGTACACAAGTAAATAATAACACTTATTCATCCAGTAAAGCAGTTTGGGCTAAGGAGTTAGGGGTGGGGGCTGATTTAACCAATAGTTTTGGCTGAGTGACCTTGACCTAGAAATCTGACCCCTTGTCTTGGAATAAGCTTTTTTAAAATACAGATACTAAATCTCATTTGGTTATGAATAGCCCAAAGCTGCACAGAAAGCATTCAGAACAATATTTGGCACAAGAAAGCCTACAGTGAGACTGACTCTTTCAACAAATATTTTGCCGGGAGCCAGATGTGGTAGCACAAGCCTGTAATCCCAGCTCTCAGAGGCAGAGATCCAGAGGAAGTTCAAGGCCAGTCTGATCTACATAGTGAGCTCTAAGCCAGCCAGTGCTAGACAGCAAGAACTTGTCTCAAAAACAAAACAACAAAAACAGGAAATAAACAAATGTTTGCCTAGCATATGATTAAAAGTAGGCTACATAAAATTGCTAATAACTTTCTCTCTCCCTCTACAAAAACAACAAAACCAACTACAACAAAACCCCACATACAACTGTGCGAGTGAAAAATCAAAACTTCTTGGGCTAGAGAGATGGTTTAGAGGTTAAGAACCTGTACTGCTCTTGCAGAGAACTCACGTTTGGTTCCCAGTACCCTCCATCAGACATTTCACAACCACCTGTAACTCCAATTACAGGGGATCAGACACCTCCTGGGGCCTCCTTGGGCACATAAGGGCAAGCCCACACACACACAAAACTTCCAAGGGCCTTTATACCATCATTTATCTTAGGATACTGTTTCCTTTGTCTAAAGTCTTCTGGCAAGTCACTTTGTTTCCAATTTCAAAAGAACACCACACCTGTTTCATTCTTCATGGACTCCATGCAGGCTATCCCTTTCTCTCTCTCCTGCCATCACTTCACTAGCTCTGTCACAACCTCCAAGTCACAGCTTTAATGTCACCTACTTAAAAGAAATCTGTTTTGTCCTCTCTCGAAGGAGAGAGTGAGCACTTACAAATTTGATCACTTGGTTAGCCATTTAGCACTTCGCCTTTCTAACTTCAGACTTTGGCTCCAGGAGGACAAGACTTTAATCGCTCTACCTCTAACGAGTGCCTGACGGTGTGAACCCGATAACCAAGGGCCGGTGGTGTAGCTCAGTGGTAAAGTGTTTGCCTCTCATGCCCTAGGTTCCATCCCCAGCACCACAAAAAAAAAAAAAAAAAAAAAAAAAAAAAAAAAAAAGCAGAAAACCTAGGAATTATGTACCGAGTAAATAAACGACAGCCGTTATACTTAAGGAGTGTTTTGTTGCTTTGCATCTATCTGAATTCACTGCCTTTAAATAGCATGGGAAGAAACATCACATTTCCTGACATGCTGCTCTGCCCACGAGAAGAGCATTTTAGGTGACCACAAGGGCAGACAGAACTTACCAGGCAGGGAACGTCTCCCTAGAGGGCAGTTCCCCTGTTGAGAAAGAAGACATTATCGACGTCACCCAAAATGAAAAGAGGGAAAGAAACGTTGTTTTTTTTTTTTTTTTTGCTTGTTCGTTGTTTGTTTTTAAAGTGCACGCTTAACGTGCCGCTGACAGGTGAAGCTCGTAACTCCGAGGGCAAATGCAAAGCACCTAGTCAGCCAAACTATGCCAGCCTCCCCACGAGACTGGCACGCGCTGGTTTGGAGGAGAGGAGGAGAAGGAGGAGGAGGAGGAGGAGGAGGGAGGCCGCGGAATCCGTTTGGGGGCCGTGCCTCTCCTCTCCCCCGACTCTGAGTCAATGTCGCGGCGGGCGCGGCTCCCAGCCCCGGAGCCAGGGGTCCGGGACAGCAGGAAACGGCCGGCGCGGGCTGCCCGGAGACGCCGAGGGCTGCGGGACTCGGCACACGCGGCGGGCCGGCTCCGAGGGCGTCGGCTGCCTCTGCGTCCCGGTGCCCTTGGTGCCCGGCCTGGCCAGCGCGCAGCGCCCCTGCCCTTCAGCCCGCCCGCCCGCCCACAGCCAGCTCCCGCACCCGCCGGAGCCCCGGCCCCGCCACACAGTACCTTCTGGAAGGCAGAAAGCGAGCGGCTGAACGCCCGGGACACGCAGCGAGACCGGGACAGCATCGCGGAGGGAGCGGAATGGAGGGCGGGCGGACACCGGATATAGGGCCCGGCAACAACCGGAAGTGAGGCAGGCCGCAGCACCCTCCGTGCAGCGAGGGGTGTTCGGAGCGAACCACTCACAGGTTGAGGTGGGAAGGGGAGTGTGAACCTGGCCCGTAGCCTTAGCTGTCGGGTTCCTGGGGCCTCTGCGGTGCTGTCAAAGCTCGGGTTAGTACTCTTCGAGGGCAGCCATCCGGCCGCCGGAGCGTCCCCGAGTTCGAGCCTTCCCTTCTGTTGGGCGCCCTTTGCGGCCCCAGGCCATTCTGCACTCTAGGAAGAGAGCGACTAGAGCCCTTGGGCCGTGAACTCGGATCTCGGCCTGATGCTAGACGTAGGCGGACTTGGGCAGGTGACACTGCCTCTCTGAGCCTGGAGCTCCTCAAGCAAACAGGCTGGGGTACCAAAGATCCAGTAAGGGGCTCTCCATTTGGCCTTTCAGAACATGGGTTCTCAACCTGCGGGGGGGGGGGGGTGTGGTGTGTGTGTGTGTGTGTGTGTGTGTGTGTGTGTGTGTGTGTGTGTGTGTGTGTGTGTGTGTGTGTGTGTGTGTGTGTGTGTGTGTGTGTGTGTGTGTGTGTGTGTGTGTGTGTGTGTGTGTGTGTGTGTGTGTGTGTGTGTGTGTGTGTGTGTGTGTGTGTGTGTGTGTGTGTGTGTGTGTGTGTGTGTGTGTGTGTGTGTGTGTGTGTGTGTGTGTGTGTGTGTGTGTGTGTGTGTGTGTGTGTGTGTGTGTGTGTGTGTGTGTGTGTGTGTGTGTGTGTGTGTGTGTGTGTGTGTGTGTGTGTGTGTGTGTGTGTGTGTGTGTGTGTGTGTGTGTGTGGTAACATCGGTATCCTGCATACCAAATAGTTACATTGCGATTCATACACAGTAGCAAAATTACAGTTATGAAGTAGCAACAGAAGTAATTTCATGGTTGGGGGGTCACCACGATATGAGGAAGGTTGAGAACCACTGTTTTAGGAGCTGAAAGACTTCATCAGTAGCCTTCACTGTGCTTCATCTTCTGATCTTTTCCGGTCCCTACGAAAACTCTCCAGCCAAGCTAACTGTTCTCCACCCATCCTGTGCGTTCTGGAAGCCATCTGTTAGCCAGCTCTGGAAGTGTAACATGCTATTCTTATGGGAGTTGTATTGTTTTGTTCAGTTCGCTATCCCATTGGCATAAGTTGTACAAAATAAACATTTGTAGGCTTCCCATTGCCCAGCTTTGGGTATACCATTCTGCTCATTGCCTTGCAATGAGAACACATGGCATCCCTTCTCCCTCCTTGTTTGCTTACTCTCAGAAATAACAAACTAATGTATGAATGAACGAATGAACCGCCTAGTGCCCATTGATGTTTGTTTGTTTTACTTGAGTTATCTTGCCTAATTCTCAAGACCCTCACATAGCCCTCACTTGCTAAACCCTGGAAACATGCCCCTGGAATCTTGGAGCATTGGACAGAATCCATACCTAGAAGAGAAGTCATCCATTCCCAGCTGCTGCTCATAATTGGGTCTATAATATCCTTCATCTGGTTAGTTTTAAAGCTTCCTAAGCAGGTTTAAGTCTCCACTTTCACTTTCTCCACCCTGCCTTCACACCTCTGTCAAAGATCCTTCTAAAGTACCAAGTTAATCCTGCCATTCCCCTGTTTAAAGTCTTCCAGTTGCTTCTGCCAGTCTATAAAGCCTACACTCCTAGCTAGCCCGGCACCTGATAATCTGGTTTCTGGGTTCTGATCTTCATCCTCATTTTCACAGATGATGAGCCTTAGTCATAATTCACTGCTGGCTATCGCCCCGTGCTCTAGCTCACTCCACATCTTTGTGTGGGCTGTTCTTTTCTATGTATCTAGGCACTTTTAATTCCCCTTTAAATCCCCTTCTGAATCCTTTCCTATTCCCCTCTGGCAGAGTGAGCAAGTACTTTATAGTTCCAAAGTAGTGTGTCTGTATCACTACAGTGCATTATTCCATAATGACTTATTTAAAAATGTCTTTCTTGGTGTCAGAGAGATGGTTCAGTGACTAAGAGCATTCATTGCTCTTCCAGAGGACCAGAGTTCTGTTTCTGGCACCCACACCAGGTGGTTCACAACCACTTTTTATCTCCAATTCCAGGGGATCCAACTCCTCTGGTTCCATGGATACTCGAATAGTCCCCCAGAACAGACACCCATAATTAAAAATAATAAAGTTAAAAAAATACCAACAAGGGGCTGGAGAGGGCTCAGAGGTTAAGAGCACCAACTGCTCTTCCAGAGGTCCTGAGTTCAATTCCCAGCAACCACATGATGGCTCACAACCATCTGTAATGACATCTGGTGCCTCTTCTGGTGTGCAGATATACATAGAAGCAGAATGTTGTATACATAATAAATAAATAAAATCTTAAAAAAAAATACCAACAAACCTGTCACCTCTCTTGGCTAAGCTAGGGGGAACAAAGACCATTCTCTGTTTTTCTGAACCGTCTGTCATAGCCTAGTGCACAGTGAGTAGTTAGCCAATAAGTAATTGAGAAATGACAAATGACTAACTACTTCTGTGCTCACAACACTGCTGAGGAATACAAGAACAATAGCCAGGAGATATGTCAATCTCCAGCTGCCGAGGTTGCTGCTAACATTCCTTAGATAGTTGCTTAATACTTTTGGGGTTTTGGTTTTGTGCTAGCGCTGCATGCATGCTAAGTAAGCACTCTGACACTGAGCTACAACCCAGCCTCTCCACCCATAGTTATGTAAGTTTTTTATGGTTTTTATGATTAATTTTTGAGATCCTACTCTAAGTTTTAGAAGCTCAAGCTTAGGTATGATGTGGCAAGCATATATCCTGGAATTTTAGTGGTCCCCAAATTCATCTTTGATTTTTGTTTGTTTGTTTGTTCTTTTGTTTTTTGAGATAGAGTTTCTCTGTGTAGCCTTACCTGTCCTGGAAACACTCTGTAGACCTTGGCTGCCTCAAACTCACAGAGTTCTGTCTCCCTTTGCCTCCTAAGTGCTGGGAACAAAGGTGTGCACCACCACTGCCCAGCTCATTTTATAGTCTTAGGGTGGGCATGTCCATACAGGCTTATAATCCAAGAATTAAGAATGTTGAGGTAAGAGGGTTATGAATTCAAGGCCAGCCTGGGCAATGTAGCAGGGTCCTTCCTCAAAAGGGAGAGTAGACTGGGAATACAGCTCAGTGTAGACTGTTTACCCAATCCTAGCATGCAAAATACCAAGTTTAATTCCCAGTACTGCCAAAAAATGTTTTTTAACAATATGAATACATTTGTACATGATTCCATGAAAGCCCTTCCCAGAGAATAAAGGTTGAAATTGTCTTCTGTGGTCTGCAAGGTACGATCCTATAAGCTAGTACATTTTTTCTGATTTGGAGCCTCTCTAGACACAGCGCTGCCTATAGACCAGTGGTTCTCAACCTTCCTAATGCTGTGACCCTTTAATACAGTTCCTCATGTTGTGACCCCAACCATAAAATTATTCTTGTTACTACTTTATAATTTTGTTACTGCTATGAATCATAATGTAAATATCTGTGTTTTCTGATGGTCTTAGGCAACTCCTGTGAGAAAGTTGTTAGATCCCCAAAGGTTAAGAGCCACTGGCAGACATCTTTAGTCCCAGCACTCAGGCAGAGGCAGGTGGATCTCTGTGAGTTCGAGGCCAGCCTGGTCTACAGAGTGAGATCCAGGATAGGCTCCAAAGACACAGAGAAACCCTGTCTCAAAAAACCAAAATAAATAAATAAATAAATAAATAAAGAGAACCACTGGCCTGTAGGGACATGTGCTCATAAAAGCAAGTGTCAGCGGGATTCAGGGTTCTGGGTTCAAGTTTCCATTATAGCCTCAATATGCATATGCATACGCATGATTTAGTTCGTTGTTAAATTAGGAAAAATGCACACTTTCAAATTTCATAAAAATTTTATGGTTTTAGAAAGGATTAAGTAGTTCCATGAGTGGAAAACTCCAATCAGTGGTCAGTTCACCTAGAATAACACACATAATGTTCTTTCTTTCTCTTCACCTCAAATCCTGTGGTATTTGTGTATGTGGTCTGAACCATGATTTCACATCTTTACGTGTGTGTGTGTGTGTGTGTGTGTGTGTGTGTGTGTCTATATGAATATTACTGTATGGGACTATATAGCCTGTCCTTCCCCTCTGGACTCCTTTAAAATGTGGACTAAAGCCTTATAGGGTCACTGTGTATTATCAATGACACCCAAATTTCATCTACTGATATACGCAGCTATAATTTAAAGTAATGAATAGATTTATCTATCGTGAAAAACCAGACCCTTTCAGAGTGTTATTTTTGAACTTACTAGAAATGGAATCACAGTCCTTGTACCACTCTGTGACTGACTTTTTTTTTTCTCTCCATATTATGTTTTGAGGATTAATTCACGCTGATAAGATGAACTATCCTGTATTGATTTTCTTTCTTTTTTAAGATTTTAAAATTGTGTTTAGGGATGAACCCGGGACTTCTGAAGGGCAGTGAACGCTCTTAACCGCGGAGCCATCACTACAGCCCGGTGCATTGATTTTCATTGCTGCATTTTTACATTCTTTTCACTTCCAAAGCTGAAGTGGAGAAAAACGTAAGCTTCTGGGTGATGCTTTGGCTGGTTCTCCTCACCTCTATCAAAAATGAGCTCCCTATCAGCAATCAGCCTCCCTAACCGTGTTCCAACTTCTACTGCACCGTCAGGCCTCGAAGCCTGTTCTTCCTGAGATCAGATTTTGGTGCCAGGTAGAATTCAGACTCCTGAGGTTGCTGGAGGGGGCTGAAGATGATCACTTAGGAGGTGTCTCACCACGGAACTTGGAGGCAGAGGTCAGAAGCTGAGGCAAAAGCAGTGGGGAAGCTGAGCAGTGCACGCTCCCAATCTTGAAAGGGCTCTGTAAATTCCTAGCAAGGATGGAAAAGATGGCACTTCAAGAAACCCTCTGAGCTGGCTTTCAGAGAACATCAATTTGCGCAGGGGTGGGAAATGACAGGGGTCAGCCAACCAGCTCGGGGGCTCTAATTTGCATATTCATAAGCCCCCCATGCTGGTTGGCTATGCTAAGCAGCCCACTGTCCCCAGTAGGGTTGGGTCTGACAGATAGTGTCTTGCTTTGAGAAGGGCCAGAAGGCTCCCCCAACCCAGCCACAACACCTGGCCCACTTGGGGAGGAAGACAGGAAACCAAAAATCGCTTCCTGACCCTGGCTCTGTCTGCCCAAGGCTGATGAAAACCGGGTAGCTACACTAATGGGGATCAGACCTCCATGAAGACTTCTCAGTAAGTAATGCCATCCCTTCCCTTGCCTCGCTAGAGTCCATTATTATTGTTGTTGTTATTAAATGCTTGTAATGAGATTTTTCAAATATTAACTTATTGTTATTACATTGTTACATTTGCTTTATCTATTTTATTTTTACTGAAATATTTTCAAACGAATCCCAGACACAGAGACCGTTTACTCCCTCAAGCTACTCCGTATCCAATATCTGGGACGAATCGAAGCTCTTCCTTTGCTAGGGTCTTGTACCATTTCTCTGTGATAGGTGATTATCATGTCCCCATTTTCGAAAAATGGAACCATCAGAAAGTGCGGCTCTGGGGCTAGTTCCTGAAGGCAGAGCCCAGACCCCTACTTCTGTCCTAGACTCTTGTACAGCCACAAAACCATCTCTGGTGTTCAGAGCTGTTTTCCTAGGATGGGAATGCCACTCCACCTCTCTGGACCCTGTAGAGTTGAGGGTCATGATGATCCAAGTTCTGTGATGCTCTCATTAGTTTCCAGGGAAATAACAAAGGCAGAACAAACACTTTCCCCAAGCCAACTTTATCTGTCTGTAATGCCTTTCTTCCTCCTTACCACACACAAGATGGTAAAATTTTCCTTTCTGGAAACTGGATTAAAAAAGATTATGATATTTTAAATGCTTATTTTTTTTGTGCCTTTACCTTCAAAATAAAATGTCAGCAATTCTCTCAATGGTCCCATTTTTTTTTCCTCTTTCCATTTTGTTAATGGACAATGTTTATAAGTCTGGGAAATCTCTGTATCAGTCACTCTTTACGACAATGCAGGTGTCAAATTTCTGTGGCTATGGGGGGGGGGGAGTCCCTGACCCACCATAGGAGAAGAAGAAACTGCTGTGGAAGGGGTGCCTGTTCCCAGCCCTGGCCCTGGGTGTGAGTGACCACTACATGGTATCCTTACCACAAAGCATAGGAGACCAACTACTGTCAACCCTGTTTTATAGACAAAAATACTAAGCAGATAGGCAGGACTTGCACTAGAGAGTTAACTATTCTGATGTAAACCCAGGGGCTTTGATCCCGAGGGCTGCACCACTAGACTTCTGACCCAGTTGGGTCCATGCCTGCCTATGGATAGGGCTTTGCAGAAAAGGCCTGGCAGTATGATTCCCTTTCTCATTCCTGCCATCAGCAAGTGCTTCAGAGTGGGAACAATGGAAGGGGCCTCTCACTGTGGAAAATGACACAGAGATGAGGTTATGTATGAATACACCTCACGATAGCCAATAGCTTGGGGTGTGCTACCCTAACAGGTCTCATATTGGCAGCTACAGTTAGTTGTGCCAGTATTTTGGGTATTTAGGTATACAATGAGTGAAAGGCATTCATACAAATGCTGATGAGTGGTCACTGTTATAAATTAATCACCAATGGAGGGTCCTTAGGTCCTCTGCATAGGGTAAGATACTTTGATCCATATTTCTCTTAATGGAATTATGGTTGGCAACTACCGAGACACAAGGCTAGTCTGGTTGGCATATAACTGAGTCAAGAGAAGGAATGGGCAAAGTAAAATCTTACAAAGGCAAACCCTAATTTGTCCTAACAGGAAGCTGGCAGTGCAGCTTTATCTGAGGAAGTCAGAATAGATTTTCTTGTGTAAATTTGGATCTAGCTTCAGATCCAACAAGTTAACATCTCTCAGGCCTCCCACGGTGCCCTTCACCCGAGGACTCCCAAGAACTCATCTGCTTTATCAGCTGGTTCCCCTGCCCTGGTTGGAGTATGCGGTGGCCTAAATATGTACTCACCACAAAAGGGAGATACAGCCCGAGAGGAGCTGCTCACTCCTGAGCTGGCCCCATGGGCAGCCGTCCCTTCCCTTTGCCCCACTCGGGCAGAGCTTTGGGAGATTGCCAGGGCTATCAGAGAGGAGGGCAGAGACTCTCGGCAGAAGGGCCGCTGTGTTGGAGTATATGGGAGCAGCTAGGGAAGCCGCCGCCGACTCCAGATGTCCCTTTTCACAGCTTGTCTGTGGGCTCCATCACATCAGGCGCAGGGGAAACGCATGCTACCTCTTTTTTGTCTACCATTTACTTGACTTTCAACCTCAGCTGCATTTTACACTTTATAGTTATAAAAATTCTCTGTAAACGTCCCATTACTTCACCCGTTCTGTTTCATGCTTATGCATGTAATCTAATTTTGCCTATTTAAAAAAAATGTCTAAAACCTAGAGATATGTGATATGAGATGAAAATGAAGGGAGTTTGTGTTTTGGGACAAGGTCTCATTTAGCACAGCTGGCCTTAAACTTGCTAAATAGTGAGAATGACCTTGAACACTTTTTTTTTTTCTTCTCAAGACAGGGTTTCTCTCTGTGTAGCCCTGGCTGCCCTGGAACTTGCTCTGTACACAGGGCTGGTCTCAAGCTCACAGAGATCCACCTCCCTTTGTCTCCCGAGTGTTGGGATTAAAAAACATGGGCCATCACCCTGTGATCTTGAACTTCCTTCACCTCCTGGGTGCTGGGATTACAGCTGTGTGTAATGCTTGGGGTTCATGGAATACATGGCTTATGCAGGTTAGACAGGTGCTGTACCAACGCAGCCAAACCCCAGCCCTGAAGGTTGTTGTTTTAAACACACACACACACACACACACACACACACACATACACGTTTATATTTTATATATATGTATATTCATATATATATCATTTGTATAAGCACATATGTATACACATGTTAGTTGTATGGATGTGTGTACACATGTGTGCAGTGTGCTTGCCCGGGAGAACATGTGTGGAGGCCAGAAACATTTTCCTGCTCTTCCTCATTTTTCTCACAGAACAGCAAGTCCTTTATCCACTTAGCCATCTCCCCATCCCTATGTAATTTATTCATTATTTATTTTATGTGCATTGGTGTTTTGCCTGTACATATGTGTCTGTGGGGATGCCAGATCCCCTGCAACTGGAGTTACAGACAGTTGTGAGCTGCCTTGTGGGTGCTGGGGATTGAACCTGGGTTTTCTTGAAGAGCAGCCAGCACTCTTAACCACTGAGCCATCTCTTAGAGCAGTTTTGTGTTCACAGCAAGAACCAATGAAAAATACAGTCTTCCCCTATAAGACCTTGTTCCCAACTACTATAGCTTCCCATACAAATTTTACTTTTTTTTTTTATTAGCTCATTTGTTTTTTGAGATACGGTCTCACTATGTAGTCGTGGCTATTCTGGAACTTACTATGTAAAACTCTCATAGAGATCCACCTATCTCTGCCTCTGCCCCCTGAGTGCTGGAATTAAAGGCATTCACCACTATGCCTGTTGCAAATGCAAATGTTAAATAAAAGCAAAAGTTTCCAGTTTTATTATTTATCAATTTTTAAATTATTTCTTAGTTAGCAAACAACACAATGGTTTTCATTGTGAGATTCCCTTACATTTTACGTGGCTCATGTTCACCTCCCCACTACCCTCTCACACCCCTTCCTCTCTAGGCCCAGGTTGCCTTTTTCTTTTAAAATTTTATTCGTTTATTTATTTTACTCTCTCTCTCTCCGTCTTTCTCTCTGTGTGTGGAGCGCATTCGGGGGCACACATCTGTGTGAATGGATGTGCGCCTGAAGGTCAGAATAGGGCTTTGGATATCGTCCTCCATCACTCTCCATTCTTTTCATTTTGAGGCAGAGGTCTCTCCCTAAACTTGGGTCTCAGGTTTTTTTTTGCTAAATCAGAAGCCTCATCCATCCTCCTGTTTCTGTCCCCGCCCCCTCATACAAACAGCTCACAACCAGCTGTAACTCCAATTCCACAGGCCCTAATGACCTCTTTTGACTTCCACAGGCACCAGGCAGGTGTACCGTGCACAGACAAACCACTCAGGCACGTAAAATAAAATAAATAAATCTAAAAATAAAAAAAAATGTTAAAGATGGTCACAGTGACTCAGGACTTTAATCCCAGTACTGGGGAGGCAGAAGCAGGTGAATCTCTGTGTGTTCTAGACCAACCAGGGCTACATAGTGAGGCCCTTTCTTAATCAAATACACAAATGATGTTCTCAGAGATATATGTATGAGTGCTAACGCTAGTATTTTTCTTAATAGAATAGCTAACACTTCCATACATGGCTGGGAACTGTAATACATGCCAGTGTTAGTTCATTGGATCCTCAACAGCTGTCAGATATTATAATTTTCCCCATGTTTTTGTTTTGTTTTTTTGTTTTTTGTTTTTTGAGACAGTTTCTCTGTATTGTTTTGGAGGCTGTTCTGGAACTCACTTGGTAGACCAGGCTGGCCTCGAACTCACAGAGCTCCGTCTGCCTCTTGACTCCCAAGTGCTGGGATCAAAGGCATGCGCCACCAACACCCGGCTCTAGTTTTTCCCATCTTAAAATTGAGAAAACTGAGATCTACAGAGTTCTTGCAGCTAGTGAAATGCCTTGGGGGTCAATGCTTTTAACACACTGCACTAATACCACAATACACATTATACTACAATACCAGCAAAAGACAGGAAGGAGTTTAGTATCAAGAGAGAACCCTTTTGTTTTTGTTTTGTTTTGAAAACAGCATCTCATTATGTAGCCTTGACTGTCTTGGAACTTACTATGTAGACCAGGCTATCCTTGAACTTACAGAGATTCACTTGCTTCTGCCTATCAAGTGCTGGAATTAAAAGCAGGAGGCGCCACTATGCCCGGAGAAGAGAGAACTTTAGCTGGGCAGTTAGTTCCCAGCATTCAAGAGGCAGAGGCAGGCAGATCTCTGTGTTTGAGGTCAGCCTGGTCTACAGAGCTAGTTCCAGGAAAGGCTCCAAAGGTACAAAGAAGCCCTGTCTCAACACCTCCCACCCCCACCCCCCAACCCCCACCCCAGAAAAGAGAGACCTTTAAAATAAATTATATTAACATTATTATTAACATAATTAATATTCATTATATAATTAATATATAGTTACTGTCAGCTTCCATGGTATTGTTGAAATTGGCATTAATTGGCATGAAAGAAGAAAAGGGAGGCTACAGAATTATATCTGTAATACCATTTTGTTTTGTTTGTTTGTTTGTTTTTTGTTTTTTGAGACAGAAATTTCTCTGTGTAGCTTTGGAGCCTATCCTGGCACTTGCTTTGTAGACCAGGCTGGCCTCGAACTCACAGAGATCCGCCTGCCTCTGCCTCCAGAGTGCTGGGATTAAAGGTGTGCGGCACCAACACCCGGCTCATTTTGATCTTCAAAATGACACTATTATAAGAGATTTATGTAAATTTCTTATACACAGGGAAAATAGTTTGGGGGAAAAAAACGATGCACACCCAAATGGTCATAGTGGATTTTCTCCGACAGACAGCACTGTAAGTCCTTCACTTTTCTTCCTGATACTTTTCTGTATTTGGGGAGTAAGATGATGATACCCCATTTTTCACTATCTCAGGAGAGCAACGAAGCTGTTTCTGAGGTTGTGACTGAAAGGTTCAGGCCTGCCCCTGTTACCTGGTGGAATCCACTCAGGCAATACCCTGGTCAGCCCAAGGTTCCATGGGAAAGAAGTCTGCATGCAGGTGCAGAGGATCCCTTTAAAAGATAAGCCCCTGCACCTTTACGCTCTCTCTCTCCCTGTCTCTCTCTCTCTCTCTCTCTCCTCTCTCTCCCCCTGTCTCCCTCTCTCTCTCTGTGCTCTCCCGTCTCTGTTTCCCCACTCTGTCTCTCTATGGCGACCGGCCATGGCGGTCAGCCATTTACCCCTGTTCCTCTTCTTAGTCTCCCCATTCTGCATTATAATAAACTTATAGTCAATATGTCTGTCTCGCAGTATTTCTCTTTTCTTCTTTTTAAACAAAAGAATAACAGTGACGACTGCATCTGTTGCTGTGCAGTTGCATACGGAAGTACTGCTAGTTAACTTTCAAAGAGAGCATCAATGTTTCAGCTGTGCTCAGCCAGACAGAGGCTCTGGGCTGCACACTGGACTCAGCCCAGAGGTGGCTAGTTTTTCAGCACACACAGATGTCCTGTTTCCATGACAGTCCTGCAGATGTGGCTGTCAACATCTCTGGCCATCTGACCATATACAGCCTAGCTGGATTTCCGGTTTTCAGCCTCAAAGTGTCTCTGTTCCTTGTTGCTTCACTAAACACACTCTGACCTTGGGCTGATGAGATTGTTGAGTAGGTAAGGAGCTTACTGCCAAGCCTGGTGGTCAGAGTTCAATTCCCAAAGGCCACGTGGTGGAAGGAGAGAACTGACTCCTTTGAGTTGTCCTCTGAGTGCCATTGTATGCTCCTCCCGTCCCACCCCAATAAATGAACAAATGCTTAATCCTTTAATTCCCGAATGGGAGTTATCAGCAGGTAGATGTCTGTGAGTTCAAAGGCAGTGTGGTGAACATACCAGGTTCCAGGCTAGCTAGAGTAACATAGTGAAAGTCTGTCTCAGAACAAACAAAAAATCAAAATCAAAACAAAATGTGTACACACACAAAACAACCAACCTGCCTCTATACGGACCCCTGGGACTTCAGGAGCAATACAATAATTTAAGTAGCCCACAGAGATTTGGCAAAGGCAGTGTGCAGTTCTCTGCTCAGTTAATCCATCTACCTGTCTTCATCTTTTTGCTAATTTTCCGAGTCATCTATTTTTACTTTTTTAATTGAAAATTTCTTTTAAAGCTGAGCAGTGGTGGCACACGCCTTTAATCCCAGCACTCGGGAAGCAGAGGTAGGTGGATCTCTGTGAGTTCGAGACCAACCTGGTCTACAGAGGGAGTTCTAGGAAGCCAGAGCTGTCACACAAAGAAACCCTGTCTCAAAAAAACAAAAACAAACAAACAAACAAAAAATGCTTTTCTTTTGAGACAGGGTCTCACATACAACCCTGGCTAGCCTGGAACTCATTATGTAGATCAGGATGGCCTGCCTCTGCTCCCCACATGCTGGGATTAAAGGCTTGCTTTGTTTCATGAACAGGGTCTCTGTGACAGGTGCTTAAAGGAGCTGAAACAAAGGGCAGTCATCCTTTGGTGTCTGAGGGGACTGGTTCTGAGTCTCCCATAAACTTTAAATCCTCTTTAGATTGCTTACAGTTCATAAAACAATATGAACACCATGTGGTGTGTGTGTGTGTGTGTGTGTGTGTGTGTGTGTGTGTGTGTGTATGTGTGTGAGTGTGTGTGTGTGTGTGTGTGTGTATGTGTGTGAGTGTGTGTGTGTGTGTGTGTGTGTGTGTGTGTGTGTGTGTGTGTGTGTGTGTGTGCTCGAGATTGAACCTGGAGTTCACAGTTTCAGCTAGGCTGGCTGACCAGCCAGGTCCGACAGTTCCTCCTGATCTCTGCCTCCCTAGTGGTGAGATTATAGATACACACCACTATAACCGGATTTTATGTGGGTGTTGGGGGTCCTCGTGCTTGTGTAGTGAGAACTTTACAGCTGAGCCATCTCTTCAAGCCCCTGCAGCCAGTATTTGGTTCTGAGCCATCTCTTCAGCCCCTTCAGCCAGTACTTGGTTCAAGAGAGGTGAACAAGAATGAATGTTTGGAGAAGGGAAATTCATTAATCTCCTGTAGAAAATGGTGAATCTGCTCAATGGAGAGAGAAATCAGTCTCTCAGATGGAGGCAGCTCCAGTGCAGCTCCAGTGCAGCTCCAGTGCAGCTCCAGTGCAGCTAGGGGTCAGATGAGTTGGGATTTTAGTAACTAGGAGCTGCTCATGGCATCACAAAGCCCAAGTTTACTTGTCTACAAAAATGGAAAAATACTCGAGACTCAAGATGGGTGTGAGACACAGTGAGGTGTCACCTGGGACCGTTTGTGCTGTTAGAAGCCTGCTGGGTAGACATGGGTGGACAGAACATTTCCAGGTGGCTTTCCTGAAAACAGCTCCCTTCTTATCTCTTCTCCCAGTTTCTGCTTTTTCCCTGATTTCTTCACAGCAGGTTTCACACCAGAAGCAAGCTTCTGCTCTGCTCTCAGACCCACAGTTTCCTGAGCACAGACTGCCAGCTGTCTAGGAATTTAGCAGAGTCACTCTGTTTTGTTTTTTTGTTTTTTTTTAAAGAAGTACTTTGACCTTGAAGTAACCTTGTGGAAAATAGTGATTGTTTTGCTGAAGGGGCTCTGCAGCCTTCCCATGACATTGGTCACAAGATGTCTCAGGCACACCTGAGGCTCTTGTATTATTGTGTATTGCAAACCGTATATGATAAAGGACTAAAGTCCTGGGGGCGTGTGATGCTCTCCTTCAGTAAGACATGTAAATTAGATTAGGGACCTTGGTATGAGGAAATACTTTGTGTAATACTTAATAAACACGCCTTTGCAAGGCTGTTGTTTGAGGTTCAGTCCATCAGACCTTCCTGCTACCACATAGACCTTGAAATTTCATCTTGGAGTGCCTTCTTTCTTCAAAAGACCTGTATTACACGGTGCACCCTGACAGCCAGTCTCCCAGCCCTGCCACTGCCCAGAAGGTCTGATCCAAGCAGGCACTCCATTAGTAGCTTCGGAGTAGATAGTTAAGCTAAAAAACTCACCATCTGGTCTCAATGGTCAGGGCAGCATTTTGGTCAAACAGCAATGACTCAAACTTGTTTCAGATAAGATTCTTGGGTTCAGGTGTGGTAGCTCCCAATACTTGGGCACCTGAAGCAGCAGGATTTCGGGGTCAAGGGCAGCATGAAGTATATAGTGAGACACTGTCTCAAAAACCAAACAAACCACAAATCCGGGGGTGTAACGTCATTGGTACAGGGCACACATGTAATCTCAGCATTCTGGAGATAGAGGCAAGAGGATTAGAAGTTCAGAGTCAGCCGGGCATTGGTGGCGCACGCCTTTAATCCCAGCACTCAGGAGGCAGAGGCAGGTGGATCTCTGTGAGTTGGAGGCCAATCTGGTCTCCAAAGAGAGTGCCAGGATAGGCTCCAAAACTACACAGAGAAACCCTGTCTCGAAAAAAACCAAATAAAATAAAATAAAATAAACCAAAAAAAAAAAAAAGTTCAGGGTCCTAATTGGTTCGTTGATATTTTAAACGAGTGCCCAGTTGACACTGTTGCTCTCGCTCATTCTGGATCTGATCAGGCTTAGTTTGACTTCAACCTGCCACTTCAACCTGTGTATGATCTTGCAAAGACCTCTGCCCTGCTCAGAGCCTAGAGGAGTTGGCCCCCATCATCATCATTTGACAGGGTCTCACTGTGTGTCCTGGAACTCATTATGTAGACCAGACTAGGCTCTAATTCACAGCGCTCCATCTGCCTCTCCCTCGTGAGCACTGGGATTAAGTGTGTGCACCACCACATCCTACTATCATTATTTATTATTCTGCCCGAACAGATATTCCCGGCCCACAAGACAGTCACTTTTGGAAACTTCTCAAAGTGGGGCCCCAGTGAATATGGTCTGGGAGCCAGTTGGAAATGCAGAATCCCTGCTCTGTTCCGGATTGGCTAAACTGAAACCTGTGCTTTTTCAAGCTCCCAAGCTGATTTCTTTGCATATTCAAGTTTGAAAAACATGTTTCCAATTGGTGTCTGTTGTTTTCTTCTTGTCTTCCATTTCAGGAGTCTGTCAGGGAGGTTCAGTGACCCTGGCCTTCCTGAATCGCCAGGCAGCTGATTCTCTCCCCCTCTGAGTGTGAGGCAGAACCTTCAACAAACACGGTCTGGCACACCTCTGGCAACGCTCTTAAAGGCCCTGAACTCCTTTGGGGAGCTCTGCACAAGCAGCCGGGGAGACAGACAGGTGATGGATCTACCTCCTGTCTTGCTTTCTCCTCAGTCCCAGACGGGCTCCCACCTGGCAGAAACCTGCATGGAACGCGAGAGAAGCCCACCCACAGCAGAGCTGGCCAGGGACTCCTTTCCCAGTGATCAGGTGCCCAGCTCCAGCCTCACTGATACCGACTGGTTTGGGGATGAGCACATCCAGGCAAAGAGGGCCAGAGTAGAGACTATTGTCCGAGGCATGTGTCTCTCTCCTAGCCCCATGGTGCCAGGCAGTGCACGAGCTAAGGAGAGCTCATGCTGTCCAGAGATAGCCCGGGAGCGGAAGAGGAAGCAGAGCCTTCCCACACACCAGGGTCCCCTGAAATCAGGTCTTGGCTGGGATTGCGGGCCCAAGAAGGGGGAGACCCGGGTGAAAGAACAGCTCAATCTACTGAAGCAACAGCTAAGACATCTGCAGGAGCATGTCCTACAGGCCACTGAGCAGGGCCCAGGAGGTGCTGAACAGAGAAGCTCCCCAAGGGCAAAGCAGAGGAACAGCTTCCTGTCTAGTCCCTGGACCGTGGACAGCAAAGTCCACCAGCGTTCTAACAAGGACACCTGTGGGGCAGTAAAGCCCAGAACCGCTGAGGTTCATCAGCAGGCAGAGGAACCGGTGCTCCGTCCTTCTGGAGCACGGGCTTTAGTGGAGGCTCTAAGGAAAGAACTAAACAGGGCCGTGTCCCAGGCTGTGGACTCAGTATTACAACAGATGCTACTGGATCCGCCCGGACACCTCACCCGGCAGGAACTGAGCTGCCAGAGGCTAGCATCAGAGGGTAGAAACCACCCTTCACCTCCACAGAGAAGTGCCCATAAGGAACCGCTTGCTCTTGCTACCCTGCCTAGGAGGGTCCCCCCACAAGCGGGGGTTCCTTTGGGCAGTTCTTCACTGGCTACGCCTCTAGATCCTCCAATGTGTCCTGTCTCTCCAAGAGCAGTTCCCAAACCACATCAGAATCCCCTAACAAACTGTCCCCTGACAGCTGTGTCTTCCCACATCTGGGAAAATCAGATTCTTAGCCAGCTTCTGGGTCGTGGGCCTAATGGCCATTGGAGTGGCAGCCCTCAGCAGGACTCATCGTCCCAAAGTCACACCTCCGCAGAGTCTGCCCAGCAACCTTGGGTTTTGAGTCAGCAGCAGCTCCCGCTGTCTTTCACTTCTGTCCGCCTGGAAAGCCGGCCTCTCCTACCCTCTGTGAAGATGGAGCAGGGTGTGCTGCAGGGCGTGGCTGACATGATTCCTTTCTCTTCCATCCACATATCCTTTACTGGTCATTGATGCATCATGGTCACCACCCAGAGAAACCGGAAAAGTCAGAATTCGAGGAGGAAGTGAGGGATAAATATCTATGTTATACAGGAAATGTCCTGGAACTCACTATATACTCCAACTGGCCTTGGATCTTGGCAGTTCTCCTGCTACAGCTTCCAAAGAGGTGGGATTAAAAGAATGAGCTACCATGCCTGGTTTCTCAGGGTCTACTTAATAAGCTTTTGGCCTTTCTTCCTCATGCCTCAAGACCTATTAGCTTCATAACCAAGTGGAAACCATGTTCTAGGATTTAAATATGATAGGGAGGTTCATTGATTTTATGACCCAGATTCTGCCATAACTGATTTGTACCTTTGTACAAATCTGATGTGGGTTTTTTTTTTTTTAAAGATTTTATTATGTATACAATATTCTGCTTCCATGTATATCTGCACACCAGAAGAGGCCACCAGATCTCATAATGGATGGTTGTGAGCCACCATGTGGTTGCTGGGATTTGAACTTAGGACCAGTGGAAGAGCAGTCAGTACTCTTAACCTCTGAGCCATCTGTCCAGCCCCCCTGACGTGGTTTTGTTTGCATGCTTATAAGCTCAATTTTGGACTCCCAAAACTAAGAGAAATGCCCCCATGGAAGGAAGAACACTATATAATTGGGCTACCAGCTGCCATTCTCCCAGGCAGAGTGTGTCAAAGGAGTAACCTCATCTGAGGTATGGCCTCCCCAAACTTCCTAGTCCTAAACTCAGAAGGTCTGCACAGCCCAGATAGTGACACATAAGGGACCAAGAACTAAAGGGTGAAAGGGTAGTTTCCCTCAGAGAATCAACCCCTCAGAAGCAGCTGGAAGGATGAGAAGCCTTCAGCTTAAGAGAAAGCTGTCACTTCTGTCCCAGCACTTGGGACAAAGACGCAGGCAGATCTCTGAGTTCAAAGCCAGCTTGGTCTACAGAGTGAGTTCCAGGACAGGCAGGGAGGGCTACACAGAGAAAATCCCTGTCTTGAGAGAAAAAGACACTTCCCACCCCATGGAGAAGCCCAAGCCAATCAAGCTGACCTGCAGCAATCTGGATCTTACTGTATTATATTTATGATTATTAGGAAAGCCCCCCTTCTTTTGTTTTGTTTTGTTTTTGGAAGACAGTGTTTCTCAGTGTAGCTTTGTGTATCCTAGAACTCACTCTGTAGACCAGGCTGGCCTCCAAATAAAAGCTTCATACCTGCCTCTGCCTCCAGAGTGCTGAGATTTTCTGCCCAGCTGAAAGTTGTTAAATTAGAAGAAAATGTAGCTTGGGTAACTACTTGATTTGATTTGTTTTGTTTCCTTCCTTCCTCCCCCCCCCTTTCTTTTTCTCTGTGTAGCTCCTGGTTAGTTTCTTAACTGTGTGATTTCCCAGAGCTTTTACTATGCTCAAGTCAGATGTGAAGCTTTAAGAGAGTAAAGGCTGCCCAAACTCTTAGGGCTTAGAACCTTTTCCAGCAAGCATCTTGGAGGACCAGTGTACCAGAAAGCAGATTTCGGATGTTGCTTTTCTTAGCAAGCTGTGGGCTTTTCTTAGCAACTGACCCACTGACAGTTACTGGGTCTGAAGCCTTACGTTCAGGTGTGAACAATCCTGTTTGCCTGGTGGCTTCAAGGCTTTAAGCCCCGGGAGGGCCAGCGCCAACCCTTGTTTCTTAAATGCTATGAGCGCCCCCTGCTGGTCTGTAGTAGTAGAAACACCCCAAAGCTCACTGGAAGGCAGAGAAACACTAAAGCAATGCTGAGAAACATTTTAGTCTCCACCACTCCCTCTTTGGGTAATAAGGATATCTTTATCCAGACTAGAAATGGTAAATTCTACCTGCTGGGTCTTTTATAAGTTATCACTGGCTTAGACTCCATATTAAAAATCCTTTTTTTTTTTTTTTTGAGACAGGCTTTCTCTGTAGCTTTGGAGTCTGACCTGAAACTAACTCTGTAGATCAGGCTGGCCCGGAACTCACAGAGATGCACCTGCCTCTGCCTCCTGAGTGCTGGGATTAAAGGTGTGTGCCACCACCACCTTAAGAAGACTCATTTCTTGGGACTGGATAGTGTTTGCTTCTCAAGCATGGGGCCTGAGTTGTAATTTCCAGCATCCACATAAAAAAATCCAGGCAGGGCTGCAGGTGCCTGTAAGTCAATGGCAGAGACAGGTGGATCCTGCTTGAGAGCTTGCAGGCCAGCTGGCCTGGATGAAATGGTGAGCTTCTGGTTCAATGAGAGATCTTCAACCCCAACAGAAGACAGTCCTCAGTTCACTAATATTTTTAGGCACCTATATATGCTTGTCCCTGCCTGGGGATAAGAGGATGAGCTTTAGGTTTGGAGTCCTATCCCAGCAGTCCAGTTCTCTCTGCTGTCAAAGCACAGTGGATGTACTTTGCAATGTACAGCGTCCTGCCATCTTTTCCTCCAATTGTCTCCTCCCCTTGCTGCCTGTAGTATGCACTGTTGCTCTATATGACAACCACTCAAAGTAGGCTTCTTTAAAAGGAAGAAGTGTGCATAGCGCCATGCATCTCTAGCAGCCAGTCAGGGTAATACTGATTGGTAATAAGCGAAGGCTTTCTCTGTGGCAGGTAGATCACACAAACATGCCCACCATCACAGCGTGCCACATTCCAGACCCTCTATGGCCAATTAAATATTTTTTGGTGGCACAACTTACTGGAGGCTATTTTCTCCCATTCAGCCCCTGCTGCCCTATTAGCCCCCTTTGTTTATACTTCATGTGCACTGGTATTTTGTTGTGCATGTATGTCTGTATGATGGTGTTAGATTCCGTGCAACTGGAGTTACAGACAGGTGTGAGCTGCTGTGTAGGTGGTGGGAATTGAACCCTGGTCCTCTGGAAGAGCAGTCAGTGTTCTTAACTGTTAAGCCATCTCCCTAGCTCCACATTAACCCTTTTTAAAATAACTGAAATTCTGAACCCACAACTCCATTTGGCCCCACGTCTCACGTGAGCACTATGACTAGGATCAGGTATCAGGGAGGCAGGAGCAAAGGAGCAAACTAACTTGTTCAAGGTCAAAAAACAGGCAAGGGAGGATGCAGGATCCACACCCTGGATCTAAAGGCCAAACACAGGTTCTAACCACTGCACATTTTAGAAAGAACCCTCGGAGAAGGTAGGTCACTTGCCCCGGATCATACAGCTAATAGGTGGCCAAAACAGTACCCTAACTGATGATTTTGGGTTCCCAAATCCAGAATTATTTTCACAGCCCTTATGAAATAAGGGGGCAGGGGACAGGGCCTTCCACATAGATGAGTGGCCTGGGCTGTCTGTGTTCAGTGGATTTAGTTTCTTTTGGACAACCAGATTTTTTTTTTTTCTGTGATGCTGTCCTACAGCTACAAGGTTACTTGTGGGATGCTCCTTAGCAGCCTTAGGACTGTCCCTGCTGACTCTGGACTGCCATGTGTGCCAGAGGGCAGCACCACAGGACCCCTGCTATTATTTCAGAGAAGCAAATCTGTCTTCAGGGAGAGGGGTGGCTTGGAGTATAATTTCCCACATGTGTATCTAATGTTGACCATCCGTGTACTCCTTTAACATCCATTTCCTGAACATCTGCTATGTTCCTGGCACTGGGACGTGTGTGGGGAACGGAGACAATACCAAACCCTTACCCTCAGGGAGCTCACAGTCTCACTAGGGAAGACAACATTTCTAGTAAAAGTTGTAATAGAGGTTTGTACAGGGGTCTGTGAGCCCTGGCTGAGCAAGACCTAATTCTATAAGGAAAGGCACCATAAGAGACCAAGCTTCTGATATGCCCCTTAGCAGACAATGGGAAGTTCTGCCAGGTGCCAGGTGGGGCACAGATGTAGCCCAGGACACGGACTTGTCGACAGAGAAGAGCGTGGTGGGAGCTGATACTTTGCCTGACTAGCCAGGAGACCACTGAGGCGACTGCTGTCTTATTTTATAGGCAATTGAGGTAGAACAGAAGTCTCTACCCAAGGTTTCCAAGTGCTTTGTCTGTGGCAGAGCTGTCTTCTCCCATCCCATTCTGAAAAAGCACACAGGCTACAGGACACTGTACTGTACCATACAAGCCATGAGATGTGACTTTCACACACCAAGATGCTTGAGAATTGTGCAACTTAACGATGCAGATGGCTTCCAGTTTATCTGATCTGTTTCCAGAAAAGAAAAATACAGCAAATTCCCCATTCAGTCAAGAAAAAAAGAAAATTAAAACAGAAACCACAAAGAACAGGCAATCGTTACTTGGAAAAATCTGGCAGAATTATTTGATTAACTGGTTTATTATTATTATCTGGAGACAGGGTCTCATGAATCCCCAAGCTGGGTGACCTTGAACTTCTGATCCTCCTGTCACCACCTCCCAATTACTGGCGTTACAATTGTGCATCTATAACTTCATGGTTTTGTCTTAACAAAATCAGCTTCGTCTGGGTCACTTGGCCCTTTATTGACTCTCCAACCAAAATGCTCACATCTCTTAAGAGGCTAGCATTGGCTCGGCTCTGCAGGTAGGTTCAGCACAATCTTCTTGGTAGTTTTAGTAGAAGGGCTTAGGCTGCTTTCTCTCCCCCTCCCCCTGCAACACTATGCTTCCTTTCACAAAGGCTGCTTTCCCTGGGTAGATAGAGAATCCCTGCTTCTACAGTCCGGTGTCACTCTGTAGGACTTGTGCTTGCCACATGTCTTGGAGAAAGTCTGGTGAGTTTTACAAGTGTTTCCCATTGTTTGTGGACATGCCATCTGCACAGAAGGCAAGCTGGCGTTTTTAGATGCTCTTTTCCTTGACGCAAAGCACATCCAGGAAGGCCTAAGCCCTGGTCACTTGAAGAAGGCCAAACTCATGTTTTTCTTCACACGGTACCCCAGTTCCAGCCTCCTGAAAGCTTATTTCCCTGACGTTCAGGTAAAGTCACACATTGTGTTTTCAGCCTCTCTGTAACTCTCCAGTTACTGTGTGTTTTGCCCAGTGTAAGGCAAGTCCTAGGTCTTCATTGCCCTTCATGTTATTGATGGAACTGGTGCAGTTTCCAGTTCTGGAACTGTCTGGAAAGAACATGGCTCTCCTTATACTATGAAAAGGTGGGTTCCAGAATGCTTATGCCTTTGAGCAGTAGATAACCCCAGAAGCACATGGCGAGTTTAGGGGAGGAAAATGATAGTATTGAGTGGACTCTTTGGTCTAGGAATTACTCTTTGGTGGGGACATTATGAGAAAGAAGTCTAGTCCATAAACTCTATTTTCTAGTGAGTGGAGGAGTTTTGAGCCTAACTGCACAGAGTTGCCAGCACCTGTGGCTCCCTTTTCTGAAGGAGAAATGGTTGGTGGTTGAAGCCATTCACTTTAATCCCATGTGGAACTGGACACTGACAATTCTGATTGTGAGCACCCCATGACAAATGTCTGACTTGATGAACTTCTTGTTCACACAGTTCAACCGCTGCATCACCTCCCAGATGATCAAGTGGTTCAGCAACTTCCGGGAGTTTTATTACATCCAGATGGAGAAGTACGCACGGCAAGCAATTTCAGATGGTGTCACAAACCCCAAAATGCTGACGGTTCTCCGTGACTCAGAGATTTTTCGAGTTCTCAATGCACACTATAACAAGGGGAATGACTTTGAGGTAAGATGAGATTTGAGATGTGTTTTCTCTGAATGGTTGGCTCTCAGAAAACATGCCCCCTGTGTCCTTAAGTCACTTAGAATTACAGCAGTCAGAGAGCAATGTCTGCATCACTAACCAAGATTACAGCCTCCTAATCTTCCTCCAAGCAACAGGTGGATAAAGCAAATACAGCCAGCCTGATCAAATCCTGGTTGGCCAGGATTTTACCATCCTGGACTTACTACTATGTAATTACCAAGTTACAGAGACTGTTGGCTTTTTGACCTCCATGCCATGCAGTGTAGCACCAAATGCTGGGCTCCGTTGTAGCATCTACTTTTCACCTGGGTTTTCTAACAATTTCTGCTCTTACTAACACATGGCTCTTGAATTCTCTCAGTTCTATATGTGTGGCAAATTCAAATTCTTTCTGGACATAGCAAGGCTGAAGAATTCCAAACTCTTAGGGCCTCCATGAAGGTGCATGGTGGTGCCTTAGAGATGAAGTGTCAAGTGGTGTGGGTAGGCTCTTAGGTGGCTGGAAGCTGTTTGGCTGCCATCCTCCTCTTCAGGTGCCCAGTATGTCTGGTCACAGGTTGCATTTCTTTCTCCTTGCTTTCCTCACTGTGATCACAAGAGTTTATTGATTCCTTCAAGAGTGTAAAGTCTGCTGGTTTCCGTTTGCAAACTGAAGCCTATCTATGGGAGAGGAAAGGGTTAGAGACAGTGGGAGGTGGCAGCACCGTTCTACCCTTCCACGTAGGGATGGTCATTTGGTCGGCAGTGGCAGCAATTCCCCACAAAGGCTGCATCCGGAAGACATATGGGACTTCCTATCACCTATGGTGCCAGTTTGGGTGAAGGTCGAGGACCAGCCCCTTCAAATGGCTTTGAAAACAGGGATTTAAGCCCTTGGGGTCTGAGCCCTACAGGACGGTGGGATACGGAATGGCCGTCATAAGCTTGAGGGTGCTCTTTCTCACAACAGGTGCAGGGAAAAGAACACTATGACCTCTCATTTCCCTCCAATTCATTTCCTGTTTAGTTACTAAAACATGCCTAATTGGTGGAATGAGTAACTCCTGTAAGTCTCCAATACTTTGCTCCCAAGACTGTCTCCCTAGAAGATCATCTAAGGTCTGTGTTTCACAAGGGAACAGGGCAGTCTTGGGCTGCAGAACCTGGGGCGGCAAAGCAGGGATACTCTGAGCCAGCAGCAGGCATCATTGCCAGAGGGCTTGCCCTGGTGCCAGCACTTCCAGCCTCATTTCTTCCTTTTCTTGGGGATATCTTTGGGGCTGCAGGTCCCAGACTGCTTCTTGGAAATTGCCACCTTGACATTACAGGAGTTCTTCAGGGCTGTCTCCGCAGGGAAAGACACAGATCCTTCCTGGAAGAAACCCATTTACAAAATTATTTCAAAACTGGACAGTGACATCCCAGAGATACTCAAATCTTCCAACTATCCCCAAGAACTGTTTCGAAATTAAGAGAAAAAAACGAGGTCAAGTACAATGTCCTGTTATTCCAATACTTGGGAGGTGGAGACAGGAGGATCAGGAATTGGGCAGCCTTGGCTACACAGACAGATGATCAAACAAAATGAGTAGACTGGCCCAGGATGGCAGTCTAGCTGTAGTCATGTAAGAGGGAACAAGACGACCCTCTCCCATGCATAGAATTTGTTCAGAATCATCAGAGACTTAACCTTAACCACACGGTATCAACTAAGCCCATGTTGGTAGTATACCGGCAAAGAAACTCAAGTTTGGCATCAGAAGACTTAAAAGTCAATGCCACTGTCATCAAGTGCTGTGACGCTGATAATTTCCTGGTATTTCTGCAACTCTAAAAGGAGATTCAGCCAGGCAGTGGTGGCACACACCTTTAATCTCAGCACCTGGGAGGTAGAGGCAGGTGGATCTCTGAGTTTGAGGCTATCTTGGTCTACAGAGAGAGTTCCAGGCTAGCCAGGGCTACACAGAGAAACCCTGCCTTGAAAAACCAAATAAATAAAACCAAGAAATTTTGAACCATGGGTAACTCATTGATCCTTCTGCCAGCGAACTGGGTTAGTCAGGAGTGTGGAGGAACCAATGACCATGTAAGCTGGACTTGTGCTGGATCACTCATGCTGTCACTCAGGATCTCAAACAGGAAGAAGTCATACCAACAGGGCACCCGCAAAGTGGCATTGCCATCTGACAACTGTGGCACTCAGGAGTGCTTCATTATCCAAGACTTTCCCTGATGGCTTCAGCAAACCCAGCACAAACTTCCCAAGGGACCTTGGCATTGCTGTTGTTTGCATATGTCTGCCCAGACAGTAAGTCAGCAGACAATCCTAACAGTCCTACTTGACCTATGTAACAATGTCCCAGCTGCCTATGCACATAAAAAAAAAAAAAAAAAAAAAAAAGGAACTTCATGATGAGAAAGCCAGAAAGGGCCCTTGCGGATCATCTAGTCCATCATGTTTAACTCATGGAAGAAACTGAGGTGAACACAGGCTGCATAGAACCTCACAGGCCATGAATGGCATGGTTTGGACAAATGAAGAAATGGAGATTTTCCTACTCCAAAATGATTACAGTCCATGACAAAACTCCCACAGATGAACAAATAACATCCATATTTTTCTCTATGGGTCTAACACAATTGTGAGACTCTGGGTGTCTAGGCAAGGCACCGATAAAGCTGAACCCATCGAGTAAGCACTGCTGAAGGTGGGCAGGGTGGAGTATACTTCAGGTCTCATAGTGCTGAATAAGGGGCAACTGTGCCTAAGTAGCTCCCTTCCCTGCCATCAATACAGAACAAACTTCCTCACCTAGCTAGCTACTCTAGCTTCATGACTTTATGGACATGGTGCTGGCTACTGCTAGACATGTCAGAATGCAGTGGTATGAACAATGACTTTCCTCTGAATTTTCTGTTCGAATAGTGGAGAGGGGCTGGAGAGATGGCTCAGAGGTTTAGAGCACCCACTGCTCTTCCAGAGGTCCTGAGTTCAATCCCCAGCAACCACATGGTGGCTCACAACCATCTGTAATGAGATCTGGTGCCCTCTTCGGGTGTGCAGATATACACGGAAACAATGTTGTATACATAATAAATCAATAAAATCTTAAAAAAAATAGTGGAGAGAAGAAACAAAATATACCTAACCAAAATTAGCCCTTACAGACTCCTGCAGGTTTCGGGTGTTTGTTTTCCTGGATATTGAACCTAGGGCTTCCTTCCCTCTTGCTAAGCACATGCTCTGCCATTGAACCCCAGGCCCTGCTGAGAACTTTGTGATTGTGGTCTTTCGAGACAGGGTCTATGCAGTCCTGGCTGTCCTTGACCTCCCAGAGAACTGCCTGCCTCTGCCTCCAGAGTGCTGGGATAAATGGTGTGCGCCACCACAGCTGGCAAGTCTTAATTGCAATGCCCCTCAATATAATTATAGACAGCCACTTCTCTAGTTTCTTACTGATTTCACAAGGCTCCCCTTGATCAAAATCAAGGACTTTGCCAAACCTGCTTGAACATCAGCAAGCCCTGAAGACTGTGCAAGCGCATCAGTTGTTTGGAAACAGAATGGCCCTCTCTCTAGAGCAGTATCACAAGGCCATTAAGACATTCATAGCAAACAACTCCAAGTCCATATGCTTGTCCCCTGTCCCAAACCCCAAACCTCAACTTCATTAGTCTATGTCTTTAAAACTTGAGTCAAGCCATCTCTGGGGCAATGAACTTTATCCTGAATACTAATTAGATGAAAACCATGCTAGCTCAAATTGGAAACATTTGTGTACTGCAGTCGGTCATGCCAGAAAGTCTTCTCTATCCACTGAGATCGACACAGAAGAATGTATAAATATGTATGCTCTGCCAGCTAAAGAATTCTTAGTCCAGTTTTCTGTTTCTGTCAAGTGTGTTTTTGTCAGTGTTTGGAGCTTACTATTGTCAGTGTGAGCTGAGCCAGTTATGTTCTTTCAGCAGTCCTAACATTGCCAACCGTCTGGTCATTTTTTCCATTAAGGTATATGTGGGTGCTGATCTGTCCCCAGTCAGACATACTCAGAGTCTGGTCAAGGGCTGCACAATCCTTCAATGGCAGACAACAGGCATGGGCTGTGGGGTGTGCTAAATTATCTATTAAAAGCAGGAGGTTCTCTGGCATTCTACATATAACAGGTACATTAGGGACCTTCTTGTTTATGCTGGGGCAAGTGTATGGAGTCCTGGTTGTCTAGAGTAAGCCATATAGAACAAGCTGGCCTCAAATGTGCAAGGATTCTCCTGCCTCTCTGGGTGGGGGTTATAGGCATGCACCACCCTGCCTTTATTTCACCATCAGAGCCTTTATTTCAAACTTTTTCATATAAAAACTCCAGACCAGCAGGGAGGTGGTGGCACACGCCTTTAGTTCCAGAACTTGGGAGGCAGAAGCAGGTGGAAGAGGCAGAACTCACTCTATGTGAGTTCAAGACCAACCTTGTCTACAAGAGCTAGTTCCAGGGCAGCCTCCAAAGCTACAGAGAAACCCTGTCTCGAAAAACCAAAACCAACAACAAAATACCAGACCAGATTCAAACAGTAGGAAGCCAATGGCACCTCCTGGGCATACAAGTGCCTGAATAATATTTATTTTTCATCACAGTAAGGGCAGAACATAAATGGCAGAGATAAAACAATATTCTTTAATAAAGGTCTATACCCTGGCTCTACTATGGACATGCTATTTCCAGAAAGGGTCTTATTGTGTAGCCCTGGCTAGCCTGGAACTCACTATTTAATGCCTCCCAAGTGCTGGGATTAAAGGTGTGCACTCTGTGCTTAGCTTGGAAGGGTCTCAGGGATGAAGACAGTTCAATTGAAATGTGCTTGTCCAGGTGCCAGCACAGGTCGCACATACCTGGAAATCCCAGCACTTGGGAATCAGGAGGATCGTAAATTCAAGACCACTCTTGGCTGCATAGTAAGCTGGAGGTCAGTCTTTTTAAGTTCCAGACCAGCCTGAGCTATGTAAGTTCTTGTTTCCAGCCGGGCAGTGGTGGCACACACCTTTATTCCCAGCACTCGGGAGGCAGACGCAGGCAAATCTCTGTGAGTTGGAGGCCAGCCTGAATGAATTCCAGGACAGACTCTCAAGCCACAGAGAAAGCCTGTCTCAAAAAAAAAACAATCAACCAATAACAAAAAAAAAAAAAAAAGGAAAAAGAAAAAGAAAGATCTTGTCTCTAAAATAAATAAAGTCCAACTAACTGAAATTTCAGTGGTTTCCTGAATAGTCAGTCCCATACAGTCTGAATTCATAATGATCCATTCTAGTTCCCACCCCCTTTGAGGTGTGACTTCTTGTTCTGTAAGGCATATCAAAGTTCGGTGATATATAAATCCCAAACAAAATTTAAAAATCTATTGATGTTTTCATATAAACTATCAAGCATTTGCATAGATTTCACTTACTGCGACATTATTTCTCAACACTGAGAAGGTAAGAACTGTGGGAACTGTAGCGATGGGGCAGCGATACAGGCACTGTGTAAGCCAGTGCCCCACCAGGCGGGTGGAACTATCTATGCACATCCACATTAAAAGGCGCTCGCTGATTCTTTACACCCTGCTCCCTTTCTCTCTCCGGTATTTTTAGGGGAGGTTTCAGGGGCTGAACCCAGGGCATCTCATAAGCATATACCCCACCATTGAGCTACCCCCCCCTGCAAATTCTCTGCAGTTCCTAACTGCTTTTGGAGTTAATGCTTAGGGAAAGCTTACAACATGGCAAATATGGTTATTTCTTACAGAAATACAATACTGTCAATCAGATATACCGTAAGTCACAGGCCCAAATCCAATGAGCTGCCACGATCTACACTAGTAATACATGCTATGTAGTCTGTCCTAGTTTCTTTTCCTGTTGCTGTAATAAAATACCTTCACAAACACAATGTAAGGGGGAAGGATTTATTCTGGCTCACAGTTCAAGGGTACAGTCCACCGTAGCTGGCAAGTCAAGGCAGCAGGAGCTTGAGGCAGTTGGTCACATCCCATCCACAACAGGAAGCAGAGAGTGATGAAATGCTAGGACTCAGCTCTGTCTCTCCATTGAACAGTCCTGGGATCCCTGCCCAGGGATTGGTGCAGTCCAAATTAAGATGAATCTTCACAGAAATTCACAGAGGCTCACCTCAGTCTAGATAATCTCTCATGTGTCTGCCCAAAGCTGTCTCCTAGGTGATGCTGGATCCAGTCAAGGTGACAACCAAGACTAAACATCGTATTCCCTGCAGTAGATCTGGGCACCTGAATTTACATACATACATACATACATACATACATACATACATACATATTGCTCACCTACAGAAGTGTTTTCCAGGGTTAGATAATGTATACATTATATGACACACACCTGAATATACAAGTGCTTAGAACAGCGGTTCTCAACTTGTGGATGACCACCCCTTTCATGGGGGTGGCCTAAGACCATTCTGCATATCAGACATTTACATTACTATTCTTAACGGTAGCAAACTGTTCTGAAGTTATGAAGTACCAACAAAAATAATTTTATAATTGGGGGTCACTACAACATGAGGAACTAAAGGATTGCAACATTAGGAAGGTTGAGAATCACTGGCCTGGAAGTTGAAATTCTCAGTCATAAAACAAACAACTACACACAGATGTTGGCCTCTGGGGAAGGAAGTGTCCAAGGAAGGTAGAAAGGAAACACAGGTAGAGGTATAGATTCCCCCAAGCCTCACGGGCTTTAGAGGCCCATCTACAGACCTTCCCCCATTATCTGGCTTCTTGGCGCCCACAACTATTTTGCCGTGTCCAAATGCTTGTTGCTCTTAAATACATGTTCTTTCTTTTGGAAACAAGTATTTTCTCCTCCTGTCTCCTGGCCTCTGTGGCTCACTCCTCTCTTCAGATTTATTTCTGACTTATACAAGAACCTATCTCTCCCATTGCCATCCACTTTCCTTCTCAGGGGTATGACTTCATGTTGTTCCTTCTTTCATTTTCTCACTCACCCAGTCTCTCCTTGGAAGACTGTGCTCGGGTACCTACCAACCACACAGCCTTGTATGGGTTACCTACTGTCTTGGCATCGGTTTTGCCATTTATAAAAGGCACCCATCTCCTAGTACTGCCTGCCTTAGGTTCGGGGAAAACACTGCACATGAAATATTTAGCACCTCAATGCATGGTGTGTTCCCAGTAAATGCTAGCGATGTTGTCATTAATCAGTGAGCAAAGTCACACGTTTGTGCTGCTTTCCAATGGCAAAGAAGTGAGTGGCATAAATATGTGGCAGCCCAGTGTTATTGTAACCATGATGTAACTATGATGTAACGTGTATTAATGTGTACTGTGTAGTGTAAAGCTTGGCTTCTAACAAATGTCAATTTAAGGGTGAAAAAACTGCTAAAGCCATGCATTGTAAACTTCATGAATGCTTTTGCTTTTCCTTATTACAATCCTGTGTTGTGCTTGTCATGTTGTTTGCTAGTTTATTTCTAAAACTTACCTTTTATAGGACAATATAACCCATTGCATATCTGACATCCTTTTAATTATAGGCTTAGTTTATTTCTAAGATTATATATATTATATATAGGGGCTGGGGAGAAGGCCTAGTGGTAAGAGCTCTGACTGGTTCAATTCCCAGCATCCACATGATGGCTCATAACTGTCTGTAACTACAGTTCCAGGGCATCTGACACCCTTTCACAGGCAAAACACCAATGCACATAAAAATAAAATAAAAAAATAAAATCCACCTTTAATAAGGTCTACTGAGTAGACATTTTATTTTTTTATTTTATTTTTATTTTTATTTTTCTTCAAGAGAGGGTTTCTCTGTGTAGCCCTGGCTCTCCTGGAACTCTGTAGATAAGATCTGCCTGCCTCTGCCTCCCAAGTGCTGGATTAAAGGTATGTGCCACCACCGCCAGGCTAAGTACACTGCTTTTAACTTGAATAATTTCCTGATTAACTTCTATAGATATTCAAAACAAGTGTACAGTTGTTTTGATTGTAAAAAGCTCGTTTTAAAATTTCTTTTGAGGGCTGGAGAGATGGCTCAGAGGTTAAGAGCACTGACTGCTCTTCCAGAGGTCCTGAGTTCAATTCCCAGCAACCACATGGTGGCTCATGACCATCCGTTATGAGATCTGGTGCCCTCTTCTGGTGTGTGCAGATATATATGGAAGCAGAATGTTGTATACATAATAAATAAATTTAAAAAAATTTTCTTTTGAGACAGGGCCTCATCTCTGGCTGATTGGAAATTTGTTACGGTTGTTTTTTGAGACTGGGTCAGTCTATGTAGTCCTGACTGGCCTGGAACTTGTAGGACAGGCTGGCTTCCAATTCAACTCAAGCAATCCACCTGCCTCTGCCTCCCAAGTACTGGAATTAAAAGCATGTGCCATCAAGCTGGCTAATGGAAGCCATTTTTAATCTTGGTTTTGTGTCGTCGTCCGTCCCCCCCCCCCCCCCCAGCCTGATTATCCTGTGCATAAGCTCTTTTGGGGCATGAAGTATATTTGGAATCTGACTCTTGGAGACTAAGTGAACTTTAAAGTCACCCCCCCCCAAGACAAGGTTTCTCTGTGTAGCTTTGTAGACCAGTCTGCCCTTGAACTCACAGAGATTCGCCTGCCTCTGCCTCCTAAATTTATTTATTTTGTTGTTGAAACAAAATTTCAGAAGTCTAAATTTACAATGTAGCTGGAGTGGGCCTTGAACTCCTTATCCTCCTACAGTGGCCTCAGGTATTGAGATTATAGGCATGCACTGTCACACACACATACGGTTTATGATACACATTTGGAATTTGGCAGTGGTATAGATCTGGGACTTTGGCTATTGTTTTTAATGAACACATTCTAACTTGGAGATTGAAAGAAAAAAAAATCTCCTTTACAAGTATCAAATTCAGCCACAGTTTAGAACTACCTGGGAATCTTTAAAAACTGTTAATGTGGCAGGACGGAGGCGTGATCCTATAATCCTGGTACTCAGGGGACTAAGGTAGAAAGATTGTGAATCTGAGGTCATCTTAGACTACAAAGTAAAATTCTTAACCAAACCAAAAACAATGAACTACAACAAAAACCCACAACCAAAAACAAGAAAAACAAAAAACAAACAACAAAAACAAAAACACCCAAGGCTGGTGAGTGGGTTAAGGTCAAAGATGTTTGCTACTTAGCTTGAAGACATGTTGAGTTTGCTGCTCAGAACCAACTCCTACAAGTTGTCCTCTGACCTTACACACACTGTGGCATCCGTGTGCCCACATATACACACACCCACATACACAATATAAAATTGTTTTTAAAAATTACCAAAGCAGAGGCCACGTGTGCAATGCAAGGTTGTAATCCAAGCACTTAGCAGGTTGAACTAGACAGCCAGCCTGGTCTACACATCCAGACTCTATCTCAAAAAACAAACAAGTAAATAAAAATTATAAATATCTGGGTCCACCCTAAATTCTGGTATGTAATTATGAGGTATACCCAGTCTTATTCCCCAGAATCACGACATACTCTTCTATTTCACTATCCCTCCAAATATAGAGAAACGGGGTAATTACGTATTTAGTTTACTGACTCTGAGAAAGCTTCCCACCATGACCTAATGGATACACAGCCCTGAGTCTTCATTTATCAGTGACTTTCTAACCAACACACACACACACACAAAGTAAAGAGAAAATTCTCTGAGCTTGTTTCTCTCTCTCTCTCTCTCTCTCTCTCTCTCTCTCTCTCTCTCTCTCTCTCTCTCTCTCCCTCTCCCTCTCTCTCCCTCTCCCTCTCCCAGACAGGGTTTCTCTGTGTAGCCCTGGCTGCCCTTGAACTTACAAAGACCCACCCGCCTCTGCCTCCTGAGATCTGGGATTAAAGGCATGCGCCGCCACTGTCTGGCACATGTTCTCTTAAAAGTTTTTATTTACTATGTGTACAAGAGGGCACCAGATCTCATTATAGATGGTTGTGAACCACCGTGTGGTTGCTGGGAATTGAACTCAGGACCTCTGGAAGAGCAAGCAGTGCTCTTAACCTCAGAGTCATCTCTCCAGCCCTTAATAAAAAGTTTAATGTCTACTTAAATAAATGAACAGTCCCCATAAAGTGTTTCAGAATTTACGACATCAGATGGAAAGGTCTTAGGGGTTGAACCCAGAGCTTCACACTTGCAAAGAATATGCTCTACCAGTGGACTACATCTTCAGTCCTAGCACTATTTAAAAGTAATACAAAACAATGGTTTCCAGTGTCAAACTAGTATTGAAGAGGTATGATGGAGAGGTATGACGTAAACACTTCCATAGCACCTGCAACTCACTTGTGACTGGAAAGGAGACAGTGATTGGGAAAAGTTCATGATTATGAGAGATTATCTTCTCAACTGGCATTTGTTTTCCCCATAATCGAAGCACAACCACACACACACACACCACGTACTCACCTATATAAAGTCCGTGTGTGTGTGTGTGTGTGTGTGTGTGTGTGTGTGTGTGTGTGTGTGTGTATGATTTAAATAAGGGTATCATATAAAATTTTGAGACAAGGTTTTACTGTGCAGTCCTGGATGGCTTGGAACTCATGTACATCAGGTACACCTTTAACTCAGAGATCTACCTGCTTCTGCTTCCCGAGTGCTGGGACTAAAGGTATGCATCACCATGCCCAGCTATATTTTTATTTTAAAATTATGTATACTGGAATGTGAGTGCAGTACCTTAAGAATTCAGAAGAGGCATTGAATCCCCTGGAGCTGGAGTTACAGGCAGCTAAGAATTGCCTGATGTGGGTGCTGGGAACTCAACCAAGCTCCCCTGCAAGAACACTACACGTGTCTACATGCTAAGTCATGACTCCAGTCCAAAACTGGCATCCTAAAATATCAAGGCAACTGGGATGGTAAGATAGCTCAGTAGGTAAAAGTGCCTGTTGCCAAGTTTTTTAACTTCAGTTTGATTCCCAGGACATATAGCATGGAGAACAGATTCAATGTGGCCCAGGATTTAGAATCTCCTCTATCACTGGGACAATTAGAACATATAAACATAAGGAACATTTGCAAGGATGTGATGCATCAAAAAGTAACAACTGTATGTGTGGATGGAATGTGCACACGCATGCACACATAAAAACATACAGGAACTAAGGCTGGATATGGTGTCACATCCCTTTACCTTTAACCCTCAAAGGAGAGCAGAGGCAGGCATAGATCTTTGTGAGACTGCAGTGAGTCTGGGCTACAAAGCGAGTCCCAGGACAGTCAGGGTTACAGTGAGAACCTCCCTTGGGGAAAAAAAAAAACAAGCAAACAAAAAAAATTACCCAGGAATATATGTGTACCCAAGATAAATGTGTATCCAAGATAGCAGATGTACAGAATGTACATCTTAAGATACATATACACTTGTACCTTAAAACATTTGGAAATATCAACCTTCAAAGGGCATTCACTAAATACTTCTACGATTTAATTTGGACTTAAGGAGGGGTGTGAGTATTGATAAGTTTTGGCTGTAATATTTAATCATTAAAATAAATTCATATCTTGTGTCTGGAATAAACACATAAAAAAAATGGCCAAACACTCTAAGGAATGAAACATCAAGTTATACCCACCTTGATGGTGACAGGTGCTAACAAAGCAGCTTTAGTGACTCATCCTTTCCCAGTGGAAACACAAAGCAGTACTTACAGGAGATATTCTGGTCAAATTCACCAACTCAACACAGCCATTCAGATGCTCCACTGACTCCAAGAGCAATCTCGATGACTCCTCTTTCAGTGGCATACTACTACAAGATATGCAAAGCTATCTTGAGACACTGGGCCCCGGGTAAGGGTAAGCTACTGTAAATTCAGTATCCGTGTACTATATAGCCTTGCTCAGGGAAAACAACTGCTTTCCAAAACATCAGAAAAAAGTGATCACACATTTATATTTGTAGCTTTCTGACACAACCTTTCCTAATAATGTTGTTGGCTTTCATAACTGTCACCATTCCTTAGGATATATACTAGAAATTCCAAGATTATGGCAGGTGGTATGTGACCTCTATATGTGTGATCTCCCCGCCCCCCCCCCCCCCCCAGACAGCTTTGGAGGCTGTCCTGGAACTAGCTCTTGTAGACCACGATGGTCTCGACCTCCTGGCATGTGTGATCTCTTTTGCTTCTAGAAGTTTCCTTGTTATTTTGAAAAACAAAAACAAAACAAACAAAACCACCCCTACCTTCACATAAAAATCCAGATTTCTGCTGGGCAATGGTGGCACAGACCTTTAATTCCAGCACTCAGTAAGTAGAGGCAGGCCAATCTCTTTGAGTTCCACCCTGGCCTTCAAATCAAGTCCCAGGATAGCCAGGTACACAGAGAAACCCTATTTTGAAAACACACACATACACACACCTTCCAGCTACCTTAATCTGGTGATGCTGGTACAATGTGCACTCTGTAGTATGGCAGTCCCTACCATGCCCTCTTTGCATCCAAAAGGCAGAGAGAGGGTCAACTGCCATGTGTTCCTCTACTTCAGGTGAGGCGTTTCCTCTCAGTAGAGCTAAGAGACAATACTTATACTTATGTCTCTCTCCAAGTGAGAAAACTAAAGCAGTCTCTACTGTCTCAAGGGAAAGAAAACAAGAGGACATTTTTCCATGAGAATATTCCCACATGGTTAATTGAAATCATGTTTTGGTGAAAAATATACTAAATGTTATCCTGCTGTATTGGCCAAGTCTCTCATTTATATTACTTTCCTATGCTCTGAGGAAATTTGCATTTACAATGCCTGATTTATATAATATGTCTTGCAAGACACAGACAGTGAAAAGGCAAACACAAAACTTGGCTTTGTAACTTGCACATATATTGACCTACATTAATTAACTTCATATTTAAAATCTCCAATATCAATGCTGAGCACCAACTGTAAAGGACAGATACCAAATATGAGGCTGACGGGAGGATATAGAGTAACAGTTCTTACCTTCTAAGAGCTTGCTCTTAGGACTTGCAGAGGATGTAAAAGACAAGACAGACAGGTGCCTAGTTACTCAACTACAAAGGCAAATCAAGAAAGACAAAAGGACACATCCATAAGAGCTGGGAGGAGAGCTAAGATGAGGATCAGCTCAACATGTGAACTGGGCCTTCAGATAACTATACTTCATAAAGACAAAACAAAACAAAAATAAACCAGAGAGGGAACATTGGAAAAACCAGAGGGAATATTCAGTGAGCTGAGTCACAGTGTCCCTGCAGCAGTGCTTGGAGGCTGGTTCTTAACAGACTTCTATGCCTGTCCTGAATAAGACGCTTAGTGGTGAATTGTCAAGTAAATTAGATAAGATGTTGATAAGTAGAGATAAAGATTATCCCTATATGCTAGCTTCATAAATGATTTTCCCTACCATGAAAGAAAATCAAATTAGGACTGTTTTGTTTTTTTTTTTTTTTTTTTTTGGTTTTTCGAGACAGGGTTTCTCTGTGGTTTTGGAGGCTGTCCTGGAACTAGCTCTTGTAGACCAGGCTGGTCTCGAACTCACAGAGTTCTGCCTGCCTCTGCCTCCCGAGTGCTGGGATTAAAGGCATGCGCCACCAATGCCCGGCTTAGGACTGCTAAGTATATGTATTTTTTGACAAATACATATATTTACTTTTCAACATTCTGGAGCTAGAAGTCTGACGCTGGTTACCCAGTGGCTATATCCTCATTATCATCCTTAAGTGACATTTTCTCAGTTCATGCATGTAGAAATCTGCATTAGGACACCAATCTCATCTGATTAAAACTCGCATTATGCATCCATTTAATATTTGATATCTTTTCAAACTTCCACTAATGAATGACTTAATTTTTTAAACTGTGAATAAAAAGAAAAAAAAATCTAAGACACATAATTGTCTATGGGAGATCCTAGGTGTACAGCTCCCCTACAATTAAGAGAATTCAGGATTACGTTTTAAGTGTTGGCATTGTTCCTGAAAGAAACGTAAAGAAAACCAAAATGCTGGGTTACAGACCACCAGGAAACCCAAACTCCAGCCCTCTAATCACTGTAGGAAGTTAAGCAAGTCTCTTTGTTATGCTCATCTGAGGGGGGGGGGGAGGAAGGGAGGGAGGGTGGAGGATGCATGTGGCTAGAATGAACCCAAAGGTTCCTCTAATCTGTTAAATGTCAAGTGTTTCCAAGTGGTAGCCCTTGAATCAGATGAGGCAGGCAAGCTGTGAACTAGGCACTTAGAACCCACCCACTTCCCAAAACAAAGTTCTTGTTGCTGAAACACTTAAGTTCTCATGTTAAATATGAAATCAAATAAATGACAGCTGAGTACTAACCCCCTTCCCCCAAGAAACACTGTGGAAGGGAGGGGGTATAGGAGCTGGAGGACGGATCAGAATGCTGTGAAATGCTGTCTTCTGAACATGTCTTAAGTGTACTCCTGAACTCAAGTAGCTATAGTTACCTGCACAAGACCAAACTAGCAAGATCATCCAAACCTGCACCAAGCAGCATGAAATGGAATTGGTGGATTAGAAAACAACAAAAGGAGAGGACAAGAAGGTGGGGTGGGGTGACTAGGAGTTGTGAACATGTATGATTAAGATACACTGTATACATGTAGGGAATTCTCAGAGAATGAAAGGTGTCTAGCTGGCTAAGGCTGGGGCTTTGCAAAAGCGCCTGTCCTCCCGACTCCATCTCCTAAGTGCTGAGGGCATGATCCCCCACCCCTCCACAGCCACACTTTCACTGGCTGGAAACTGCTGTCCCCTTCTGTCCAGACCTACCGTGATATCCGGTGCACCACAATCAGTAACCTCTGCCTCAGGTGTCACCTGTCAATTTTACATCAGTTTGTGATCCCTGTACATACAAGAAGCATCTCCTGTTATTTACACACGCTGCAGACTGAGCTAAATGCTGTGAAAGGAAAAAAACAAAAAACAAAAAAAAACCAAAACACGTGAGAACACCCAACCTATTTTATGGATTAATATGTTGCCCAACTCTAGCACAACAACTAAAAAAAATTTAAAAAATCTTTAATTTTTGTGGTAATTTTGTGACAACTCTGGTAAGCACATAAAGGGACCCAAAGTCCTCTGCTGACTCTTACTCCTCTTGAGGAAGATGAGAGACATTACTGATCATTCTGAGGTTCCTTGTCTTTCTCGTGAAGTCATAAATGCCCTAAGAAAAGGGAAAGGGATGGGGTGGGGGGGAAGAAGGGGAAGGGAAGGGAAGAGGAAAGGAAGGAGGGACAGGGAGTGAATTTCACAAACATCATTCTTAGTCAAGAAGTAGAATCTCACCAAAATAATAGACCTGGGTGGGACTTAAAATGACAATGGGAGATTGTTTTTATTCCTTAATATTAACATTTTTTATTACTATCTATGATTTACCATCAAAAACAAGAGTTTGGATATTTTGTAGGAAATTAAAATTTCTTAAGTGGAAGACTCAAAGTTAAGCTTTACCTACATCATAAAAGCACTAAGTTTCCAGGTTCCCTGTGGAATCTCAAATGCAAAATACCGCTGGAATGCCATCCATCACTGCAGCACGCCTCCTGACTTTTGGTCAGATGTGAAAGCAATGGACCACAGAACTGTCAGGTTTACTCCTTGAGGTACAGGTGCATATAAATATCCAGGCCCCAAGGACAGTGGCCTAAGGTCTCAACTCTCAGATAAAGTATGAATCAGGAGTCTCTGGCCATTCTGGTTCTCCATGGTACACCCCGATTCCTTGCTTTCTCACAATTCAATCATGAAGGGTTCTCTAGGAAAAAGTCTGCCGTTGTCACCTCATTATAGTCATGACTTCTTCATAGCAGTTCACCACGGCGATGTGCTTGCATGAGTGCCAACCTTTGAGGATGTCTGTGCAAAGATACCACTGATATTGTTCCTTCATTGCTAGAAATTAAGTAGGTGCAGGAAGGCAGAGGGATTGAGTATATAGGAAATTCACAATTTATAACAGCAAAAGACAGCAGGAGTACCCAATAATAGAGACCTTGTAAGTAAGTTTTTGTAACGATGCAGACTATACGATACAGTCACAAGAAAGGGACTTAATGCTAGTCAGCAATAAAAAGGAACAAATAACTGATACACATGACAATTTAAATGAATCCCAAAGGAAGTATGCCAAATGACAAAAGCAAAACACCAGTCCCAAAGGACTATATAATGTATTCACATGTATAGCATCCTTTCAGTGACAATACTATACAAATGGAAAACAGAATGACAGTTGCTTCAAGTCAGAAGGCTCTATCCAAGCCTACAAGTGATAAAACCATCTTAACAGCTGTACCATAGGCTCAATGCCACCAAAAGAACATTAGTATAGTTAAAACCACTTATTAAAGCTTTCAGAAAACACCCTTTATAATAAGATGTTACCTTTGAAAAACTAAAGAGAGATAACCAAGTATTTATGTGTCTGTTGAATGACCACTAAGGCGCACAGCTAAAAGAATACAATGTAGCAGCACACAAAGGCCAGTAGCAAAGCTAATACTTAACGCCTGTGTGAGGGTGTCAGATTCTAGAGGTTACTGACAGTTGTGAGCTGCCACGGGACTGCTGGGAATTGAATGCAAGTCCTTTGGAAGAGCAGTTAGTGCTCATAACCACTGAGCCAGCTCTGCAGCCCACAAACTTTTCATAAAAAGCACAAAACTTTTAACGCTGGTTGCAGGTGGAGCAGTGGGAATCTGAGAGGGACAGATGGTAGTGACTTTAATATAGACATTTATGACCTTTTCCAATTTTATACCATGAGAATGTAACAACATAGTCACAAAATACCATGATTTTGTTTGAGTATGTAATGCTTTGTTCATGCCTGTAGTCTGGCAATTCCATTCTGGCATGACTCCTGCCCTTATAGGGGATCTAACCAGCTTTTGCTCAAGTCTCTCAAGCCTCCACACTGGTCCTGAAGACAGGGGCCACCAGATTCCAGAGAATGCTTTGAAATGATCACTCTTCCACCCTTCCACACTCTAGGCTATCTCATATGGCTCAGTTAGATCTATAGCAGCTGACTACATCAGGCAGCAGCAAGCACTATCTTCAGGACACTGGAAACTGAGTTTCAAAAGGTGTGGGAGTTAAGTTAAGTAACTTATTACTGATTTTTAACTTCTATGTGGCCAGTACTACAACAACAGCAGCAGAGTGTATTATCCCAATTTAACCTCAAAACAACTCTGAGGTGTTTTCACTATGACCCATACTATGCCAATAGGTGTTTATTTTTTAAATTTCTACAGATGAGGAAACTGGCGCTCAGGTTCAGAAGAGTCACTTGAGGTCACACAGGTTCTGAGAGAGGAGCTGGAGTTCAAAACAAAAACAAGGAATCATTCTCCTCTGGCCTGCCAAAACACTTCAATTAAAATTCCAAAATCCACCACCTGCAACAGCTATGTGGTCTGTTTGTATCTGAGACCTTATTGCTTTTACAGTCCTGGCAATTAAGCCAGGTTCTAGATGCCCATTAACAAGTATATGTAACCTGCAGGTATCAGGGTAACAACACAAACACCTCAAGGGCCTCCAAACCAAGGAAACCTAAATAGAAAATTAGTCAATCCAGCTGGGCAGTGGTGGCGCATGCCTTTAATCCCAGCACTCAGGAAGCAGAGCCAGGTGGATCACGGAGTTCGAGACCAGCCTGAGTCTACAAGAGCTAGTTCCAGGATAAGCTCAAAAGGTACACAGAGAAACACTGTCTTGAAAAAAACAAAACAAAAAAAAAACAAAAAAAAAAAAACAAAAAAAAAAAAAGAAAAGAAAATTAGTTAATCCAATCAGAAATGTATACTTTGCCTCTGGATAGGCTGGTATCTTCTTTGATTTGCCTTTTCTACCACAAGAGAAATAAATCCAGCCAGAAAACTTATTAACTTTTTCTGGGTTATTCACTAATATCTGAACCAAATACAAACTGTTAGAAAACTACATGGGTCAAAAGTAAATTTTACGGGTTGAGAATATAGCTCTCAGTTGCTTTAATACTTGCCCATCACACATGAGGCTCTAGGACCAACCCCCAGCATTGCAGGGTGAGAGAAGAAAAGCAAAAAGACCAGCTTCTGTGTATTGCTTGCATCTTAGGATTGCTGCAAGAAGCCACTAGAATATTAGAAATATTCCAATTTAATCTTAAATAAATGATTCTCAAATGGGAAATCTTCTATACCTCATCTACCAAGTTCTTTGTACAGAAAGTTCGCAAGTAGACCTTAATCCCTGAAATGAAAAATGTTACAGATGGCTTAAAATAGCTGAAACATTTTCTAACATCAGACTATTTTGTATCAAGATACAAGAAATCACAATGCATTAAAGTAAAACTAATAAGATTTAATTACAAATGCAAAAACATACCCAATTGCTTTCTGAAATAAGAAAGACAGCATTAATAGAGCTCAAAAATACTAACAAATGCATGGATGCTATGTTTGGTACTATAACTTGATTTGCCTTATTAAAGAATGCTTACACAACCTAAATTTTCCCAAGATACTACTGGTGGAGTTTCTATTTGGTTGCTTCTGGTGATAATAAAAGCTTAAGGATTTCTTGACAGTTTCCTATTGGTTTAGAAGTATCAAATATTAGTAAGTATCTCTCTTACTGCTTTCCGGTTCCTTATCTTTTCATGACAGTCTTTACATGGGAGTTATTTGTCACACCCAGTTCCTAAGCCAGGGAGCTCTATGTTCATTCTTATGGCTGCACTATTTACTTCTGAAAACTGGCACAGGCCATGACTTACGCTGTTAACTCTCCCTCCAGCTCCTGCTATGACCGAGAGAACCGTGATTTATAGGTAACCACCATTCATCTCATGGGTGTTTCAAATGCTATGGAAAAGTTAAGAGTAACTGAAGGACAGAGAGACCTTCCTTTCTTCTCAAGCAGGGAATATACTTTAAGAGTCTTGCTTTGGTGAGAAAAGCTGGGGGGTGGGGGTGGGGGAGGCTGGGGAGGTTGCTCTAAGAAGTAGTACTTAAGTCTGTACAATAATTCTGTTTGATTATCTTGCCCGCTATCTTTTTTCAGTTTAACAAAGGTAGATGATGTAGAAATGTGTTACAGGCCTTAGCCACAAAAATAGCTTATTAAACACTGAAAACTGTAGAAACCATTTAATGAAGCAAATTATACATTCAATATTAACTTGTTAACGGACCTCGTCTTTTAGGTTTAAACATTCAGAGTTTCAAGGAAGATATTAAAGCACAGGAAGTTGTTGCAGTTTCCATTGGTGCCTTTAGTCTGGTAAGACCATTAGTGAACCCAAGGTGACACTCCAAACTGTTAGGAATATTATCTCTAGGCATAGTATTTAATGTACATCGAAAAACTAGAAGATTTCCATCCTTGACACAATGCTGAGGTCCTTCAGTCAACAGGTTCACAAGTTGTTGAGCTGGCTTACGAACTAGAAATGGTTTTTGAGGAAGAAAGTTCATCTTTATCTTCCTTCATGATAGAAAATGACTTTTTAATTTTCAGATTGAAAAAAGGGAAAGAGCCCCCTTTCTATATTTAAAGGAGAATGCTATCTGAGTTTTAGCTCTGCTTCTGGCTCTGGTTGGGATTATCTATGCAGAAGACCAAGGTTTCCAATGATGAGCAATCTGGCAAGAACTTGAAAAGCTAGCAGGCTCACAGGCTGCTTGCCAGAGGGCTGTGCACTGCCATGCTCCTTCCCTCCATCCTGACTTAAAAAGCAACAATTCAAGTTCAAAGTAAGGCTACGGCTTGAGTTGTGGCGCATATTCTGTTCACCTGTATTAAAGAACAGCTAAGGAAAAATAAGACATGAAGAAAAACAAATCAGCTAAAAAGCAAAGTTGAATATTTTGATTATTCCTGAACCTTGAGTTTTACAATGTGCTATAAACAGTTGTGCTACTTATTCAATAGGAAATGGGGCGTTCAGCAAGCAGCTAATCAGGACATACTGCATTGAAATAGTATTAAAAACAAATTTAAGAAAATAAGAGAAAAGGGCCCATGCTGTACAGCCTATGAATCTCATCGGCTTTATCGTGAAAGTTTATTGTTTTTAATCCCAGTACAATCAACTACCAGTCACATACAGTAAAAAACAAAAACAACCACAAAGCAATGATGATAGTCTGTGACAGTGTACAGTGGAGGAAATGTTCTGTTGGAATCCTCCTACGGATCCCCACCAGACTTCAACAGTTAAGCTAACCCTCCCTCCCCAAATTAGTTAAAAAGAAAAATTAATATCTTGCTTGGGTACAGCAAGATTCTAAAATTTCCTGGGGATACTGGGTAACTTTTAAAAATGAAAGTGGTAGAAACAAAACAAAATTGAAACGTGGAAACACAAGAAGCTTCATGAGGCCTTGGCTTCTGGTCACCTCAAAGCGAACCACCTGGAAAGAAAAGAAAACAGGGTTACTCCAGGAATTGGGACACAGAAGACTCAGTAGACTTCAGTATCTATCCTAACATAACTCCACCATCCCAAGACGAGAACCCAAGCTTTTCCTAAGTCTTTTACAAGGTTACAAAAACCTGCTTTCTTTTCTAATATTCATTATTGCAAATGTTAGTACTAGTACATACTTACTTGTTCTGAACTAGAAAAATGATTTTTAGTAAAGCATGCTGTCCTCAATATTTTGGAAGCAACCACAAAATAGGCTATTTATGTGGCTGGGTAGGTACCCTTACCTTAGAGGAATAACGCTCCATTCAAAAACTAAGTCTCATATATATTTGGTTCGATTGAGGGCTTTTTCAGCCAGGTGACCACTTTCATCTGTGATCTTCTCCCAATCAGTCTGTCCGACCACAAAACCTATGGCCCTTTTCCTATCTGCATCCTTCTTTTCTTCTAGGTCTGCCCATCTCACCTAAAGAAAAAAACGCATTAGTCTAGGTTGTTTGAAAGGAGGGAGGGAACCCTAAAGGTGCATTCTTTGGATAATTTAGTGGGTAGATTAACAGACTTAAAATTACAAGTAAAAGAACTCTGCCACAGTGACTTTCTTAAATACCTTCTTGTGATGCTCACCAGTTTCAAACTTTTCCCCAACTATAAGACCAAGTCCTACCACTAAAGTCTTCTTGCTGTATCCTGTCAGCTCCATGCCATCTTTGGCCAGCACCAAATGCATTTTACACAAGCAATACACTTTCTTCTAGTTCTCACTTTACAGCTCTGAGCCCTGTCTACCTAGCATCTGTCTACACACCCCCCCCCACACTTTATCCTTTGCAATTAGCCACCGTTTTCATAGGCTTGTCTGGAACTTAATGTACCTACTTTTAAATTTCTATATTGCAGGATGACTATCCATTTATAGAAATATGGAGTTTAAACAACTTAAGTTTTATCTCTGACCAATAACTATTTCTTGAAATTTAATCAGAGAAAAACCACGGGGCTAGTAATGTCATTTTCATTCATAAGTTACCAGAGACCACTGCTTCAAATGTTATTATGGCAAGATTTCAACTCCAGATATATGGGTTCTGGAATATTCTCTATTGGTATTTTTTTTTTAAAGGTGGATTTATAAGTTGTTAAAACACACACATATATCTCATATTCTATAAGAAGAAAAATATTTAAGGAGAGATTATGATACTGTTGCTTGTATTGCATACATAGTACCAAAGCATATACTATAGTTAAATATGCTATACTTTAAATATCTTTTGTGATTTATTATGTCTCAAATATAGAGCATTGAAATTCTGTGCTCTTTACACTGGCCATGGAAATGCATTATTGCTTTAAGGTACACCGACTTTCATTTTTAACATTTGCAATACTGACTGAAATAACTAGGCTTCTAACATCTGGTCAGAGGGAAGACACAGAGTAACAGCAGGGAAAACTGGTTAACATTTGAGTCTTTTTAAAGATTTATTTATTTATTTATCATGTATACAGTGCGTGCCAGGAGAGGGCACCAGATCACATTACAGATGGTTGTGAGCCACCATGTGGTTGCTGGGAAATTGAACTCAGAACCTCTGGAAGAACAGTCAGTGCTCTTAACCCTGAGCCACCTCTCCAGCCCCACACTTGAGTCTTTTTTTAAAAAATGTTTTTTTTAAAGATTTACTTATTATGTATCTGTTCTGTCTGCATGTGTCCCTGCAGACCAGAAGAGGGCACCATATCTCATAACGGATGGTTGTGAGCCATCATGTGGTTGCTGGGAATTGAACTCAGGACCTCTGGAAGAACAGTCAGTGCTCTTAACCTCTGAGCCATCTCTCCAGCCCCCGATTTATGTATTTTTATTTTATGTGTACCGGTGTTTTGTCTGCATGTATGTCTTTGTAAGGGTATTGGATCCTTTGGAGTTGGAGTTAAACAGGCAGTTATGAGCTGCCATATGTGTACTGGGAATTGAACCCAGGTTCTCTGGAAGAATAGTCAGTGCTTTTAACTATTGAACCACCTCTCCAGCCCCCCAACACTTGATTCATCTTTATTTCCACTTTTGTCATGCATGTATACACAATTGTGGTATGTGTGCATACATGTGCACTGGTGTACACATACCTGGGAGTGTGGAGGCTAGCAGCTGATCTCTGGTGTCTTCCTCTATTGCTCTCCACCTTATATATTGAGGCAGAATCTCAGACTTGTACCAAGAGCTCTAAGAGTCCGTTAGCACAGTTAGCCAGTTTGCTCTGGGATTCCTTGTTTCCATATGCTGGGATTATAGGCAGGTCACCACACCCACCTGACTTCTGATCTGGGGATCTAACCTCTGACTCTGGTCCTCACATTTGTACAGCAAGCACTTTATCCACTAAGCCATCTTCCTAGTCCCACACTTGGTTCTTCTTAAATAGCTTATTCTTGAGACAAATATGAGTGACCATGGCCTGGGAATACAGGTTATAGTTGCACCAAATAACATGCTCCAACGTGAAAGCAATTTCATAAGGTTTTTATGGACAGAGAACAAGAGTGAATTATAAATTTTTCAGATATACTGGTGGGAAAATTTAAAAAATTGGCTTTCTCCTCTTCCCTGGCAACTTCAAACACCCATCAAGATGTTTCTCTTCTTTTGTTGGTGGTATTGGAGATGGAACCCAGGGCCCGGTGCATGGTAGGCAAATCTCTTACTATTGAGCTTTATGTCAAAAAAATATGTACCATGAGTAATTCATACATACTCCCATACTTGCATTTAGGAACAAAGGCACATATTTTACTGTAATGTTACTACTGTTAATGATGGATGGGCAGTCATTCAATGACCACTGAATAAAGAAAAGGTTAACTCATCTCACAGTAAATTTAAATGCCCAAAGCATCCTCAATAGTTGAGTACATAGTAATCATACCTAGCTACTTTAAAAAATTATTTCCACCCTGTGCATGGGTGTTTTGCCTATATATATGTATGTACACCTCATTCGTGCAATATTTTTGGCCAGAAGAGGGCATCAGATCCTCTGGAACTGAAATTAAGACAGTTCTAAGTTACCTTTTGGGTGCTGGGAACCCAACTTGGGTCCTCTTCAAGAGCAGCAAGTGCTCTTAACTGCTGAGCCCATCCCTCCAGCCCTACATTTTTTAATTTGGAGTTTAGACTCTAAACTTTAAAACTTAGATAAAATATAATTTTTACTTATAATTAAAAATTGTATCTAGGGGAGAGAGCAGGCGGGATGGGAGATGGGAGGGAAAACTGTGGCTGGGATATATTTACTTATTTACTATTTTTAAAGAAAATACTGATTTCAAGCCAGTGATGGCACACGCCTTTAATCCCAGCACTTGGGAGGCAGAGGCAGGTGGATCTCAGTGAGTCTGAGGCCAGCCTGATCTACAAAGCGAATTCCAGGACAGCTAGGACTGTTACACAGAGAAACCCTGTCTCAAACAAACAAACAAACAAACAAACAAACAAACAATTTTAGTGGCCACTGGGATGGCTGTGCTAGCTAGTTTTTTGTTGTTGTTTTGTCCACTTGACACAACTAGAATCATTTGGAAAAAGTTTGGACCCTCAACTGAGAAAATGACTCTATCAGATTGGCCTATTGGCAAGTCCGTGGAGCGTTCTCTTGATTTATGTGAGTGATGTCGCCTTTGGCAGGTGGTCCTGAGATGTGTAAGAAAGTAAGCTGAGTAAGCCATGGGGAATAAGCCAACAAGCGGCTCCCCCACGGTTTGCTTTAGCTCTTATCTCCAGGTTTCTGCCTTGAGTACCTGCCCTGACTTCCCTCAGGGATGGATGTGACCTCAAAGTTGTAAGAGGAAAGTTCTTGCCCTTTCTTCCCCAAGTGCTTTTGTTGATGGTATTTTATCACAGCAACAGAAATACTAAGACAGTGGGTAAAAGTGTCTGCCACAAAGCCTAACCATGTACAGCACATGGCCCCTGGAATCCATGTAAAGGTGGAAGAATAGAGCCAAGTCCACAAACTTGTTCAGTGATCTATACGCCCACAGTGGCATGTACACATACACAGGACACACAGACATAAATTAAAAACTAAACACTGATTTAGCATAACTAACTGATTTTTAAAAAAATCTTTTTTTTTTTTTTGCTGGGTGTGGTGCATTTCTGGGTTTGAGAACTTCTTGGCCTACAGAGTGAGTTCCAAAACAGTCAGGGCTACACAGAGAAAACTTGTCTTGAAAACCAAAAACCATCCTGGCTGTGGTGGTACACGCTTTTAATTCCAGTTCTTGGGAGGCAGGTGGATCTCTGTGAGTTCCAGGACAGCCTGGTCTACAAAGATAGTTGCAGGATAGCCACAGCAGTTACATAGAGAAACCCTGTCTCAAGAAACAAACAAACAAGGAAGGAAGGAAGGAAGGAAGGAAGGAAGGAAGGAAGGAAGGAAGGAAGGAAGGAAGGAAGGAAGGAAAGAAGGAAGAAATCAAAAGCCCAAAACCAAACCAAAATGAACAAAAGCCAAAAAAAACTTATTATTAGTGCTTGTGTGAAAGCACGCATGCACACACAGGTATGTACATGTCACAGCGTATGTGTGGAGAGTCAGAAGACAACGTGTGTTTTCTCATTTCACTTTTCTTGTGGGTTCTGAGGATCAAACCTAGGTCATCAGGCTGTACCACCGGGCAGCAGGCACCTTCACCCCTGAGCTGTCTGCTGGCCAATGACTATGATTTTTTGTTTTCCCACTTCTGTTTTTTGAGTCAGGGTTTCTCTGTGTAACAGCCCTGGCTGTCCTGAACTCACTCTGGAGACCAGGCTGGCCTGGAGTTTACTCTGGAGACCAGGCTGGCCTCAAACTCAACAAGGTCCACCTGCCTCTGCCTCCCGAGTGCTGAGATTAAAGGCATTGTGCCAGAGAAAGTTAATAGTTTAAAACTACTGTATTTCATGCATATCTCTAATGAAACTTATCCTCTTAAAGACCATTATTTATTATTATTATAGACCTTACACATTCAAGTTTCAGAATGAATAAATTACTGTGAAAATACTAAAAATAAATTACAAGGCAAAAAAACCCAAAAAACAAAAAACAGAAAAAACCAACTTTGACCAGAAATTGTTTCTTAAATGTCTACTTTCCTTCTAATTTTCCTAAATTTTCTGGGGTGTATGTGTGTGTGTGGGGGGTCGTCATTTAACTGTAAAAGAGTTGTATCTAGGGGAGAGAGCAGGTGGGATGGGGGATGGGAGGAGTGGAGGGGAAACTGTGGTCAAGATCTACTGAAAACAAAAAATTAGAAAAGAAATCATACAGAAAAATTCTGACACTCAAATGTTTGAGGTAAAGAAAAAAAAAAAAAAAAAGATGACCACGTGGAATTGGATTAATGCACCAGGATTCTCCTCCTCTTAACAGTCAATAGTTTTTGATAGCTCTTCACCTAGGGGGAGACTCAGTGAACTTAGCATATTGTACTCATATATACATATGTGTATGTAACATTAATAATTTAGGAAGAAAACATCATGAATTGAGGGTACACACAGGAGGAAGTGAAGTGGGGAGAGAATTGGTTAGAAATGTTATAAATACAACACTCAAAAAACTATTTAAAATAAAATGACAAAAGGTTAAAAAAAAAAGAAAAATCATACAGAAAAATTTTTACTGACACGCAAAAGTTTGGGGTACACACATGTGTTTCCCATCCATTGCCATCTAAATGTTTCTTTTTAAAAAATTTATTTATTTTTTGTGCATTGGTGTTTTGCCAAGGGTGTTGGGTCACCTGGAACTGGAGTTACAGACAGGTGTGAGCTGCCAAGAACTGGGAATTGAACTCAGGTTCTCTGGAAGAGCAGTCAGTGCTCATATCTGCTGAGCCATCTCTCTAGCCTGCCATTCAAATATTTCTAAGAAAGTAAAATTACTTGAAGACCAACCACTTTCTAACTCTTTAAAGTGGCAGTAAATACTGCCTCTTGAGATGGCTCTTTCTAGTTTATGTGTGAGGAAATACAACTTCTGTTAAGAATAGAAGTCATAAATAGTATTTTTGAAATTTTATTCATTTATTTAAACTGGAGATGGAACCCAGAACCTGACATACAAGGCAAGTGACACTAAGTTACACGCTCAGCACAAATGACATTTGAAAGCCCAGTCATTTCTAGTGTGACCCGTTCAAAATCACCTTTTGAAGACAGTCATAGTCATTTGAGTAAAAACATAGAAAAATGTTCTCATTTCAAATTATTCGTTGCCACCTGAACTGTAACTCACAAGTCATGTCCTAAGGAGAGCCACTCCTACTGTTCTTTGTGTTTTGTGAGACTGGGTCTCACTATGCAGCCCAAGCTGGTCTTAAATCATATGCAACTTTCCTGCTTTTATTCATTCCCAAGATGCTAAGATTGCAGGGATCTACCACCATGCCTAGCTTGAGTCAGTTCCACTTTGGTTGGCCTCAGTCTTAAAGTCCTTGCATGTGGCTGGGCATAAGTGAAAGGCCATTAATGGGGTTTCCCTTTCCTATCCCCTCAAACTACACAGACATGAGTGGGTTTACTCTATATCTTCAGTATTTGAACTTTTTTGGTTTCCCAAGACACAACTAACCTGCAACTCACTATGTAGACCAGGCTGCCTCATGCTCACAGAAATTCACCTGCCTCTGCCTTTTTAGTGATGGGATTAAAAGTGCACCATCATACATCACTTCTCTGCAGTTTATCAATGAGCTTTGAAATATGGATTCTTTGAAATGATAGACACTATGACGATAATCTACTAAGATGTTTATTCTCTCATACTAAAATACTGCCTTAATAGTCAAGCACTAAGAAAATTAATTTAAAATCAACACAAAGAGGGTTTAGAGAGATAACTCAGGAGTTAAGAGCACTTGCTGCTCTTGCAGAGGACCCAGATTTGATCTCAAAAGTATTTGGCAGCTTATATGTATCTATAACTCCATTTCCAGGAGATCCAATATTCCTTCTGGTCTCTGCAGGCACCAGGCATGCATATGGCATATATAACATACATGTAGGTTAACAATCATACCAATAAAATAAAAATAAATAAACTTTCAAAAATGGACTCATCTGTGCTGAAAGGGTAGGTGTGCCTGTAACTGTAGCGCTTTTTGGAGCTAGAGACTGAACTTGGGTCTTTATACTTGCATGATAGCACTTTACTAGCAGGCATTTCTCTATCCCCAGCTTTCTAAAAACCAAAGGCTATTTGGATGAGTCTTCATGTTTCAGCTGTCTCTTACCCTCTTCTTCCCGGGCTCGGAAGCACGAGTTTCATAGTCATCAGGGAGCTGCAGGTAATCCTCCATTCTGCTGGCAATCGCCTCCCAGTCACGTTTCCGTTTAGTGCCAGTCCTCAAGCCATCCAACTTGTCTGAGGGACAAACACAGAGCCATAGCATTAAGAGTGTGTGAATCTGCACACAGCACACAAAGAAAAAGGAGGGCTAGACTGTTTCCAGAGGGCACACCCACATTTTTCAATGCAGCATCACTTTCAGATCCAAACTATCTTCTTGGCTAAGAAAACATCAAATTTTATGTGATTCCTATGTCTGTTTGGTGTTTGTACTGGATAATATTTATATATTTTGATGGGTTTAGCAATAAATATGGGTAAGGTAAGAAAAGACCGTCCCACCCTCAGAAAAATCACTCTTCAGCTCTTATGTTCTAAAAAGAAAAATAAAACAAACAAATAAACAAAAAACCAGGTCTCTTTAAAAAGAATTACTGCTTTTTTCTTTTAACCATTCAGTTCATCTACAATGATGTGTGATACCGTATCATATGAAAATCAGAGAGCAACAAGATCAAGTTTAAGGATGTGTTTCTGATTATGATTTTGGCTAAGAGCACTCATGAGTTAGTATTTATGACTAAAATGACTATATGAGACCTCCTTTTTGAGTATACTGTAAAGTACTCTGACCACTTGGTATTTTTTTTTTTTTTTTTACCTTGAACAAGTGGTTTATTTCATTTCCTTTAGAATCATGCCTAGTTGTGGGATTGCTGAATTTTATAATAGTTCTACTTCTAGTTGTGTGTGTGTTTTATCTTTTTTTTTTTTTAAATTAGAAACAAGATTGATTTACAGGACAATTCCACTTGGTACTTTTGAGTATACTGTAAGTACTGCTGACCACTTGGTACTTTGAATATACTGTAAAGCACTGTTGACTCACCATGCTATGGACTGGTATATCAGCCCAAGTGACTAGATCTGGTTATTTCTTTCTTAAACTTAAATCTGAAAGGAGCTGATCTCCCAATACCTCACTACTATCAAATAAACAACACATTATAATTTATGAGATAGGAGGTTAGGTGTCTTACATAACATACAATGAAAATGTGTTGTGTCTTTTTTATTCGTTGTTAATACTGATTTTGAATAAAGATGTGGAGTATTGTGAGTTATGTGGAGTATTGTGAGTTATGTACATTTGAGCTACAGTGAAGCACTTACACCCCCCAAAGTTATCCAAATACACTATTGCTAAAGTGGGCTAATAAAGGAAAGCTTAACTGCTTCAGAAACAAATAACATTCAACTCCATAAAGGATGCAGACTGTGTACACTAAAGTCTTTAAGGCACCAAAGTCGGAAAGAATTTTATATGGATCGTGCAGTGGAAGCAGTGGCAAGGAGGGAGAAGTTATGCTTTTTAGTATACAAACTCCACACCCAACTAACTGTACAAACTTTAAGAAGCCATTAAGATTTTGCATAATTGGCAAAGGGTTTAGTTCTCATACCCTTCCCTCACAAAAGCAATTATCACTGAAAAATCAGTTATGTAATGACAACAGTTTACAAACTCTAGAACATTGTTTCATCCTGTTTCAACAAAATTTCCTTGAGACAGGCTGCACAGAACCAATCTTCTACCTGTTCTGTCGATAAAATGTTGTACCAAATGGCTCTACAGACAGGTCATACTGTATAGAACTCTTGGCCACATAGAGACACAATAGATGGTATCAGAAAACCCATGATATCCCATAAGTAGTAAAACACCTTAGTTCAAAACCTTAGACAAATAGTGTATTACCAGAGAGTAAGAAGCTCCAGTATACTCATTAAATAAACTTCAAGGATTTCCAAACTTAGAACAACTGATTTGCATGAACATACTCTGAAGGGAACGATTCACATTTCAATTCTAACAACAGAGCATGGCCAGGCAGCACTGCAGAAAGACAGGTGGAAATTGCAAGAGTATTTCCTTGTCCACTAGGTAATGGCAGGAGGTATAGATCATGTGCTCTGTATTTGCAACTTGAAGCCCCAAAGCCTGCATTTCTAGTCGGAGCATCCTTATTTGAAATCTTTGACTTGAAATTTTATTGTACAAGCATGTTTAAAGTTTCTCTTGAGTGCTGAAGAAAGGCTGAACACTCATCTACACGAATACTAGAATCCCAAACACTTGGGTGGCATAAAGTAAGGAAAGAGAAATCTGGGTGCTGGTTATAGAAGAAAGACAGGTATCCAATCCACTCACACATTTGAGGCCTGGGTTGCAAAGGATGATGTTTTAAGAGGATGAAATTTTGATCCAACTTGGTTGGTCACAGGATTTACCACATTTTTAAAACACTGCATGTTACTATAGCACAACAGAAAAATTCCATAGATACATCTATATATTTTCTAAATATAAATGGTATTTGAAAACTTGTTCAAGGTGAACATACAAGAGTTATGTGCCTACACGAATAACAATTACATCTCAACTGAGAAAAGATGATTCAGTCTGTCTGATGAGTAAAAGGCTATAAAATACACCTCCTAAGTACAGAAAGTGACATTAAGATGACAAAAGCAGAGCATTTTGTAAGGAGAACCCTATTAGGATGGTAACAGTCTCAAATACACTAAGTCATACAAGTGTGAGAAACTAAAAATCAACATCCTGGAATTGAAGTAGGTGCAGTACTAAATCCCAGCAGACGTGTATAAAACCCAGCTTTTGCATTATCATGTCTATTTCCCAGTAAAGAAAGAGCAGTCAGGTGTAATAAACACTGGTCAGGCAGCTGTCAATCACATGCAATCAGTTGCCAGATACAGCTGAGGCCAGTAACTGTTTTAAATTGATGTTGCTTCCAATTTAACAGACAAAAGCTGACCTGTATATTAAGCACAAATCAAGATTTTGCAATGAATTCTGGTCAGCTGCTTGGAAGAGTAAAGAAGTGTTTTCTTACTGGGAGACTCATCTATGAATCAAACCCCTAGCTTGTTTCAGTTCTTTCAGCTCAGTGTGTAACACAGATAAAGCTTGTTATGTTTCCACCTCAGCATAATCATGCTGCTAAGAGAAATTTAAGACTGCTGATAGAGTACTCGGAGAAGTAAATTGCACCTAGTAACCAAACATTAAATTTGATGAGATATGAAAGGCAACACAAATAGGCTAATTCTCAGATGATCCTCATGAGTTAGAGGCCAAACTCAAAAGGAGTAAAAACTTTGATAAAGCTTACACTCAATTTTTCTTCTTCCCAGGCTGGATTAATTTTCAAGATAATCCAGTGGTGTAAGATGCCAGGTCCTTCTACAAAACATCATTGTCACTCCTTTTACAATGAAGTGAATTTCCCTTTCTAGATTGATTACTAGTGCCATTACTGAAAAGATTTATGATAAGCCCACTTCTGCAATTCACTGTGTAATGTCTTTAAAACTGACAGACTGTATAAGATACATTTCTGAAAAATAAGAGACAAGTCACATTTCCCAGAAATCAATACAAACATTAAAAACATTTTTCTTGAACAGTCTTCATGGCTATATTCCATTTTCTTTTTTCCTCTAAAACTAGAAAGGAAAACAGAAAATGAAATGGCTCATTTTTTAAAAAGCACAATGCCAGATCATGTACTACATAACACCTTCGGAGAATATTTGCTAAAATAATCATCACTCTTACAATGCCCTTATTTTTATCATCACTCTTTGACACTGAAGCTCATCACTAAAGCACCAGCAGAAACAAACGATCTTCTAGTCTTACAGAGTATTTAAAAAGTACAGCACTTCAAACAGATTTAACCTAATTCAAAAGAAGTAAAACTAAAACATTCTTTTAAAAATGTAAGCTGTGGTTACTATTTTCTTAAATATTTAACTGCATTTAAGCAAAAAAGTGCTTATGGTATATGTGGGGAGAGAGCTGATTACTGTTAAGTTTCTCAGAGGATAGATTTGTAGACGAGTATGATAATAAGCCACAATCAATTTTCACTTGACACATGCTAAAATTTTTAGATTTTATAGTAAGCACCTATTCCCATAAGGTTCCCATAATATACAGTTTATGGACCTATCTTTTAAGACACAACCTAGTCAAAATCAACTGCTATCTCTAACCCAAGTGAGCCAATCTACTCCCCTTTGATGTAAAGGTCACATGACCTCAGCAGCAAAAGGGCTGAGTAGTCAAAATAAGTCTAGGGACTTATGATGCTGAGATGGTTGCTTGGTTCTGGAGTAACAGTACATCATGGGGAGAAAAACTGGAGTCACCTTTCCCAGTCAGTAACCCCCGGCATGGTTCCTTTAATTTCTACTGACGCATCTTAATTGACATGTTAAATTGGCCTCTTTAAGTGAGGAAAAAAAGGACTGAAAAAAAAAAAATCACCTTAGAGTATCACACTATAATACCTTAGGAATCCACTTAATAATACATTTTTTTAACTTGACTAAATCAGGCAACTCTAAGGTTTGATTTAAACAATCATTCAAACTGGTTTACCTTGTAACTTGGTACTACAAACAGCATGAAGGAAAATTTAAATGGAGTCTCCTTACATATATCAATTATGTATTTACTTCGAAACATAGAAACTCATTTATTACACAAGATATCTTCTTTTTAATTACTTCTTAAACCCTAGCATTTATTAGAATTATTACTAAAGTACTCACAAACAAGTTCAACTTTGGGTTACAGGCAAATATTCTTTTAAAAAAGAAATGTTAGGAGCACATTTCTAATTAATACTAAAAATGAATGTTAGAAGTGACAGCATGTTACTATGCTTATCAAATATTTCTAATTATCCTAAAAACTTCCAATGATATCAAAAGAGTTGTTTTTTTGTTAAAAAACAAAACAAAAACAAAAACCTCTCTCTATATATCCTTTTTATTCTGTCACAGATCTAAGTAGCCAAGGCAAAAGCTAGTGAAATGACTGGGGATGTGAGCGGAAGTTTCTGGCCCTTTACTCCGTGCAGTGGAGCTTTCTATGACCATGACCATCAGGTATCACACATAAAAACAGGAAAAAGGAAATACCCACCTAGCTTTGCCTCAGAAGTGTCCATCTCCCATTTGCTTTTCGGAATGTAACCCTAAATCGTACACAGAGAGAAGCTCGAAGGGTTAGAAAGAGACACATACATGCATAACACGTTTGATTTGGAAAAGCATTAAAACTGGGAATGGATTCAGTTGCCACTCACTAGTTATAAATATATCCTATGGAAAATACAACTTTATTATCCTTGAAGAAGGTTAAGTGACCAAATTCACCAAACTTGACTGCACATTTCAGAGCAGTCGTCATGACAGGATCATGAAGGCACTTTGAGGCAGGTACAGCTAAGGACTCAACTGTAGCCTCAACACCAGATGTGCAGCAATTATGGCAAGAATGTACAAATAGTTACTGAGCCAGGATCAATATCACTCAGAAAATTTATAAACTAGCTAGTTTAGTTTCTAAGTACAACTGCCATTCTCAAAGTAATTGAAGCCATGATGTTCAAAAGTGTTCTTCAAGATAGTCATTCCAGTGTCACTTTAAGTACTTGGAAAAGAAAAACTTGTATTTGAACCCAACTACCCCATTATCAAGTTCACACTCATTTTAAAATGACTCAATCCATGTACCAGTTAGATCTTACAAAGGCTAATTTTATTGAATCAACTCCCGAGCAGTTCTCTTCCACCAGATGAAAATGAAATTATTTTTGATAGCTTCTAATATTATGTTTTCCTGTTATATGATAAACCAGAAATTACCACAGGCAATTTACAGTTTACATAAGATAACTAAGTATTTTAAACAGATTCCCCAAACATTTTCCAGTGTCCCAGGGTGGCTACAACTAAGTAGTAATCCCTTTTGTTTATTCCCCTAGTCAGTTTATTCCATGTCATTTATCATGATTCCCCTTTTCCTTGGACTGTGGTTTCAGTTAGATCCCATTATACAGAAATGTTAATATTAGGACCTAGTGAACCAGACAAATTCATTGAAGATATTTGTCTTCTAAGAGTCATCTCTCTACTGTTGAGAATGTTCAAGGTCATAGAGCAGACTGCCACACAGCTGCATTGGAAACGCGTTGGAGACATCGTAACAATCTCTACAGGAGAGTTCATCTGAGCACAGTAATCCAGGAAAACTTTGCATTTATACATTGCTCCTCTATCAGAACTAGGAATTACTAGGTAGTATTTCAGATTATAAATTACATCATCTTTTCAGAAAAACAGGTCAAATCAAGAAAAGGCTGTGCTGATGTGATGGTGTTAAGAGTTAAATACTGAGGAAATGTGCACAAGTGTTACCTCAAAAACCACCTAAAATCACAAGCATCACTAGAATAGCATACTTATGGACTCTGAACCACAAGTACTAGGTCTGCAGAAGCACTAAAGTCAGGAATCTATCTCACCAACAATTCCTAAAGATTCTTTTACCTAAGAAAAGTTTGGATTTTCTTTCATCCAGTACAGAACTGAAAATGCAGTTTACTGAGAATTCTGTTGAAGTGGTCTGAATGACACAAAACTCACTCACATCACTTTGGTTAGTATTCTCCAGGAATCTTTTACCCTTGGGATAGATTCCAAGAGTAAAAGAGCTGGATTCTGCTATGTGACTGGGTACTTAGAGTAAAGTAAAAAAGTATATTCATTTCCCCCTGCTGGGAACCACCCTGGTCATCCTTTAAACTATCATCCTTTAGCTTCTTAAAGTGGCAGGCCACATGGAAATAAAACAGTCCAGCAGAGTAAAATTTTAAGGCTTCCTTACCAGTTCTCTGATGTAAAAACTAGTATTACAGTGTGTTTCCCCTTAAAAAAGTGTTTAATTAAAAGCTCCAAGTTGACTACATTTAAGCAAGTGAGATAAAGCATATCCTGAAATAAAACTTCCACAAAAGATGGAGCTTCCAAAAGCTAATAAGAATGCGGATTTCTCATACCCACTTTCTAGTACATGCTACTAGTAGCTAGTTAGGCTATTAACTGCTATCCAGAACAGTGTAGGCTTTTAAGTAAATTTCCTGCTCACATTTTAGAGTATGTATGTCAAAACGCAACCTGATTAAGCAAAATAAAACTATTAAAAAACATACTGAGACTCAATTATCATTAACTTTAAAGCTTATTTTTTAATACACATTTAAAAAAATCTAAGAATGTAGAGGTCAACACCAACACTATATAAACACAGATTCTATCAAGAGTCTTTTATGTCACACACTCCTTGTAGACTATGTTTTAGGGGACAGGAATCTCTGTACATTTTCATTAAGAGAAGTATGAGAAGCAACTTTAGCAAGAGCTGAAATAGCAAATAAAGCAAGTAATACTGTGGATTTAAAAAGCAATACTATCCAAAGGCATTGTTAATCTCTGTACCTCATCAGCCAACACTAAAACGTCAGTAATTGTATAGGTTTCATTTCTTGAGTGACAGGGTAAGGCAAACATCTCCAGAGGCGTAATCAAAAGCATTTACAGGAGGTACACAGAACTTTAAACTCACATTATTTTCTCATCAGCCTTGGTAAAAATCCATTGCCTACACAGTCATTTTTGCAATCACTTAACAAGACAAAACAAGAACAAATCCAGCAGCCAGTGGCAGCCCTTTGCCTCTTCATTCAATAAGTTCTTCTGCCTCAGGTGGCAGAAATCAATTTTGAGATCTTATAGTAAAGAAGAGACAGATATTCATATAACAGATAGGCTATACCACATACCTGCTGGAATGGAAAAAAAATGCCCTTTCATATGTAATTTACTTTCTTGAAAAGTATTCTCTCTTATAACCACCCACAGCTAGATGAGTACAAAGATGAGTTTCTTAGTACTCTGTTAAATTTTTCTTTTAACAACACAGAGCTTTTTTGGACTAGGGAAAAATAAAAAGGATCTAATGTCTCCAGGAAGATGAATACGGAAACTTTTACTGTAAAAAGTGTGTATCAACACTAGTAATCTAACTACAGGTCTGAATATAAACACTCCTTAAGAATAACAAAGAGACACTTTGCTCAAAGTGGTTGGTCTGTCTCCTACCAGTTCGCTTTCCTCTTCTTCTGCATCTTTCTTTTCTTCCTTCTGTTCTTCAATATTTGCATCAAAATCTTCCATCTCTACCTACAATATGCCAATAATCATTTTTTAAAAAGGACTGCATTAGCATTTAAGAAACATTGACTCACTAGGATCTGCAATAAGCACCCGACAACCCAGGCTCCCTCAGTGACACACCAGTGAATACTAACACCCTCAACTTTGATGTGGGATTAAAGGACCACAGAAAGATGTTCCTGGAATTTTCATCTTTATCCCTGTAAAGTTAGGCAAAATATTTTACTCCAAGTAAATGGGTCACCTGTTCTTAATATTCAAGAGATTACAGACTTTTAAAACCTTTAAACAAGTATTTATCTTATCAAATCAAAGGGGGGGGTTATTGCTCGCACAATAACAAATGTAAGAGCACAGAGATGTGAGATGTACTTAGAAGGTAAAAGAACATAACTAACATGACCGTGGGAAACCATCAACGCTGGTGCAAGGAAGAGCAGATTAGTGTTTCCAACATGGTGGTTCCTCCTAAAGAGACAGAGGATGCTACAAGAGATGCACAGCCAGGAATTCTGGCTACACTAACAAGGCATGTTTTGGGAAGACTTCAGAAAATAATCACAGAAAGAATTTAAGGAACTCTATTCAAAACTGTTAGCTCATTTATTTATTTATTTATTTATTTATTTATTTATTTATTTATTTATTTATTGGACAGAATCTGGCTACATAGACCAGGCTGGCCTCAAACTCAGAAACCTACCTGCCTCTCCTTCCCAAGCACTGGGATTAAAAGCACCATCAGTCCTCATCAAAACTGTTACTTAAGGTTAGTGATATAACACTTGTCAGTGTTTATAAGGTACATAAGAGACAATCTAAGAAACTAGTATGGGCATAAAACTGGTAATCTCAGAAACAGATTGTTTACATGTGCAAAGTAAAAACTGAGCTAAAGCTGGGCAATGGTGGCGCATGCCTTTAATCCAGCACTTGGGAGGCAGAGGCGGTGGATCTCTGTGAGTTTGAGGCCAGCCTGGTCTACAGAATGAGTTCCAGGACAGCCAGGGCTACACAGAGAAACTTTGTCTTGAAAAACAAAACAAACAAACAAATAAGCAAATAGCTGGGCTAAGGACAGAGCCCTAAGTGGTTTCTTAAGATCTGGAAAGGCTAAGTCAGAAAAGGAAACCATGCTGAGATGATATGAAGATAACTGGAAAGTCAGAATATGGACTCATGAAAATAAGAGTATGTTTTAGAAGGTGGCATGATTATAGCCAAGTGTGGCTATAAACTTGGGCAAAAGTAGAGTGTCTGTTTCCCAAGCCTCAGAATCATACACATTAAAAACAGCACCATTCAAAGAACAAGGTCAAACAAAACAGAAACACACAAATGCTTGAGACAGAAATTCATTCTCCTTTCATGATAAAGACTTTCTTCCACCAAACTAATAACTACCATCAAGAGTTCGCAATGGGGGCTGGAGAGATGGCTCAGTGATCAAGAGCACTGACTGCTCTTCTAGCAGACCCAGGTTTAATTGCCAGCAACCACATGGAAGCTCACAACTGTTTGTAACTCCAGTTCCAGGGGACCAGACACCCATGACAAAATACTGATGTACATAAAATAGAAATAAATTAAATTAAATAAAAAAGAGTTAGCAATTACTGAAATGTGTTAGAGAAAAAGAAACTAATAGACACTTATAGATTACTTATTACAAATTGAAAAAAGGAGAAAAACTCAATAGCTATGACCCTGGTGCCAAGTTTTAGACCAAAGCCTTAATCACAATGAAGTAAACCGACATCTCAAATAATGTGAACCAAATGTGAGGCACCGAGAAAATGCAATTCGAGTAGCATTCCTGCCAAAGGTTTGTTTTTACATTCATTCATTCATTCACTTGTGTGTGAAACACAGACATGTGCCCATTGCCTAGCGCACAGCAGGATATCAGAGAGCAATTTGCAGGAGTTAATTCCCTTACTATGCCTTTACCCACTCAGCCATCTCCCCAGTCCTGTCTACCATTTAATTTAAACCTAAACTAATAATGAAAACAGACAACTCAAACTTATGGGCACTCAACAATACAACTGGTGTATATACATAAGAATTCTGTTTTTAAAAAAGTAGCCTGAGAAATTACCTTTTATAATGTAAGTCTGAATCTGGGATATTTTTTTAACTCTTATTTTTATTTTATGTGTATGGGTGATTTATCCACACATATCCACAGTGACTGAGAAGACCAGAAGAGGGTATACGATCCCTAGGGTTAGAGTTACAGATGGCTGGAAGCCACCACGTGAGTGCTGGGAATTGAACCTGTGTACTACTCTACAAGAACATCAGTGCTCTTAGCTACTGAGTCATCTCTCCAGGCCCTACAATAGTAAAAATAAAAACATAAGTAAATAAATACAGCAGGCATAAGTATGTATGCTTCAAAGTGTGTGAGACATGTGTATGTCTGTAGGTCAGAGTTCACAGCAGGTGTCTTCCTCTATTATATCCCCAACCCCCATCCCTAATAGGGTTTCTCTGTGTAACCCTGACTGTCATGGAACACAATCTACAGACTAGGTGACCTCTGCTTCCAAAGTACTAGAATTAAAGGTGTATGCCACCTTATTTTCAGAGAGGGTTTCTCAATGAACCTAGAGCTCACCAATTTAGACTGGTTAGCCACTGAGCCCCACAGATCTCTCTCTCTTGGTTTTTTGAGACAAGGTTTCTGGAGACAAGGTTTCTCTGCATAACAGCCCCAGCTGTCTGGAAAGTAGACGAGGTTGGCCTTGAACTCACAGAGATCTGCCTGCTTCTGCTTCTCATTGCTGGGATTAAAGGTGTGTACTACAACCACCTAGCCCCCGGGGATCTCTCTTATATACCTCTCCAAAGTACAGGGATTATACAGGCAAGAGCCAATGTGTCCAGTGTTTATAGAGTATTGGGATTCAAAATTCGGGTCATAGGCTTTCATGGCAAGCATTTTACGGAGAGAGCCATTTTTCCAATTATAAAAGGTTATCAGGCTGGAGAGATGGCCCAGTGGTTAAGAGCAATGGCTGCTCTTCTAGAGGACCCGGGTTCTATTCCCAGCACCCACATGGCAGCTCACACCTGTCTGTAACTCCAGTTCCAGGGGACCTGGTATCCTTACACCAATGCACATAAAATAGAGTTAAAAAAAGCATTTTAAAAAAAAAGGTTTTCAAAGCTGGGCATGGTGGTGCATGTCTTCTCTGTGACTTCAAGGCCAGCCTGATCTACAAAAGGAGTTTCAGGCCAGCCAGGGCCACACAGTGGCCTGGTTTCATCCCACACAAAAAGGTGTACAAAAAGTACACCATCAAAACAGGTGATGAAATCTAACTATAGACTATTTTTAAGCTAACTCAAGGAAATTCAGAGGCTGAATTAAGGAACTGGCTATGGGGTATGGCCTAGGGGGTAGGTAGGGTTAAATGAATTAAAGTACAAACAAACTTAATTTAGGAAATGTATTTTACTTAATACAATCAACTTTTTTTTCTTCTTGGTTTTTTGAGACAGGGTCTCTCTATGTAGATCTGGCTAACCTTGAACTCAGAGATCTGCTTACCTCTGCCTCATCAGCCTTGCTAATGTTAACTTTCTGAAATTTTATAATTAACTAAATTTATTAGAGAATATCCTTGTTCTTAGAAGACAGCCATCAACACATTTAGGGGTGATGGACTAAGATTTTTCAACCTAACTTCCTATGATTCTACAGTAATGGTATTATATTACTAAGTATTTATAAAGAAAAATATGGGAAAATATTAACAATCAGATTTATTAAGATCATTAAAAGGTATGTACGTGCTCTTACATTGCTCATGTGCCTTTTCTGGAAGTTTAAAACTTTCAAAGTAAAGAAGGTGACAAATGTGTTGCTTAATCTTAACTGCATTTGAGACAAAGATACACACTTACTTCTTCAATTGCAGCATCTTGTAGCAAGGAACGGATGTCTAGACGCATCATGTGACGAGGTGCAGTTTCCCAATGATCAGCCATCTATTGAGATATTCAGGACAAGTTACCTCAGACAACTACTCCTATAGAGACCAAATAAGCTGTCAAGATAAATGCATTAATGCTACAACTTCAACAGGCTAGGCAATTCCTTCCAGTTAAAACACAGAAAGGAAGACATTTATTGAAGCAGGTAGAAAAGACATTCAGAAAGAAAAAAATGAGGTGAGTGACCTTAAGACACAGTGCTGATGCTGAAAGAATGATTTTGGGGTACTCCAACACCCCATGTTCCTGAAAAAATCACCTTATTTATTTCTTTAAGCTTTCTTCCATGGATATTTCTCTTGCCACAAGTCTGGTTATCGGCACTCATTTCAGCCAAATACACCTAAACAGAAATAAGTAATGAGTAGGCTAAGAAATAGAAAACTCAAGCTAAAAGTGCTTCAAAAGTTCTTTTAAGACCATACCTCAAAACCCTTGGTTTTTGCTGCACTCCAAAACTGGTCAAAATGTCTAACTCTGTCATTGATAGCATCCAGGATGATGAAAGGGAAAAACCCATCATCCAGAGTCTTTTTGAACGTTTTGAACATGCTGGTGCGGTACGTCTCCTCCATCTCAGCTTCATATTCATATTCCATCACCTAAGATCACAGAGATGGGTTAGCAGGAGGAAGGAATCAGACTCAGCCTGGTTGACACTGAGACAGGAGGACTTTGCAACCTTCACCCTAAGTACCAAAGCTAGTGTTCAGAAGACAGGAAGTGATCATCTTTTAAAAACCTGCACCTCAAGCCAGGCATGGTGGTGAGACAGGCAGGTCCTTTTGAGTTCAAGGCCAACCTGGTCTACCGGGCAAGTTCCAAGCCAGCCAGGGCTACATAGTAACACCCTGCCTCAAAAACAACAATAAACCAACCCTGTCTCAAAAACCAAAACAAACACAAAAAAACTAACAACCCCACCTCTCCCTGAATGTGTTTTCCTTAAAACTCTATCAACAGGTCTAGGAGGATTGTGTCATACCTTCTTTTTCACTTTCTTTCCAGAATCTGGATCTTTTTCTTCTTTTTCTACTTCAGTGATGAAATAATCATCTAGACTTAAAACTCTGGGTGCAGGTCCTCCAAATTCTACTTCCTTATCCTAAGAATACAACAGTCAAGATTAAAAAAAAAAAAAAAGTGAGCAAAGCTGACAAATGTAACATTAAAAAGACCCTAAAGAAATGAAAAATACCCTAACTAAGCAAAACACAAAAACAAAACCAAAAAACCCTCTGACCCTAGGCTACGAGACAGGAGGCCACAAGCAGTTCCAAAAAAAGAAAAGGAAATGTCAGCACATCACCAACTGTATAGACACAGGCCACTAGCCCAGTGTCTCTAAGAAAAGTTGGAACTAGATGGCCTCTTGATCTGCTGATCATAAATCCCCCAGACCACAGGACATGTTAATCAGCCCCCACCTAAAACAAACGACAGTTACAGTATCTTTGCTCAACATCTATTATCCTGTGATAACCTTGTATAAAAAAACTTTGGTAACCTTGCATGAAACTTTGAGACATGAGATCATGGGTCTTATGACTCCCTTGCCCCTTTTTACTTCCTCTTTTGCTCTGTAAAAATACCTGGCATTTGTGGTATGGGGTTTGAACTCTCCCGACAGGCTTGGGGCCCCAGCTAGTTGGTTTTCCTTGGAAATAAACAAACCACCTTGTACTTGCATTCAGGTGTCATTAAGCTCCTTTAAGCCTTGGGGTCCCTCTCTTGTTAGGCACAACAATAAACACACTAAAGTTCCTATTTGTGGCTAAATAAAATAAACATTTCTGATGGTTTTAAATCAACCAGAGGCAAAATAATTTGTCTAAGTGGATAAAAAAAACTTATAAGGGAAACATCTACTAAGGGCCTCTGTAACTGATCAAACGGGAGATACCTGTATGAATAACATACTGCCTACTAATACAAGCAACTAGTTTTTTTTCTCTTTTTTTGCTTTCTCATACTCACCCGAATAAGTTTTGCAACATGTGTCTTTCCACTGCCAGGCAGTCCTCTCATTATGACAACAATCTGAAACACAATGGGGGGTGGGAGATTTTGTTTTGTGTGGGGTTCGGGACATAGCTCAGGTGGCTCAGTTTCTGCTTAGCATTCAGAAAGCCCTGAGTGCCATCCCAGCACTGTGGCAAATGCCTGTGATCCCAGCACTCTGGTGGTAGTGGAAAAAGGTCAGAAGAACAAGGTCATCCTTGGATGCATAGGGACTCTAACACTAGCCTGCTATACCTGAGACAGTATCTCAAGACAGACAAAGAAAAACAAAACAGAACAAAGGAAATGAGTATGTGAAACCAACTATTTAAAAACCAATGGCCCACAGAAATCAGAAAATATTCTGACAGGAATAAAAATAAAGACACATCAAACCATAGCTCATGGAATAAAACTAAACAACTGTTTCAAGGGAAGTTTTAGGTGTAAATGTCTATATCAAGGAAGATTTAGGGGCTGGAGAGATGGATCAGCTGGTATTTTAGGCCTGCTAGTACACTCAGCTATCGCACACTTAAAGAAAAACAAAACAAAAACAAAAAACAAAACCCCAACATGTTAAACATGTTTCTGCAATTTGAGATATGGCTCAGCAGGTAAGAGCACTGCTTTCAGTTCCTAGCACCCACATGGTGGCTCACAACTGGCTGGTTATAACTCCAGTCCCAGGAAGTCAGGGGATCCAACATCTTCTTCTGACTTCTGTGGGCACCAGGCCCACATGTGGTGTGCATACATACTTGCAGACAGGAAAAATTCACCACAAAAAATTAAATCTTTTAAAACATTAAGAAAAAAAAGATAACATTGAAAACCTACTTTTTTTTTTTTAACCTAAAACACTAGGAAAAGAGCAAGCTAAAACTAATGAGACAGAAGGAAGACAACAATGATTAGAGCAGAGACTAATGAAATAGAAGAAAAAAAAACTTTAGGGTTTGGATATGGTTAGTGTGTTCCTCAACAGTACAGGGCTAGAAACTTTATCTCCAGTCTGGCACAGTGGAGATAATGGAGCTTTTATCAGGTGGAGATGAGTGGAAAGTTAAGTAGGTCACTTGGGGTTATTCTTTGTAAGCCAACATGTGGTTGCTGGGAATTGAACTCAGGACCTCCGGAAGAGCAATCAGTGCTCTTAACCTCTGAGCCATCTCTCCAGCCCCCACTTGGGGTTATTCTTGAGGGACCCTGGACACCTTTCTTGATAGTGGAATGGTATAAATTGTAAGCTTGGGGCTGGAGAGATAGCTCAGAGGTTAAGAGCACTGGCTGCTCTTCCAGAGGTCCTGAGTTCAATTCTCAGCAGCCACATGGTGGCTCACAACCATCTGTTATGAGATCTGGTGCTCTCTTCTGGTGTGCAGACATATATGTGTACATATATACACTGTGCACACAATCAATCAATCTTTTAAAAAAATTAATTCAAGCCTCATCCTTGAATCCTTGAATCTCTCTGGCTTCCTGTCTCACACATGTTCCCACCATGATTCATCCTCCATGTTCTGATGCAGTAAGAAAGCGCTCTGGCGTTGGTGGCGCACAACTTTTATCCCAGCCCTTGGAAGGCAGAGGCAGAGGATCTCCATGAGTTTGAGACCAACCTGGTCTACAAGAGCTAGTTCCAGGACAGCCTCCAAAGCCACAGAGAACCCCCCCCCCAAAAAAAAGATAGAAAGTGCTCGCCATAGCCAAGCAAATTCTGATGCCGCACTCTTTCGTGTTCTCTTACACCATGGTGTAAATAAACAGATCTACCTTACAAAGAACCCAGTCATTATGTCAATAGATATGCCACTATCTAACACACACACACACACACCCCCTACCCAAATCCATAAAACCAAACACTCATCCTGGAACAAAAAAAAAAAAAAAAGAAACAAAGTTGATCTTTTACCTAGACTAAGACAAACAAGATATAAATTACTATAATAAAAAATGGAGATGTTACTGCCAATATTACAGAAATGCGAAGAGATTATATACAACAAAGAGGATAACTTAGTTTAAACAAATATCTAGAATGATGCAGGCTACCAAACTTGCCTAAGAAACATACAAAAAACGGAGGGGAGGGGAGTTGAGAGAGAGTAAAACAAGGGGGCAAAAAAAGATCAAGTGTGGTAATACACACCCTTAATCCAGCACAAGGGAGGCAGAGGCATGTGCATTTCTGTGAAGTTAGCCTGGCCTACAGAGTGAATTCTAGAACAACCAGGGATATATAGTGAGGCCCAAACTAAAAAAATAAGTAAATGAATACACGCTGGCATGGGTAAGACATACCTTGAATGCCAGCCTTTAAGAGGTGGGGAGGCTGGAAGATCAGAAGCTCAGGGTCATAAGGTCATTCTTGACTACAGAGCAAGTTTGAAGTTAGCTTATTATACTTTAAGACCCTATCTCAATGAAAGAAAAACAAAAGAAAGAAATAGACTATGTGAATATGAACAGTCTCAGAAAAACTGGTAAACAGATGAACAAAGAAACGCCAACAGGGCTAGAGCAATGGCTCAGTAGCACTAACTGCTTTTCCAGAGGACCCAGGTTTGATTCTCACCACCCACATGGTAGCTCATAACCACTTGTAACTCAGCTGCAGGGGATCTGATGTTCTCTTTGAGCCTCACAGGCAGTAGGCATGCAAGTGGCACAGACATACAGGCAAAATACCCATGCATATAAAATAATAATAATAAATTAAAAAGTACTGACAAAGAAAATCCTAGGCATAGAAGACTCCATCACTGAATTCTACTAAGGCCAGAAGGAATAATTCTAAACTTATGATGCTAACATCACTTTTGTATCAAAATGAGGAAAAGACATGACAAGAAAACTATGACATCTATGAATGTAGATGTAATGATCTTCAAACCAGACCCAGCAATACAGAAAAAACTGTTCTAGTAACACCAACTGCCATGAAAATCATTTACTGTATTAAAGAAAGCCAATGTACTAAAAGCAAAAATTATACAATCATCTCTACTAATGTGTGTGTGTGTGTGAGAGAGAGAGAGAGAGAGACAGACAGACAGACAGACAGACAGACAGACAGACAGACAGAGAGAAGCATGAACAAAACTCTACAACCCTTTGTGAGTAATAATATTCAACAAAAGAAGAACAGAAGGAAATTTCCTCAACCTGAAAAAGTGCATCTATAAAAGTCCACAGGGGAGTTGGGCAGTGGTGGGGCACACCTTTAATCCCCAGCACTCAGGAGAAAGAGGCAAGCAGATCTCTGAGTTTGAGGCCAGCCTGGTCTACAGAGCGAGTGCCAGGATAGGATCCAAAGCTACACACGCACACAAAAAAAAAAACCCTATCTCGGAAAAACAAAAACAAAAACAAAAACAAGAGTCCACTGCTGAGTCCAGCAAGATGGCACAGTGGGTAAAGGCATTTGCCTCCAAGCCTTAGTATCGATGTTTGATCCCTGGGATTTACGTAGTGGAGAGAACCAACTCCTACAAGTTGTTCTCTAACTCTGATCTTCCTAAGTGTGGCATATGTGCCTCTCCACATATTTAAAAAAAAAAAAAAAAAATCCAGAGCTAACATCATACTCATTGGTGAAAGACTGAATATTTTCTCTTTATTCAAAAGTCAAGATTAAAAAATAAGGCAAAGATGTCCCACTCGAGACATCTACTCAATAAGCAGATGAGCTTAAACCAGAAAAAGTACAATTATTTTGCAGATGGCATAAGTTGAACACACAAAGATAACTTGTATTTGTATACCTAAAATGCACAGGCCAAAAATAAAATAAAGCCAATTGTATAAAAAATAACATTAATTATAAATGGATTAAACAATTCAAGCTCTCTCTCTCTCTCTTACACACACACACACACACACACACACACACACACACCCCTGAGATAGATCAGAGGGTAAAGGAACTTCATGCCAAGCTGACAGCTTGAGTTTGTTTCCTGGGACCAACATGGTGGAAGCAGAGAACCAACTACCAAAGGTTGTCTTCTAACCTCTACATGTATGCAGTGGCATGGTGCCCCCACACAAAAAGAAATACAATTTAAGAAGTAAAGAGCCCACAAACACACTGAAAGCAGAGGGATGGTAAATACACACACACACACTTACTTTACCACTGGAAACATATTCTAAGGATTCCTAGCAGATGCCTGAAACCATGGATAGTATTCAAATCCTACAATATCTTGATAGTTTACCTGATAACCAAGACAGCTACTAAGTGACCAACAGGTGGGAAGTGTGGGCATGGCTAGGGATGACTCGATTGCAAGATTTCATCATGCCGCTAAGAACTACACATGATTTTAAACTATGAAATTATTTCTAGAATTTTTGTTTTCTTTAAGTCAGTGTCTTCTGCAACAGGCTACCTTCAAACTCATAGAGATTTGCCTGCCTTTGTCTCCTGAGTGCTAGGTTTAAAGGTATGTGCCACTACATGAGGTACCAATTTTAATATTTTAATTACAATTATTGCTGACTTCACATAAGCAGATCTGCAGGGAGTGCAACCACAGAGAAGATGTGGACTACTGCATCATTCAAACAACAAGGACAGAATATACAGAATAGCTGTGACTTGAGAGAAGGCAAAGAGAGGGCTGGAGAGAGGCTTCTGAGGCTAGGAGCACTTTTTGCTCTTGCACAGGACCTAGATTCGATCTTAGCACCCACAAGGCTGCACACAACCATCTCTAATTCCAGTCCCAGGGAATCTGACTTCCTCTTCTGACCTCTGTGGACACCAGGCACACATACAGCACACTACATACACACAGGCAAAAATGCTTATAAAAACAATGACTTATTAATCTATATACATGGAATCTAGACATGTGGATGAAATCTTTATTGTAAGATTATTCAATATTAAACAAATTTCAAAGATATATATATATATTATGTATCAGAGATGAGAGAAAATATATCAGAAATTAAACCTAATCAAGTCTCTCTCTTTTTTTTTTCAAGATTTTATTTATTTATTATGTATACAACATTCTGCTTCCATGTATATCTGCACACCAGAAGAGGGCACCAGATCTCATTACAGATGGTTGTGAGCCACCATGTGGTTGCTGGGAATTGAACTCAGGACCTCTGGAAGAGCAGTCAGTGCTCTTAACCTCTGAGCCATCTCTCCAGCCCCTAATCAAGTCTCTTAATTCCCTCTTTTTGTTCCACATAACATAAAGCCAAACTTAGCTTTTCTCTTTTCAAAATTAAGCTCTCACAATTAATTAAGCTCTCCCAAACTGTTTTAAAAAATTTTCAGGGCTGGAGGGATACCTCAGCCATTAAAGGCTAGGCTCACAACCAAAAATAAAAAATTTCTAACATTATTTTTGCCAAGAAATTTGGCTCTAAACTTCTTTTACGATTTTAAAGTGTAAGCAGTGTCTGAGATTATTTGATTTTAGATGCTACAAGGCTTTGAATCCAGAATTTTTAAGTTGCAGAAAACTGGGAAAATTCTACTCAAGATACTTAAAAATAACTAACTAAATAAGTAAGTTGATAAAAGAAATAAACCACTCTCTTAGCATTTTTAGATTTACAACAGAACCAGTCAAGTTCATTGTACTCACTCTTTCAGGCCTGCTCTCCCGGCCTGGGGGTTTCAGAATATCATCCACGTTCTTAGACTCAGGCTTCTTCTCAACCCGTGGAGCTGGAGGTGGCTGGTGGCCCAGGGAAGGAGCTGGCAGGGGCATTCGATCCTCTGGGTAAGTTCTTCTTTCTCCTGAGTTCCAGCAGTTGAATACATTATAATTTACACAGTAATTATTGTGAAAGGTAATAACTTTCTGTTCTCTTCCTAATTATAATTCAGATCAGATCTAGTGAGTTGAGGGTCACTTTTAAATTTAATTAATACATAAATTTATTACAACTGAGAAAATGAAAAGACTGGCATATTTGAGGAAAACAGAATGTTCTGTAAAATACTGAATTCATCATTACTCATATTAAATATAGGAAAACATTCAGCAACAGGACATAGAGGAGTAAATATTTTGCTGGATAGCCCAAGCATGACTGATCCTATATAGGTTCTATGACTTTTTCACCTTATAGTTTAAGAGCAAGAGTCATCAATTAGAAAAGCTTATTCCTGTGAATAGGTAGGAATTTCTAGTTTAATGCAACTCATGGTAATGAAGAGATAAAAGCAAATTCAATGTCTAACAGTAAGTACCTTATACTTTATCAATTCCATGGAACACCATGGAGCCACAAGAGGTTTGAATATGGGAAAATGTATATGATGCAGTTATTAAGTAGAAGAAACACAATAAAGACAACTTTACTTAGGAGTGGGAATTCAATTTAGCATTGTGACACTTGCCCAGCATGTGTGATGTTTTGGATTTGATGCCTAGCAGAGCTAAAAAAAAAAAAAAAAAAAAAAAAAAAGCCCACAAAAAAATTCTTGGCTTATTCTTATGAAGAGACAATGAGGGCTTTCAGAGGACCAAGGTTCAATTATAGTACCCACATGGTGACTTATAATAATCTACAACTCCACTTCCAGGGCACCCTGGGTACCAGTCATACACATGGTACACACACATGAAGACAAAGTACCCATACAAATAAAAAATAATAATAATTTTAAAAAGAGAAATACATAAAATCGAAGTTGCAGTATGATGTGTGGTAGGATTATAAGTGACTTTCTGTTTTTCAAAACTCCTTTAATAGTATAAAAATTAAATTTTAGAGCCAGGCATTGTTGGCTCACACCTTTAACCCCAGCACCAGGGAGGCAGAGGCAGGCTCTGTGAGTTCGAGACCAGCCTAGTCTACAAGAGCTAGTTCCAGGACAGCCTCCAAAGGCACAGAGAAACCCTGTCTCAAAAAAAAAAAAAAAAATTATTTCATTAATTACATTACTATTTTTTATAATAATGCTACTATCTCTTAAGGAATCTTCAAGTGTGGTTTATTGTGACTGTTTAAATGCACAGCTACAATAAAAACCACCTTCTATTTGTTTACATTTTCAACATAGTTGTTATTAAGGCATTACTCTACCTCCAAACATGGATGGGCCTTCATAGGGTGGTCTATCAGACTTCCGGTCATAGGATGGCCTATCAAATCCTCCTCTTCTGGATGAGGAATGGTCTTTCTTGTCTCGATATGACTGATTCCTATAGGGTGTTACAAGAGTCTTTGGCAAATATGTAAAGATTTGGAAGGTTTCTACTGTACAATAACATCATTATCTGCCCATTGTCTCTATGGCAGTTACTCCATCGTTAATTTAAATTTTAAACTTGTCTTTTCACTTATATGTACCTGAAAATCTCAAGTTTTGTAAAAATAAATTGCTTGCCTATAAATTAAGTACTGGTTGCATTTTATCAAAAATATTATGCCAGTCCTGGTGGTGCATGCATTTAATCACAACACTCAAGAATGAAAAGGCAGGCGGATCTCTGTGAGTTCAAGGCTCTGATCTATAGAACAAGTTTCAGGACAGCCAGCGCTATAAAGAGAAATCCTATCTTGAAAGCAAAACAAAACAAAACAAAACAACCCCCTCTAAAGTAAAAATCCCCCAGATTTACTGACTTTCCTTTTGTCTCTCCTTATTGCCCATTTAATTCTTTGGAATTCAAGATAACTTAAAATTGCTCTTTCTTTTCCAATGATGATGAAATTCACTGAATTTGTTTGACATACTGACTTTGGGCCAGGCATGGTGGCATATCCCTTTAATCTCAGCATTTAATTATTTATTTATTTTATTTTATTTTTTGTTTTTTTTTTTGAGACAGGGTTTCTCTGTGTAGCTTTGTAGGCCAGGCTGGCCTCCAACTCACAGAGATCCGCCTGCTTCTGCCTCCTCAGTGCTGGGATTAAAGGCATGCACTGCCACCATCTGGCTAATTTCAGCATTCAAGAGACAGAGGCAGGTGCATCTCTGTGAGCTCGAAGCCAGCCTGATCTTCATAGCAACTTCCAGGAAAGTCAGAGTGATATAGTAGAGAGACCCTATCTCAAAAAAAAAAAAAAAAAAAAAAAAACTCAACAAAACAAAACAAAAAAATCCTGGCTTTTGCTGAATTTACACAAGATATTTTACATACATAGCAAAGACTTTTTCACAGTTATACCTGTCATCTCGAGATCTGCGTTCTCTGTCAAATCGATCCCGCTCATAGTCAAGAACACGATCTCGGTCTCTATCTCGATGTGTCTCTCGGTCCCTCTTAAAATCTCGATGATCTGCTATATTACTTTGACGGTCAAAATAAGGTTCACGGTCTCTGTCTCTATCACGCAGGCCTGCATGCTCTATAAAAACAGTACAAAATAATAACTGTAAGTGTCTTTAGAACTAAAAGCAAGAAGTACAATGTTAAGTTCACAAGTAGTATAAATCAACGTCTCAAACTTAAGAATCTTTTAGTGATGTTAAAGGAAAGCCTAATCTTGCTAAGGATGGAAATCTTGTAATAATTAGGCTTAAAGTTAAGCTTAAAATTATTATTCTCTCTGGGAATCCCACCTGCATCAAAAGTTGACCTTTCAGGTAATGGATCTGGGCGCAAAGTTATTCTTTCTCCATATGGTATCTGTTCAACTTTATTAGTAGGCATATCTGGCAAAGAAAACCAGGGATGAAATGTAAGAATGAAACTTAAGAAAACCAAACCTGAGGTTAATAATTTCTGTAGAAATCTGGCATGGTAGTATACAACTATAATCCACACTCAGGAGGCTGAGGCAGGAGAATCCAGAGCTTTCAGGGAGTATGGACTACATAAATGAGTTCCAGGGCCAATTAGTGTCTTCAAATACTTATAATCCCCTCTCCAGAAAACCAATCCTGCCAGGTGCACTGGTATACACTATAATCCCAGAACTTGGGAGGTTAGGAGCAGGAGTTTCAGGTCCTTTTTCCTGGCTGGTTTTACATCAACTTGACCCAAACTAGAGTAACCAGAAAGGAGGAACCTTCGAGTGAGAAAATGCCCCATAAGATCCAGCTATAGGGCTGGAGAGATGGCTCAGAGGTTAAGAGCACTCGCTGCTCTTCCAGGGATCCTGAGCTCGATTACCAGCAACCATAGGCTGACTCACAACCATCTATAATGAGATCTGGTGCCCTCTTCTGACCTCGCAGGCAGAACACTGTATAATAAATAAATAAATAAATAAATAAATATAAATAAATAAATAAATAAATAAATAAATAAATAAATAAATAAGCTAAGCAAGCCACAAAGAGCAAGCCAGTAAGGAGCACCCCTCCATGGTCCCTGCATTAGTTCCTGCCTCCAGGTCCCTGCCATGCTTAAGTTCCTGTTCTGGCTTCCTTCAATGATAGACTACAATAGGGAAGTAAGTGTAAGACAAATAAACCCTCTGCTCTGCAACTTGCAGTTTGGTGTTTCATCACAGCAATAGTAACCCTAACTTGGTCAGAAATTTTCTGCTACATAGTGAATTTGGAACCAGTCTTGGCTAAGTCATCCTCTCTTACAAAAACAAAATCACTACCACCACCAGCAAACAATTCCTGTAGAACTCCAACCATAGGTTCACCATCAATACTCACCTCGGCCATGGCCATAATCAACTGTATGCTGCATTGGCGGAGGTTTGGACATTGGTGGCATACCCATAGGCACTGGGCCAGGAGGTGGAATGGAAGGATGAACAGGTGGGGGTGGTAATACCGGAGCAGACGGAATTGCTGCAGTGTCTGACTTAAATTCTGAATTTAGTCCTTGATCAACATTTGTATCCCAGAGCCCATAGAAAGAATCTTCGTCCCAGCGTTCCTGTTTCATAGATGGTTTTCGCTTTATGACTGGAGGAGGCGGTGGTGGTGGTGGAGGCGGAGGAGGCGGTGGTGGTATTGGCACAGGTGGCCTAGTCATAGGAACAGATGATCTTGCTGGTGGAGCAGAGGGTCTTACAACTGACCCTGGTGGCTTACCCATAGGAGGGCGTGGTCTATAGGATCCTGGGGGCTAGAGAACAAAGTAAATGGCTCAGTAAGCTAGTCACTGTATACATTGTCTCAGATGTGTAGAAATTAAAATCTAGTTCTCAATCAATTAAAAAATTAATATACAAGATATATTAAAAATGTAAAGCTTTTGTGTTTTTAAAGACACTGGTAGGCACTGGAGAGATTGCTCAGTGGTTAGGATCACTCATTGCTCTTGCAGAAGACACAAGTTCATTTCCTCATATCCATGCTGAGCAGACCATCTGTAACTCCAGCCCTAGGAGAAGCCAAGAACTCTGGTCCTCTGCACATATCTACCTCATGCATATACATAATTCAAAAATCGAGCACACAAGTTCTCTCCTCTCTCTCTCTCTCTCTCTCTCTCTCTCTCTCTCTCTCTCTCTCTCTCTCTCTCTCTCTCTCTCTCTGCATGGTGGTGATGCCTTTAATCCCAACACTTGAAAGAAGATCTCTGTGAATTCAAGGCTGACATATTGAGTTCCATTTCCCCCCCCAAGACTGGGTAGCCCCCTAACTGTCCTAGAACTCACTCTGTAGACCAGGTTGGAGATCCATCTGCCTCTTCGCTGAGTGCTGGGATTAAAGGCGTGTGCCACCACCACACGGCTTCAAAAAATTTTAGAAGTAAAACATATCAGCAGGAGATGGAGAGATAACTCTGCCAGTAAAATGCCTGCTATGTAATATGAGGACCTGAGTTCAAGTAACAGAACTCACATAAAAATAATTGGGCATGGTTTGAAAAGATGGTTCAGTGGTTAAGAGTACTTGCTAATTGCAGAGAACCTGAGTTCAATTCCCAGCACTCACATGGTGGCTTACAATGACCAGTGATTCCAGTTCTAGGGGACCTGATACATTCTGACATTTGAAAGCATACATGTGGTGCACACACATATAAACAAAATACTTAAAAACATAAATAAAAATAAGTAAACCTTTTTTCAAAATTGGAAATGGTGGCACATGTTTGTACTCCTCCAGCTGGGGAAGCAGAGTCAGGAAGACCCAGGGGGTTTCATGACCAGGAGGCCTAGCATAAATGTGAGCCCCATGTCTGTGAGATGCCTACCATCTAACAAACAAGTATACAGTTATTTGAGGAACAATAACTGAGGTTGATCAGTGGTTTCCATATATACATACACACATATGTACATGTGGGCACACACATACACAGAAACACCAGCAGGAAAATGAAGACAGTCCACAGAAAGGAAAAACTAAATACAGAAATGTCATTCCTAATAAAATAATTGAATTCTTAATAAATAAAACTTCGATAACTCTAGCTGGGCACAGTGGCATACCCATTCATCCTTCCAGGGAAGTGGAGGTGGATGAATTCAAGGCCATCATCAGCTACACAGTAAATTTGAGAACAGCCTAGACTATGCTTTGTTAAAAAGATAAACAAAACCCCCCAGCATAAGCTGTGTCTCAGATCATCCCAGCACTCAGGAAGACGGGGCCAGGTGGTAGTGGTACACACCTTTAGTTCTAGCACCTGGAAGGCAGAGGCAGGAAGATCTCTATGAGTTCAAGGCCAGCCTGGTCTACTGAGTGAGTTCCAGGACACCCAGAGAAACGCTGTCACAAACAAAACAAAACAAAAAACATAAAAAAGGCCATTCTGTTCTAATTAGATTAACACATAAATATTCACAGCATAAGTCAACAATCCAGATGTCAGACATCTGGTGAATGAATAAACAGTATGTAGTATACATATATACAATGAATATTACCTAGCAATAAAAAGAAATGAAGTATCAACTCTTGCTATGACATGAACTCAAAAATGTTATGCTAAGTGAAAGCAGCCAAAAATACAGGACTATATGTTACATTCAATTTATATGAAATGCTCAGAGAGGCAAAACTACAAAGACAGAAAATGTAAAAAGGCTGCTTGGGGTTAAGGAAGAACTATAAGATAGCACAGGTATTTTACTGGAATAAGAAGATATTTTAAAATTAGATTATAGTGACATGTGATCAGTGAATTTAGTTTACGAATCACTAAGGGGCTGAGGAAATTACTCAGTCAATAAAGTGCTCAAATAAAACACTTCCTATTTATTTCTTAGTCTACAGGTTGTTGTCTATTTATGTTTCACTGACAGCTATTTTGGACCTTGGAACACCAACAGTGTATATTACTTATGTATTTACTCATTTATAGGCTGTGCTTAAAAATTGGACTTTGGGGGCTGGAGACATGACTCAGTGTTTAAAAGCACTGGTTGCCCTTCCAGAAAACTCAGACATGGCAGCTGACAGCCATCTGTCTTCAGTTCCGGAGGACCTGTCATCCTCTCCTGGCCTCTGTGAGCATTAAACACATAAGTAGTACAGTTACATAAAAGCAAGCAAACATTGATACTCATAAAATTAAAAATAATAAATTTTAAGGAAAAGCAGCATATTTTAAAAATAAATAAAATCAGGCTTTTGAGTAAAAATGGACTTTACTGATACTAATTAACATGGCAAAATTTGTGTGGTGGGAGGAATTTTTCAAGATGGGGGTTTTCTGGGTAACCCTGGGTAACCTCAAACTTTGAGACCCGCCTGTCTCTGCCTCCCAAATGCTGGGATTTAAAGGCATGTACCGCTGCCACCATCATCCACAGCATAGAAAAATATTAATGTTACCAGTTACCAACAATGTATACAAGGAGGCTGAAGAGATGGCTCAAAAGTTAAGAGCACTGGTCTTCCAGTGGACCTGAATTTAGTTCTCAGCACCCTCACTGGGCGGCTCACACCTGTCCATAACTCCAGTTCCAGGGGATCCAATGAAAGCTCTCTTCTGGCCTATATGACACCTATTCACACAGACATGCACACAGACTTTTAAAAAGAAAGAGTGAGTGCCAGGACAGACTCCAAAGCTACACAGAGAAACCCTGTCTCAAAAAACAAAAACAAACAAAAAAACAAACAAAAAAATCTTTTAAAAGTGTGTGCTAGTTATGGTGCAGATGTTATACATGTTATACAACTATATAAGGGGGTTGTCTGAATGTACTGAGAGTAAGTTTTAAGCTGGGAGGTAGTAGCATGTGCCTTTAATCCCAGCACACAGGAGGCAGACACAGGCAGATCTCTGTGAGTTTAAGGCCAGCCTTGTCTACAGAGGGAGTTGTAGGACAGGTAGGGCTGTTACACAGAGAAACCCTGTCTCAAAAAGACAAAAAACAAACAAACAAAAATAAAAGAATAAGTTTTAAATGCCTTTATTATTTATTTGTTAGGTCAAGATTTAATTCTATTAACAAACATGAGACAAATTGTCTCTGGATATGTCTGGCAGGTATAGATTTAAATAGCAACATTATTTGAGCAAACAGAATGTCTTTGTCTTTTCAAGGCAAGGTTTCTCTGTGCAGTGTTGGCTGTCCTCAAACTCATAGTGATCCACCTGCCTCTGCCTCCTGAGTGTTGAGATTAAAGGCGTGTGCCACCACCGCCCGGCTGAGAATGTCTTATCTTTTACTTAAGTTTCATACTTTAGAATTTAAGATACCCAAACTAAAAACCCGATACAAAAAATTTGTTAATAACAGTGAAAGATTAAAAGAAATAGAACAGTTCAATAAATTTCTGTGCATCAAATAATACATATAGTTGATATGGGAAAGCTTGTTTTGTCAGATGAACAAAACAGGAACGTGGATCTATAATCTAAGGCAGTGGTTCTCAGCCTTGCTAATGTGCAGCCCTTTAGTACAGTTCCTCACGTTGTGATGACCCCTAACCATAAAATTATTTTCACTGCTACTTCATAAGTGTAATTTTGCTACTGTAACTATTTATGAATAGTTACATAAATATCTGATATGCAGGGTATCTGATGTGTGATCCCCAAAGAGGTTTCAACCCACAGGTTGAAAACCACTGATCTAGAGCTTCAACCACTTACAACAAGACATGAAGACGAAAGATAGTTTTTATCCTAGGAGCTCAATTTAGAAAGGAAAAATGACAAGAAAACAAGACAAATCAAAGTACAGGAAGATGAATGGTGATAGAGACCACTGTTAGATGTGGAAAAGAAAATGGGAGCGCTGAGTCCTAAAAGATAAACAAAAACCAGCCAGAAGATGGGGGACAGAGAACAATGTGCAAGTGGCAAGAGTGTCTCCAAGTGGAATGGTATTCTCAGGACTGCTAAGGGTCCCACGTACTAGGAGAATATGGTATAGCAAGCTATAGTCAGCAAAGGTCAGGCTCATACAGGAAAAATATAAAATACCACTGGAAAGTAGATTATTGTCCTGTGAGTGATTCTCTCTCTGTCTAACTCTCTGTCTCTCTGTCTCTGTCTCTGTCTGTCTCTCTCACACACACAATAAATAAATAAATAAATAAATAAATAAATAAATAAAATGTAATTAAAATGGGGGCTGGAGAGATGGCTCTGCAGTTGTTACGCTTGTTGCTCTCACAGAGGGCTAGAGTTTGGTGGGCAGCACCTACCAACAGGCTCACAACCGCCTTCAACTCTCGCTCCCAAGTATCTGACGTCATTTTCTGAGCTCTGAAGGCGCCACAGCATGCACATCAACTTCAACACACAGATACACACTCACACACATCAAATAAGTCTTTTAAAGAAAATGTCCATCTGGCTAAATACATATTAGTACTGCCTACAGTGGAGTAAAGAGCAGGCAGTACTGCTCAAAATACAAGGGTATGAGAGAACGTTTTTGATGCGATGGAATTTATTACTTCAGTACAGTTACTACATAAACAGTGGGGCTGGAGAGTTGGCTCAGTGGCTGTGAGTACCTGCTACTCTTACAGAGGACCAGGTTTGATTCCTAGCACTCCCATGGAGGCTCACAACCATATGTATCTTTACCTCTAGTCCCAGGGTATCTGAGACCCTCTTCTGACCTTCATGGGCACCAGGTAAGTTCATGGTGCAAATACACATACACACACACACACACATACACACACACACACACACACACACACACACATGCGCGCGCACGCGAAATACTCATACATACTCTAAATAAATCTAAAAATAATAATAATTTAAAAAGTAGTAAGGGCTGGGAAATGCAGCTCAAGTGGTAGATCACTTGCCTACATGAGTGACACTCTGGGAGCAACACACTAGACTCAGTCCTTAGTATCATACTTCCCTGCAACCTCCATATTTTTAAAGTATAAAACCTGGCAAGATGGTACCAGCTGCCAGGCTAATAACCTGAGTTTGATCCTTGGGATCCACATGGTAGAATGAAAAGAACTGACTCTAAAACGATATGTTCTGATTTTCCCATGGGCACCATGGCATGCAACCCCCACCCTCAAACACACAAAATAGGTAAATAAATGGAAATTTAAAAAGTAGTTCATCACCAACTTAAAGGTGGAGTAACAAACAATGTAAGAAAAAATAAAGCAATAGAAATTAGTCACTCAACTTTTTTCTTTGAGACAGGCTCTCACACTACGTAGTAGAGGCGGGCCTGGAATTCACAGGTGTTCACCTGCCTCTGACTCCCACGTGCTAGAATTAAAGGCGTGTACCACCATAACTGGTTCACTCAACTCTTTCTTGCTACTGCTTGAAGGGCACTGCGCACCAAGCTACAATGTTAAAGTCCTTCTCTCATCTAAATGGGAAGGGAACACTGAGTTCACATCTAGTCCGACCTAGACAGGACACAGGACTATCTGAAATGAACAGATTAGATGGTGAAGGGGTGGGTAAGATACTTGCTGTGCAAGCAGAAGGACCTGAGTTCAGATTCTAGACCATTTAAGTAAAAAGTAGGTATAGCAGTATGAACATATAACTACAGTCTGGGGAAGTGAAGACAGGTGGATTCTGCGGGCTGGCTACCCAGACAATCTAGGAAAAAAAAAGTTGGGCAAGACAGAGGAAGATAACTCAAACTGATCTTTGCTCTCCAACTTTGCACATACACAGGAAGCACTACCCCCACAAGTGTAGATACACCACATAACACACACAAATACACACGTACTAGGAAAATCCTACAGCCAAACTCGGGTTACTAGCTTGGCAGCAAGTACTATTTTGCCAGCGAACCCTTTTACTTGAAACGTGAGGGTTTTGGGAAGAGTGCAGTACTGATGACTGAACCCAGTGAACATGAAGCTACAAGCACAGGGGTGCTTGGTCTATTTACCAAAGCCTAGGTAAAGGAGCGATTCTTGCATATGTCTAACTACTATGAAAGATGTTCGAAGCTTTCACTTTTCTAAAATTTATGGGTTTTCTTTTTTTTTGGGGGGGGGGTGGTTTGTTTTTTTTGTTGTTGTTGTTGTTTTTTGGTTTTTCCAAACAGGGTTTCTCTGTGGCTTTGGAGGCTGTCCTGGAACTAGCTCTTGTAAGACCAGGCTGGTCTCGAACTCACAGAGATCCGCCTGTCTCTGCCTCCTGAGTGCTGGAACCAAAGGCTTGCGCCACCACCGCCCAGCTAAAATTTATGTTTTTACACTGGAAATTTATGCTTATTGCAATTTTAAAAATCCAACGTCATATAAACACATGAGGTAAAAACCATTTCATTTTCTGAGTACACATTTTCCCATACCGGATATATCCCAGGTCTTGATGCATTCTGTAGTCTTGAGTCTTGGGGTGGTGGATGGTCGGCCATCTGTGGCTCAGCTCCAAAGTCTTTTAACTTTTGAAGCTGTTCTTTTTGTTCTCTGTAAACAAATGAAATTGCCATTGTACTTAAAGCATGTTTACATCATCCCTAAACAACCATGACTAAAACCAACTTTCAAAAATACAAGAAAGAAAAACAGCAAAAAACTTTATCCTAAAACTCTGTGCAGAGTCCATACTGCACCTCTTTGGTAACATTTTCTTGATTTTACACAACTAACCCATCAGCCCTCTAAGACCTACAATCATAAATTACCAATGATCTTCAAAGACAGACTCTACAACCTGCCTCCGTAGTACATTGCCTACCCATCATGTTTCTCTTTTAATCTTGCTAATTTTTTTCAATACTTCAAAAGTCACAAAACAGACTGTGAGTAAAATATAGTCTAGGAAGGCTTTTTTAGGAGGCCTGTTTTCTTTGGGAGATGGGGGTGTGAAACAGTCTCATGTATTCCAGGCTGGGCTCAAAATGGTCAAACAACTTTGAACTCGTTCTTTTGCCTCCACCTCCCAAGCACTGGGATTACAGGTATGTGCCGCCACACTTGCCTCTCATTATTTACATTATTATCATTATTTACAAAGGAAACACTTTACATAGGAATTGAGTTTCTAAAGAGTTTTGATTCATATTAGGCCTATATGCTCCCAAATCAACAATTAGCTATGTGGAGCCATGGCTGACATGTTAGATGAAGCAGTTCATCAAATTCCTCACCACACTCCAGAGTTCTACCTGGTCCACTTTCATTCATTTTTGTTACTCATCTCTTAAAAAACCCTTTTTGCATTATTTATTTTTACTTTGTATATGAGTGTTTTGCCTGCATGTGCATGCAGTGCCCGTGGAGGCCAGAAGAGGGCGATGGATCCCCTTGGAACTGGAGCAGACAGACAGTTGCTAGCTGCCGTGAGGGGTGCTAGGAATGGAACCTTGTTCCTCTGGAAGGAAGTCAGTACTCTTAACTACTAAGCCATCTCTCCAGCCCCACTTGCCTGATTCTTAAGAGCATTTTAGTTTACTATCTGCTTTAGATGGTGAGAACATTCGCCAGTCTATATTCTCAGAAACAGTACTTAGTATTCCTAAAGATTCATTTATACTGCTTATTTTACTCCCTAGCTAAAGTCCCTTTACTTTTCCTTACAATTCCCACCTTCTACATTTACAATGTCTACTACAACCTCTCCAGAATTTTTACAAACTCTCTTTATATACAATATTGTCACTCAAATGGACACAAAGTATATAAGACTTGTTACTGGCTCATGTAAATAGTGCTTATGGTATTCCTTGCCTTTATAAAGGCATACTATAATGTATGTATTATCAATTGCAATCACTAGTATCCATTACTCCATATATTTAGATCAGGTTTTGTTGCTTAGGAAGAGGTTGAAGAAAAAAAAAAAAGAGAGATGAATAAGCAGCACCTTTCATCCAGTAATTCTATGCAAAGCAACAATGCATGAAAAGGTAATGTTAAGTAAGGGAAGGGAAGAAATTGCAAGTTTAGTAACCAATCACCATTCAGTTTTTGTTCGCCATAAAAACAGATTTTAGAGTCAGAGTTCAAATTCTGGGTCTGCATTTAATAGCCTAGTGAATCTCAGCAAGTCTTAGTATTATCTGTGAAATGAGAATGATATTATTTTCTCTGCAAGTCTTTAGACAGATAAGGTTATTTAAGATGGGAGGACCAGTGCAGTGCCCAGCACAGAGTAGGTGTGAATTAAAAGTGCCCACAATTTAGAAGCAAGTAGCTAAATGTTCCAGGGCAAGCCTTATGTCATACTCATGAGTAACCTAGAAAAAAAGACTGCCTCAGACTCTTCTATAGATCAAAGAAACCATTTTGCCACCTGGAACATTATCTTTCATTTTAACCTACAGTTATGTTTTGTTATCATGTTTTTCTAGTACTAATGTTTCAGTTACAAATTCAACTAGTATGACTCGCAAATGTAGACCAGAATGAAAGATGAAACAAACACATAAGAATCTATCAAAACTTAACCATTTATTTTCTCAAAAACCTGTTTGGAAAAAAACAAAAACAAACAAACAAACAAACAAACCCCTACTATCACAACTATATGAGGAATATTATATAAAACTCACAAGTTGACTATAAGTAAACACAAAAAAATCCAACTACCCAATGAAAATACAGGAAGAAATACCTGCTTCCAGGTAAAATGAAAGATGAACATCCCCAAAACAAAGTATCAGTAGTCAGACAAATCTGAAGATACTCCCAGGTAAACCATTCTTCACACCAGCAGAGAAAAATAAAGCTCCTTCCCCCATCACATCAAAGACTACAGACTATGAAGCCTATCACAGCCAATGCCAAAGAACCAACTGCCTACTGAAAACAACGAAGGCTCAATATACGAGCCCTGTGAAATCCAGAGTCCTGAAAGGTTGAGATTTAACACTTGAAACATGCACACTCAAGGCATGCCAGAAACACATCTACAAAGGCCAAGAACAGCAATCAATTTGCACATCCTAGAGCATATTGTATAGTAAACAGTTTCCAAGTACCCATCCTAACCCCCAAACAGCACTGAATAACCAGAAATATAAATTCAAAGCTCTAGGAATTAAGGTTTAAGGTTTTAAGAAAACACTTCATCAAAAAAAAAAAAAATACAGTATGAAAATCTGTTTGAGCTAGAAGAAACGATCTTAAGGAGTGAACTTACCGAAGCATTTTCAATTCCTGTGCAGCTTTCAAAATGATTTCGTGCTGCCTCTGACTGAGAACCATTACCCCTCCAAGGCCTTGGTCAGAGTCTAAATTTGCATCGGACCCCATCATTTCAGAGGAATGATGTGAGGATGGCATATGTTCCGCCATGGGGGAATGTCTATCCACATCAGATGGGTACCATCTGTCTGACAACCGTTCTCTTTCCCAGTCCATTCTGTCAGGAACATAATCTCTCTTTTCCCGCCATGTATCTCCTCTTTCTGGATACTCTCGAATCCTTAACTCACCCCTATCACGGAAATCTCGGTCATACCCATGGTCTCGATTTCTTTCTTCTCTCCATCTATCATCCCGGTATCTATCCAAAGGTGGAAGAGGTGGGAGGGGTGGCAAAGGTGGAAGAGATGGAATATCCCGTTCACGAAACTGTGATTCTTGTTCATCCAGTGGTCTCCCATAATCTCTGTCCCACTCATTATCCACATTTCTATCATATATATCCATGGGTCTTCTAATCCGATCCATGTCTCTGTCTAAGTCCCTGTCCATTTCCCTACCATAACCCTCATCCATATCCTGATCTCTTTCCCAATCATCCCACCAAGGGCCTCGCCTGTCTCCATCATGAGACCGAGAGGGTGCTGAGAACCTGTCCTCTCCGCTGTACGGATCTAGTGTATCATCTTGATAGTCACGTTCACACTCTCTCCAGTATTTCTCTCTATCCCAGTCATCGAGTCTTTCTCGCTCAATTGGAGCACTTCTACTATCTAATGGAAACTCTTCGTGTCCTCTCTCTTCTCCATGGTTCCACGGAGCCCTTGGAGGTTCATCTCGGTGATAAGGATACATTTTCTCCCCACCATCTCCTGGTTCTGGTCTGAATGGAACTCTATCATGACCAAAATCTGGTCTTCCTAGTCCCCTTTCTCGACTGCCTGGCCCCCGAGGTGGTCCCTTCTCTCTGCTCCCAGCTCTTCGGGGGGGTACTCTCTCTCTACTTCCGGCCCTTCGAGGAAGTCCTCTCTCCTGACTGCCAGCCCTTCGAGGTGGTCCCCTTTCTCGGCTGCCAGCTCTACTGTCCTGGCTGTCTTGTGGACTACCTGGTACTTTATTCCGACTGCTTCCTGGCCTCACCAACACCCTGTCCCGACTGCCTTCTCCTCTGTTCATTTTCTCATGACTGTCTTCTCTTCTACCCATCATCTTATCATGGAAGTCTTCTTGTTTGACCAGCCCTGGACCTTGACTAATTGTCTGGCAATGGCCTCTGTTTACTAGTCCTTTATCCCGTGTACCTTCCACTCTGTTTTGCTCAGGACCTCTGTAAGACGTGCTGCTGTCTTTATTGCCTTCTAATCTATTTTCTTTGCTGTCTGGCTGAGGCAGACCTTTTCCTTGGTTGTTTTCTGAGTGGGGCAAACCAAAACCAAAAGGTTTGAAATTATCTGCAGTCAATGCTGCTGCTACTGCTCCCACTATGTTCTCTAGTTTGAAGGAAAAGGTAGATGGAGTAGGTACAGGTTTTTTGGCAAGGAATAGAGGTCGAGTAACACCTTTGGCTTTGTCCATTTCAGTATCCATAGTTTGAGAATTCTGGTTCCAATTAGAGGGCTCTACATGCCCTTCCGAGACTTGGCCTTTAGGTGGCTCTTGTTGAGAGTCGCTTAAATTCTCATTCGACTGAGCCGCCTTGGTGTCCTTGACATCTGCAGCAGTGGAAAATGCAGCTGATTGCATTTTAAAATTCTTCTGGTTACTACTTGTGCCTGCTAATGGTTCTTTGTTTCCTGAAAGAGGCTCTGCTTGTGACTTAGGTTGCTGCTGATGCTGCTGTCCAACAGTTGCTTTGGGGCCTTTCCACTGTGGTCCACTCTGTCGAGGGCTTAGGGATGTACTGGGAGTTATATAAAATTGAGATGCTGGACCCCGGGGGATTGTTCCCCATTTGCTTTTAGTGCCCTCTGCTGGGTGACTTTCATATCTGGGTCTTGGCCCATCGGAGAGATTTCCTTCAAAACGAGGCCCTTTGGGTCTCGGTCCTTCACACCTTGACCCTAAATCCTCAAATCTTCGAGGACCATCAAATCTACAAGTAAAACAAAAGATATTACTCAAGACAGTAAAGCAGGAAAAGGAAATTCTCCATGTAAGATTATTTAAGGCACTCTTGCCTCAGACTTTGTTTATAACAGTGACTCAGTCATTAGCAAATCCCATGTCACTTATCAGAAACTGGAATGTTAAGGCAACAGTGCCTGGAAGATTTTAGGTCTAGATTTAGAAAGCATGCCAGCATTATCTAACTCACTTCAACCAATCTGCAACAAGTCACTGATCTAATGAAATGTTAAAAAGCAATTATAAGTGTTGTGCTTTAGTACATGCAATAGTCCACTCCTTTTTACAGAAAAAAAAGATTCCAAACTATGAGTACTTTTAGGGTTAAATATTATAACTAAAAACCAAGTATGGAACATTTAGCAGAAAATACAATATAATTATAAATATTGTTGGAGCAAGAACTAAAATCTTTGATTTACAAATGTCACACACGCATGCATACACACACCCACATGCATACACACATGCACCATATTTTAAAAGTGTTCTCTAAAGTTTTTGAAAGTTTAGACAGAAATTTGATGGTTATGGACCACTCAATAATTAAAGAAAACATTCCTCCCATCAGGTAGTATACTACACACAAGAAATAATAAAATGCCAGGGCTGGAGAGATGGCTCAAGCAGTTAAAAAGCACTGGCTGCTCTTCCAAAGGACTCGGATTCAATTCCCAGCACCCACATGGCAGCTCACGACTGTCTGTAACTCAAGTTCCAGGGTATCTGATACCCTCATACAGACATACATGCAGGCAAAACCCCAATGTACATTACATAAATAATTTTTTTTTTAAAAAAGGAAATAATAAGATGTCATCAGGGCCTTCATACTCTACAATCAAATAAAAAATAATAAGTGTAGATAAAGTGTCAACAGATAAAAAGACAACAGGCAGAGAATACTCAGCACCATCCGGGTGAGAAGAGCACCACCCTATAAATGGTTTATAAGGCAGAGATGCTTCGCTTGAGACTTAAAAGGCAACTTCTGATAGGATGGCAAGGGTACCTCAGGCTAAGAAAGCAACATGAGAGGGAAAAAGGCAGAGAAGCACATACCTTGTTTGCAAATGGTTTAGTGTGGCTGAAGCAGAGGGGAGTTGGGAAAAAAATGAGTAGAAAGACAGCACGCTAAGGAATATGGCAAAGAGGTAGGTGGCTGATGGTCTCTAGAAGACCTACTTTGTTTGCCTTGTATAGTAGGTACGACTGATGAAATCCAATACTCACTCCCCTTCTCCAACTCTAATCCAGCCTCCACACTTTCAGTCTTACTGTAGACTCTTTCTCAACCTCTCTTGTAGCTACAACTCACACCAAGCTCTAGCAAAAGGACTAAGAATGGTTTGACACATCCTTCTGGGTAGTCCCTGTGTATATTAGAGCTCACCCTCCCCTTCACACTTCCTCCTTTCGCGCTGCTTCCAAACAACAAGGAACCCGAGTTCTAAGTCATTGTATGAACCTTGAGATTGAGAAAGAATCAATTTCTAATCTGTTAAAGGCTTCTGCCTTTGGATCTCTAGAAGACTGATTAATTCAGCTGGTTAAAAAAGTTTACAATAATTTTATAATTGCTTTAGAGTCACTAAGTGCAGTCCAACCTTTAAAAGATTCATTAAAAAAAAAAAAAAACAGATGAAGAGGAAAAAAATTTACAGAGTAATTGATCCTGTTTGTTTGTTTAAGATAGGGCTATATGTAGGCCCAGCTGGCCTAGAACTCATGGTCAATAATTTAGGTAATAAAGGTGACACCAACATAACTGATAAGAAACTGTAAAAAACAGAGATCAAGTGAGTGATGAGGGTTAGAACTAGTAGCATTTTCTAACCAGTGGGAATTAAGTAAGTATGGAAAAGGAAGCATTTAGAGTGGCTAGAGAGATGGTTCAGTGGTCAGGAGTGCTTTCTGCCCTTGTAGATGGCTCAGTTCAGTTCCCAGCACCCATATGTTGGGTATCTGCAATTCCTCTTCTGACCTCCAAGGGCTCCTACATACGCACAGAACATATACATATACATAAACACATAAATATTAAGGAGAGAAAATGATTCCAACAATATATAATTCCCAAAGTAGACAACAGGATTATATGAGATTACAAAGCTGCATAGCAAAGAGAAGTATCAGCAGAATGTACAGACAGTCTAGCAAAGAGTCCATACCATGGCCTGTAGGCTATATGCATCCAATGGCAACTACGAGTGAAGCCCAACACACACACACACAAACACACACACACTCTCACACACTGCATTTAGGATGACAGCAAAGTTTCTGGTTTTGGTGCCTAAGGGACAGTTGACAATTTTCATGCTTTTAATAAAGGGTTTCTGATTCATTGTGTGGGAAGACAATGAAGAGGAATAAAATAATTTTAGCAAAATATTTAGCTCCCAATATGTCATATTTGGCTTTGCTAGTGTAAAAGTCTTAGTTTCCAAGGGGGGAACTACTTCTATAGCAGGGAGCCAACACCAATTCTACAAAATGAAAGTTGAGATCACAACTTTACTTTGAGGTTCTGAATCAACAAAAATGGACGGTACTGTACTGGTTGGGAGTAATTGATCCTGTTTGCTTGTTTGACATAGGGTCTTATCATGAGCCTGAGCTGGCCTAGAAGCCATGACCCTCCTGCTTTGTGTAAATTCTGGGACTACAGGTGTGTACCACTACATTCAGCCAATCCTAAATTTTGGGAGGACACTGGATCACATGAGGTAAAGAGTAAGTCTGAAATACAAGAGATTCTTCAAGACAGCTCTGACTACTTCTGTGCCCATGATTAAAGTCAATGGAGGGACTGTAGAGATAACTCAATGGGTAAAATGCTTGTGGTGCAAGTGTGAGGACTGGAGTTCAGAGCGCCAGGACCCACATAAAAACTGAATGGGGAGCTGGAGCAATGGCTCAGTGGTTTAGCACTTGCCCTTGCAGAGGACCTGGGTTCAAGTCCCAGCACCCACACTATACATAACTCCAGTTCCAAGGGATCTGACATTTTCTTCTGAACTCTGTAGGTAACAGGCAAGCACATGGTCTACAAATATATATGTAGGCAAACACTTATACACATAAAATATAAAGAAACAGAAGATGAGTGGATGTGGGTTGTCTATGTGTGCCCAGGAGGCAGTCAGGGATCTCTGGGACAAACTGGCTAGCTAACTTAGCCAGATTAGCCAATTCCGGGTTCAGCAAGAGATCCTGTCTCATAAATACAGACTATGAAAGGAAGACACCAACATCAATCTCTAGCTTCCACATACACACCCAAACATGTATATCCACATACATGTCACACACCATACAAAGACAAACCACAAGATAAAACAGGCTGAGCAGTTAGTTAAGAGTGACAGCTGCTCTTTCAGTTCCCAGCATCCATGTCAGGTAATTCACAGAGGCCTGTAATTTCTAGTTCCAAGGAATCCTTTTTTGGCCTCCACAGGCACACACATACATGTAAATAAAAATATAATAAAGGACAGAGGTCTTGACCCTCTCTCTCTGTGGGTCAACAAGGAACCAGGATCAGCTGAGGTGTCTGTTAAGAATAAAGGGGATATGGAATGGCAGCCAAGAGAAGCTAGGTATAAGGATCGCCTACAACCGCATGAGCAGTTGTAGAAATAAGAATTCTAGAGGCTGAGAGATGGCTCAGCAGTTAAAAGCATGTACTGCTCTTGAAGAGGACTTGAGTTCAGTTCGCAGTACACATGTCCACAGCTCACAAATGCCTATACCCTGAGCACCAGGATATTCTTATGTGTACACATAACCATACACATAATTAAAAAATACAACATTTTAAAAACTCGAAGAGTTGTGAGCATTTCTTAGTTCGACAGCAAGTATTGGAATATATCCAAAGATACCAAGTATCTTTGTTTCACTTGTTTTCTTTTCTGTCATCTAATAGAAGATGTTTTAGCAATAAGCTTTATATACTAGTATTAAAGCTACAGAGTATTAAAAACTGTGATCAGCAAGAAGTGAACACTATGCCAAAGACCTCTTTTGAGGGAAAGGATTAGAGTGTTTTTGGTTGTCCAGCTATAAATCTCACAGTAGGTATAAAAATCTCCCTCTGGACCAGAGCAATCAGAAACATAGAAAGGAATTCTGAGAAATGAAGTTCAGTCCACTCTGCAGATCTACAAGAAAGTGGAAGACACAAAAACCCACAATGAAGAGAGGTAACCAGTAGTAGACCAGCCTTAGCTTTGAGTTATTTCTAAATTTTTCTTTTCTTTTGTTTTGTTTTCATAGACACGGTCGCTAGACCAGGCTGGCCTTAAACTCCTTATGTAGCCAAGGATAACCTTTGATCACCAAACCTCGGCAGTGTTGGGATTATATACAGGTATAGTCCACCATTCTACTTTGTGGAGTTGCTGAGCATCAACTAGAGCCTCTACATGCTAGAGAAATACTCTGCCAAGTGATTGATATCCTCAGCCCTTGTTTTTAAATTCTGAAAGACAAACAACAAAATGTACAAGCAGCAACTTTCAAAGAACTGTGTTGATAGGGAAGGATAAAGTAAAAATGTGGCTGGCAAGGCTATCGAGGTGGTTCAGAGGTTAAGAGCACTAGCTGATCTTCTAGAATTTTTGAGTTCAACTCCCAGAAATCATATGGTGGCTGACAAACATCTACAATGGGATTTGACGCCCTCTTCTGGCATGTAGGTATACGTGAAGATAGAGTACTCAGACATAAAATAAATCAATCTGTTTTTAAAAGTGACTGGCTTGCCAGTAGAACCCAAGAAGATTAAGATTCTTAAGTAGCAGAGATATGGAGGAAAGACGGTAGTTAAAATGTTTATTCAGCTCCCCAAAATAAAAGATGAAACAAGACTATCAAGTGTAGTGGTTAATGGTCTTGCAATAGAAAGTGCTTGTGATTCAGGCCTGGAAGCACCAAGGTCAAAGCAGACAAAGTCTAAAGAAAACCTTAAACTTAGAACCTGAGCTCTGCGCCCCTCTCTAAGAGGGATTTCTCGGAGTAGGACTGTACTGGAAATTATCATCTTATAATAATTGAGATTTATTCACCAGGAGATAGCATACCATCCAAGAGTTGGACTGGGAACACATTTCAACAGCATAGTTACTGTGTGGCATTCAGAGAACAAGTTTGTGGCAATGAAAGTAGTTAAAACGTGCTGAACATTGTACTGAGACAGCTTCCTAAACTAAATTTACCGATAAAACCTGCTTCCTAAACTAAATTTGAAATCCAGACTGGAATGGCCCAGTAGGGCAATGCTGCTCAGCTACTAGATGACTAAGAGATCATCATCAATGAGACATGCACCCTTTCAAGAAATTACACCTTTAAAAACAAAACAATGCAATTTTAGACATGTATTAAGTATTCTGACCACATATACTCCCCATTACCTTCTCTTGCCCCACCTACTTCCAGCGAACCCCTTCTTCCTAATCATTACCCCCTCTTTCATATCTGGGTGTACATCCCACTGAGTTTAGTTAGGGCTGCTTGGATAAGCACAGACTGAGGGTTAGTTATCAGAACGTGGACATTTAACAGTGGTGTAGCCACAAGGGCTAGAGCATCAGCTCTCAACCTGTGGCTCAAATGACCTTTTCAAAGGGGTCACATATCAGATATCCTGCATATCAGATATTTGTATTACAATTCAAAACAGTAGCAAAATTACAGTTACAAGTACCAACAAAATGGCTGAAGGTCACCACAACACGAGGAACTGTAATAAAGGGTCAAGGAATTAGGAAGGTTGAGAACCACTGAGCTAGAATGATGACTCAGTGGTTAAAGAGAACTTGTTCTTGAAAAGGAACCAGAATCAGTTCCCAGGACACATATGGTGGCTCATAACCACCCATAATTCCAATTCCAGGAGATCTGACACCAACTTCTAAACTCCAAGAGCACCAGGCAGAGTCTGGTGACACACTCCTTTAATCCCAGCACTCAGGAGACAGAGGCCAGTCTGCTGTACTAGAGAGTTCCAGGACAGCCAAGACTACAGAGGCAGACCTTGTCTCAACACCCCCCACAGTGCGCCCCCAAAAGCAGCAGGCACCATGCAGTACACATACGTGCAGGCAAAGCATACATACATACATACATACATACATACATACATACATACATACAATGAAGCCCACTCCAAAAAGTCAAAGATATCATTAACCCTTATTTTTCTGTTTGTGTACTCTGTATTAGCTAAAAAAAAAAATTTAATGGTTATATCTATAGATAAAAACATATTTCGTAACAGCTTTCCTTCTAGGCCTACATATGAGCAAACAAATTTTAAGTTTTAAAGAATAGAATAGGGCCAGCAGGAAAGCTCAGCACGTAAATGTGCTGGCCACTAAGCCTGCCTTTGGGACTCACGTGATAGGAAAAGAGCCCCAATTTCAGCAAGCTGTCCTCTAATCTCCGCTCCTGCACAGCCACAGGTAAATGCAAGAAAAATAATATGTACATTATCCTGCAGCTATCATTTGGAATCACTGGATTCTTTCTTGAATTTATAAAAACTGAATCTTAATGATTTCCCCCTATATCCTGAAACACTCCATAATTTATTTTTGATTTAATTACTCAATCATGTTTAAAAAGATCAAAATAAGGAGACTACAACAAAAGGAATTGCCTAAGAGAATGAAACAAAGGTAAAATAAAATGTTATCACCTTAGAATTGCCCAAAATATTGCACACTGCTTTGGGGCTTCATTAAGCCCAATGAAAATTCAATTTTTCATTTCCCAATTATAATAACAAAGAGAAGAAAATTGGCAGATAAAGTTGTTTCAAAATTATTACAACTGGGGAGCTGAAGAGATGGCTCAGTGGTTAAGAGTACTGGCTACTTGCCGGGCGTTGGTGGTGCAGCAGCTTTAATCCCAACACTCGGGGGACAGAGGCAAGCGGATCACTATGGGTTCAAGGCCAGCCTGGTCTCCAGAGCGAGTGCCAGGATAGGCTCCAAAGCTACACAGAGAAACCCTGTCTCGAAAAATCAAAAAAAAAATAAAAAATAAAAAATAAAAAGGCAAACTTCTAAGGGGGTTGGAGAGATGGCTCAGTGGTTAAGAGCACTGACTGCTCTTCCAGAGGTCCTGAGTTCAATTCCCAGCAACCACATGGTGGCTCACAACCCTTGAATGAGATCTGGTGCCCTCTGCTGGCATGCAGGCACAAGACTGTATACATAATAAATAGATAAAATCTTTTAAAAAAAGAAAGTACTGGCTACTCTTCTAGAAGACTTGTGTTAGATTCAGAGCACCCACATGGTCATAACCACCTGTAACTTCAGTTCCAGGGGATCCAATACCCTCTTCTGGACTCTACCAACACCAGGCATGTATGTGGTTCACAGACATGCATTATAGGTAACACACCCAGACACAAAACATGGTTTAATTGTTGGAATAATTTTTTAATTATTAGAATCAAAAGGTATGTGCAAAGAAAACAGCATTCCTGGCTCTAAAAAACATATCCAATTCATTATATAAGTGAATTTGCCAAGTGTGAGTCCTCAAATGACACTATTCTAGATGAATTTTCTCAAGCTCAAGAACTGATAAACAAACAAAAAATTCTATTTATTTGTTTGTTTCTTTATTGTATGGGGTATTTTGCCTGCATGCATGTCTAAGAGAGTGTCTGATTTTTGGAATATGGCAGCTGTGAGCTGCCATTTGGGTACTAGGAATCGAACATAGAGCCTCTAGAAGAGTAGTCAGTACTCTTAACTATCGATCCATTTCTCCAGCTCCACCCTCTTTTAATAACAATACATTTTTTAAAAAGACAGAAGATATGCAATACTACCACCACTTAGTCATTAAACAGGAAAGACTTTTAATACATATTCTGTAGCAAGAATCTGGACCATCATTGATTTGCTAAAAGGATACATGACATTTATCTTTCATGATTTTATGTGTAAAACTATTTTATACAAAGTAAATTTACTCTCTTAAAATGCTTATTAAAACTTCAAAGTGGTTTTTCACTATCCTTTTAAATTTTTCTATAAATCTCTTTAAAATTTAAACTAAAAAGGGTTCACTGAACCTAGTGATCAACAATGACACCTTTTCTGCTATTACAGGGGGTTAAAGTAAAAAGTGTAGACTGAGAAATTTATAATATATTAAAATTTTCTATAAATAAATATATTCTAATGAAAAAAGCCTTGAATCAGCATCTCATACAAAAGAAAATATAACCCAGTAATAAATGTAAAGCGGCATAATTCTGGAGCTCAGCAAAGTCCACCAAGTCTTCCTATGCTGATCCTGGGCCCTTGGCAACTAACATTTTAAAAGTTTAACAATATTAAGAGTTGACAAGGAGGCTAAAAAATAATAAAACAACAAACTCTGAAAATAATACAGGTAAAAAGATAAACTGAAACCACTTCTCATCTACCAGTGTAGAACATGTTCAGACCACACCCTAAAATAAAACATTTCCAATCCTTTAAGTAAACTGTGGTATATCCACACAATGGAAAACTGTATAAGAACAAGAATGAACAAAGTACTGCAACACACAACATGGATGAGTCTGACAGTAACGTGTCAAGTGAAAATGACAAACTCAAAAAGTACATACGGTATGATTACAACCTACACATGCAAAATAGCTAAACAAAATCATGCACATGCATTCACGCACACGCCAAGATATATATAGCACCAAAAGACATATTGCAGGCCAGTGAGACGGTTCAGTGAGTAAAGGCACCTGCTGCCAAACCTCATGACCTGAGTGCTATAGTGGAAGAGAGAACCAACTCGCAAAGGGTGTCCTCTGACGTCTACAGCAGGCTGCAGCAAGTACATATGTGTACAACACAAAATAAACAGACTAATAATAAATGCAAAGAAGACATGATTCAGCATTTTTAATCATAACTGGAAAATAATCAGTATTAGAAGAAACGGATTATGGTAAAATCATATTAACAGACTATTCCCCAGAAAAAAGACTGTTACACATGACACAATCTTACAATATAATATCAAGACACCTAGTCAAACGAGTATGTAAAGTATGATCCCACTAACAATAAAGCTTTAAATAGGCAATCTGTGATTTAAAAGACAGTATAGTGGTCAACTTTGGGCTGGGGGATGACTGAGAAGGAAGATGAGGAGGACTTTTTAAGAATTAGATTTATTCCTTTTATGTGTGCTTTGCCTGCATGTGTGTTTAGTCAGAGGTAGGCATTGGATCCCCTGGAATTAGAGTTAAGGATGTTTGTGAACCACCATATGAGTGCTGGGACTCGAAGCCAGGACCTCTCTAAGAACAGAAAAAAAGGCTATTAACTACTGGGCATGTCTTTAGACCATTGAGGAGGACTACTTAAACAACAGTCAGTTTTATCTCTTGATCTGAGTAGTGATGACATAAACATGTCTTTGTGAAAATTCACAGAGCTGTATATAATAACCTGGTACTTCTCTACATTTACTTTCAGTAGAGTTTCATTATTGAAAAATACAAATTCTAGAAAACTGAAATCCACTTATGTGGCAGCTGACGAGCACTAAGACACTATTCTACAAAAACCAACAAAGAGAGGACACAGACAGTGTCAAACCACCACCACTGATATCCAACAATGCAATGGACTGTGATACGGTTTTATAGTCGACTTTGAGAAATCTTCAGTGTTTTAGAAAGCTGTATCAATCTGGATTTCTGCAAATCTTCAATACATTTCAATAATGTATAAATATCCTATTGCCATATTTTTAGTTAATTAGTTCTGTTCTTAATTCTTGTTTTTCTACCCAGTGGGGTTTACCATGTCCCTTATGTATTTATAACAAAACCTGAAATAACTAATAAAGGAAGTTCAGTTTCTTTAAGAGTGAAGATTGCTCTTAGTCGTCTTGACTAATCCGCTTCTCACTGGTTTTGTTTTTAACTCAGTCACATAGGAGAAAAAAGATATTTCTGAGTAACAGTTATTAACTAGTCTCTTTAAGAACCATATGAGTAGGGGGCTGGAGAGATGGTTCAGCGGTTAAGAGAACTGACTGTTCTTCCAGAGGTCCTGAGTTCAATTCCCGGCAACCACATGGTGGCTCACAACCACCTTGAATGAGATCTGGTGCCCTCTGCTGGCATGCGGGCAGAAGACTATATACATAATAAATCAATAAAATCTTTTTTAAAAAAGTAATAATAATAATAATAAAGAACCATATGAGTAGGCTGCATCTGGTGGGTGGTGCACAACTTTAATCCCAGCACTCAGGAGGCAGAGGCAGGCAGAACTCTGAGTTTGAGGCCAGCCTGGTCTACAAAGCAAGTTCCATTAGAGCCAGAGCTACACAGAGAAACCTTGACTCCCAAAACAAAACGGAAGAATGTATGAGTAAAAAAAGCAGATGGGGGCTGGCTCAGAGGTTAAGAGCACTGCCTGTTGCTCTTCTGAGTTCAATTCCCAGCAACCACATAATGGCTCACAACCATCTATGAGACCTGGTGCCCTCTTTGATTTGCAGGCAGAACAATGCGTACATAATAAATAAATCTTAAATTAAAAACAAACAAACAAACAAAAAACAACAACAAAAAGAAGCAGATGGGCAGAAATGGAAACGAAACAAAACTAATTTTAGGAAAAGACAGCATAAGTCAATTTTAGAGCTAAAACCCCAACTTTATCAAAATTGCAACAGGTTGACACATGCCTATGACCTTAGCACTCAGGGGGCTGATGCAGGAGGATCAAGAGTTTGGGCTATCTAATGAATTCCACATCAGCCTGAACTAAGCAGCAAGACCCTGCATCTGTCTCAAGAGATGAAACCACACCAAACTAAACTAATCAAAAAAAAAAAAAAAAAAAAAAAAAACCAAGTTGCAGTTGATAAAGCTGTACATCTGTAGAGTAACACAAGCAACATTAACCAAGATTTCAGCAGACTAAAATGGTTGCTCAAACCCAAATCAATCAAATGCAAAATGAGTTAAGTGTAAAGTCTTCAGAAAACAAAACAATTACACATATCCATGATGAGACAAACCCAGCTCAATACAAATGTAAAGACCTAGCAAGCAAAACTGATGTTTAGTTCAAAACAAGTCAATACAATAGAGTAACCAAAAACCTGTCAAACAAACAAAGCACAACAAAAACACATTAAAATAAGTAAGTGGGAGCTAAAGGGATGGCCTCCTGGTTAAGAGCACTTGCTGCTCTGATAAGAGGAACAGAGTCTGATTCTCAGCACCCATATCAGGTGGCTCCAGCTTCAGGGGAATCTAATGCCTTCTTCTGACATCCTTGGGTATCTGTATGCATGTTAATATGCATACAAATATAAATAAATACATAAGTATAAATATTTTTAAAATATAGGTACACAATATGTAGAATTAGGTTGAATAGGTCCATGATCCTTCAGGCCCTAAGTAAGTGTTCATTCTAAAGGAGCCTAACATTATCACTGGTCCTTAAAAAAAATATCAGGAAAAGGCTAAAACCAAAACCAATGATTGTGAAAATAATTTGAGTTTATATGTCTGGAAGAGCAGAACAGGTAAGCTAAGGCAGTGAGACACAGAGCAGTTTTTAGTATCTGTATTAATGAAATGTAGAAAAAGAAAAGATAACCCATTCTTTGTTGTTCCACAGAGGCAGATCTAGAACCAGCAGGTAGACGTTATGGAAACATATTTAGATTTAATGGTTAAAAACCTTTCTAAAACACTCTCAATGTTTTTATAAGCCCATGTTCCTTTATTAACATACCAATATTTGAGCACAGCCCATAAATTTCTTGCCATAAAAAAACACAATGAACTTTATTTATTTATTTATTGGTTTTTTTTTTTTTTTTTCAAGACAGGGTTTCTTGGTGTAGCTTTGGAGCCTATCCTGGCACTCGATCTGGAGACCAGGCTGGTCTGCACAGAGATCCGCCAGCCTCTGCCTCCTGAGTGCTGGGATTAAAGGCGTGGCCACCAACGCCCGGCAAAGACAATGAATTTAAAAGTGGACCAGAAGGCTGTGGATTCTAATCTCATCTCAATTAGATTAATTCACTGGGCCAGCTTTTTATTCTTTTAATACTTTCATAGATCTTATCATTTATTTGTGCTGTGTATACATGTGCAGTCACAGCATACATGTGGAGGTTAAGAAGAACCTGTGGGAATCAGCTCTTTCTTATACTACGTAGTCCAGCCTAGTCTGCAGAGTGAGTTTCAGGATAGCAAGGGCTACACAGAGAAACCCTGTCTCAAACCAAACAAAACAAAAAGCAAATTATAAAAACATCCAGTATAATCTTGTATTTGCATTTTAATCTCCCAGCAATATGGCGCTGGAGATGGCTCAGAGGTTAAGAGCACTGGCAGCTCTTCCATAGGATCAGGGTTCAATTCCCAGCACCCACGTGGCAGCTCACAACTGTCTGTAAGTCCAGTTCTAGGGCACCTGCCATCTTCACACAGACATACATACAGGCAAAACACCAAAGCACATAAAATAAAAATAAATAATTTTTTAAAATCTCCCAGTAGTAGAATTAAATTATACACATTTTTCTATATATATGCTATGAATTTGGTATAGGGAGTATGATGTGCATTTCTACTATAATTTTTGACTGGCGAAAAAAAAAAAAAACCTGATTAAAATATTTTTCCAGCTGGATGTGGTGGCACACACCTTTAATCTCAGAACTTGGGAAACACAAGCAGGTAGATCTCTTGAGTTCAAAGTCAGACTGTTCAACATAGCAAGTTAGAGGCCAGTCAGGGTTACATAGCAAGACCTTGTCTCAAAAAATTTTCCATTGAAAACTTGCCATACATGTCACCTTGGTAGAAAATTAGATTCTTCTAAGCTTGAAAACATGAACTTAACATATTTGAGAGAGACTTTATATGTAGACCAAGCTTGCCTCACTATGTGGCCCAGGCATTTGATCCCATTATATTCTGTATGTATGTGGGTACTCATATGCCTCCACCCATATGGAGGTCAGAGAGCAATGTGCAGGAAGGAGTCAGCTCTCTCTGTTTACCATGTGGATCTTAGGCTAGAACTCAAGGCGTCAGATCTAGCAGCAGGAACTTTTAACAAGCTCATGGCTTAGCCTCTTGAATACTAGGGTTACAGGCATATACCACCATCCCTGCTGCATTTAGTGCTTTTTAAGGAAAACAAAACAGCAACCATTATTTTTCTTTTCTAAGAAAAGAACTATACATGTAGTCTAAAGAAAAGACAGACATCTCCCAAACTAAGGTTCTATGGTTGGTGAAGGGGCCTGGCAGGGATTTTGCAACTTCTGTTAACTACTGTGAGTACAAAGCAGGAACTTGTACGCCTTTATCCCAGCACTTAGGAGGCAGAGGCAAAGCCAGCCTGGTCTACAGAGTGAGTTCCAGGACAGCCAGGGCTATACAGAGAAACTCCATGTCAAAAAACAAAACAAAACAAAAAAATTAAATATTTTTACAAATTAAACAAACAAATAAACAAAAGCCATGAACTTGGGATTTGCAGAACAAATGGTTTTCTAAAAGGTCCTATTTACCCTTATACTAATCTAGCAAATGGTATTTACTAATTCAGTTATTTGTCAAACAGAAAGCAAAATTTGTCTCTATCTTTTCCTTTTTGTTTTATGAGGCAGTGTGTCATAGAGGGCCTGGGTCTGGGCCTGGGCTTAACTTAATATATAGCTCAGGATAGCCCTGAACTCCTAATTCTCCTTCCCCTACTTCCCAAGTGCTGGGATTACAGAGTATGCTTAAGTAGTATTTCTACAGCTGAAAGCCAGTAAGAAGTGATCAGCATTACTCTTAAAATATATTCATTCTAGACTGTTCTAGCCATGGGTAAGACAAAAGTAGTTACATATCAAAGAAACAGGGACATACAATGTTTTCTAAATTATGTCAGGCTGAATTAGCAAACAACACTAACACTTTTACTATAAACCATGAGTGTATACAAAAGTAAACACAAAAAATGTTGTATAGATTAGTCTTTTGATTCCATCACAGTTTCTATAACATTAGCCAAAATAAGAAAGCTGACTTACCTGGGACCTTTTGGACCCTCCAAGAAATTGCTTCTAGGAGATTCTGGAAGCGGTCCACCTGACCTCACTGGCATGTCCTTATTTGTAGTGATAGACTGAGATGGAGCAGGTGGAGGTTCGACAAGTCCTTGCTCTGATGAGAACGAACTGAATGCCTTGTTCAAAGGTTTGGAATTCACTTGTTCTGAATGAGGTGGAGGATGGAAAGTTGAAGATAGGTTTGAACCAAAAGACATAGGTGTAGAAAGCAGTGCTTGCTGAGGATTTTCTGGGACTTGTGAGCTTTGGGAACTGGAGGCTGGTGGAACTGGGGCTGTTGTTAACTGAGGAGGCATCCCTTGTGGAACTCCAGGGGGAGGTATTCCTGGAGGAGGCGTGGCTGAAGATAATGGTGGGAGGGGCAGGACAGGTGGAGGTGCCCCAGAAGAGAGAGATGGCGGGGGAAGGACTGGTGGTGGACCTGCAGAAGAGAGGGAAGGTGGGGGGAGGACTGGTGGTGGCCCCGCTGAAGAAAGAGATGGAGGCATTCCTGGTGGGGGCACAGAGGTTGGTAGAGAAGGTGGCATCACAGGTGGGGGCATGCCAGGTGGTGGCACAGTAGCAGGTAGAGCAGGGGGCATCACTGGTGGTGGCAAGGATGGAGGTAATACTGGAGGGGGCATTGTTGGTAGAGGTGGAGGCATCTGAGAATATGGGACAAATGGAGGTGGCATTGACATGTTCCCCATATACTGGTTCTTCACATTCTGAAATGAGTTGACTTTCTCCTGGAGGTAAGTCTGCGTGGCTTTCATATGTCCTTGCCATGTTTTCCACTGCTTCTCATACTCCTGAAGCTGATCTTTATGAGGATAGGAATGGAGCTGCTCCTCCCACAGCTGAAACTCTCGCTCCCATTCTTGGTAGAGATGTTGAAACTGTTGCTGCTGCATCTCATAATGTCGCAATTGCACATCTAGAGACATAGTCTACAAATAAGGACAGAATTTCTTTCAAGATAGCCATGTAAGAATCAGTTCTAACTTATAATATTAATGAACCAAGAGAAGTACATGAAATTTTAGAAGTAAAAAATTTCCAAGGGGAAAGATAAAATTGCTAGATCCTCTTAATGATGGCCATTCTTCTTCCCTTGGGCTATTTAAAGAATATCACACAACTAGAAAAACCCAATCAAACCCAGAGGCAAATAGCCATCTCAGCAATGAGTATTTTTCAAGATTTTAATGTTACTAAGGACTAAGGATCATTTTTAAAAGTTGAAAATAAAAAAAGTTGAAAATCTATTACTATAACATAGACACAAGACTATACCTCAAATGTATTAAGACAAATACACAAGTCACTTTATCACTTATGGTATACTGCTTAGGGTGTGTGTGTGTGTGTGTGTGTGTGTGTGTTGACTCCCTTGGGCCTTTTGGTGAGTTACAAGCTTCTCTGTTCTTTAGACATATCAGATTAACTTGTAGTTATGTGAAAACAAGTCTTAAGCATCTTAGCAACAGTACTCTAAGAGATAAATTCTATCAACCTCCCTCCTCAACAGATTCCATCACAACACCCACCCATTCCCATACCCTCAATAATATAAAACACCTATTTGTCAATACTGCTTTATCTTTAGTTTTTCATTCTCAAATATCTTTTGGGAATAACAAATCCTTTACTCATTCTTGGGGTGGCTTCCTACCTACCTACTTTGGAAACACTCACCTGTATATGTGGTGAATGCTGGATGACTTGTTGGTACTGCTGTAGGATCTGCTGTAACTGAGTATGCTTCTGCATTATTCCCTGATATTGAAAGCCAACTCGATGTTGCTGGTGCTGCTGCCAGTGTGCTGCTGCAGCCTGCAACTGTTTTAACCTAGCATCCTCTTCTGGGTCTTCAGACTAAAAATTAAGAGAAAACACAAATTTTTCTAAGTCATAAAATAGCAACCAAATCAATCAAGTCCAGAACGCCTATAACTCAGGCTGACTGTGAAATGTTATCCTATATTTAGACAAAATACAGAAGCCCTATGCCACAATATTCACTAGGATAATTTCATTTTTCTTAAACAAGACAACCATTTCCCCTGCACGGAGTTAATCTACAATTATAGTATCTTTCAACCCATGAGAAAACCCTCCTTCCCTTCCCTTTCTCTCTTTCTTCCGGTCACATTTCACCAGAAAACTGAAAGTTAACTGTAGTTCAACAAATTTGTGAGAACAGTATTTGGACTAATGGAGAAACTCTCCACACCACAGTCACTATGCATTATTCCACAAAGATGGTCATTTTTAATGCTTCCACATCTTTAAGACAGCTACTATTTGAACATATCCATTCTGCAGATGAGTAAATTAGTAGACAATGATTACTTAACCTGTCCAACGTCACTACTGTAAGTGGCAGGGTTTGGGTGGTTGAACCTAAAAGCTAAAGATCTAAACTATTGTGTAGTGATATTTTGTGTTTTAATAAATAAAACTTGCCTGAAGATCAGAGTACAGAACTAAGCCACTAATTAGCCATAGAGGCCAGGCTAATTAGTGGACACACCTTTAATCCCAGTACTCAGGAGGCAAAGGCAGATGGATCTCTGCAAGTTCAAAGCCACCCTGGGCTACACTAGATTGATCCAGTCTCAAAGAAAAAGAGTTCACACCTTTGATCCCAGCACTTGGGAGGTGGAGACAGGAGTGATATGGCTAGTTGGGGGATAGGAATACAAGGCAGGAGGAGACAAGAGCTCAGTGCAGTCTGAGGTTTGGAGGAGACAGACGCAGTCTGGAGATACAGTCTGAGGACAGGATAGCCCCTTCAGCCCCACTCTCTAGTGGCTGGCTGCTCTGCTTGTCTGATCTCTCAGCTTTCACCCCCTAATATCTGACTCTGAGTTTCTATGAAGACCAACTAGAATTCATGCTACACTATTGCCCTGTGCTGGGCATCTTTCTTTTGTGTTGAGATACTCCATTCAAAAGAGTATCTAATTCTTCACTTTCAGTCAGCCTCCCCAAAATCCCTTTGCTAAACCTCATTAGCTGACATCTGATTACTTTAAAAAGTGGGATTTTATAGGTACCTGAACACATAGCATACATGTGTCCATTTCTGACAAAAGTGTTCATAAGCAAATCAGAAGAAACTTGTATGACTGAATAAACACTACACGATTACCTGGGGTTCCTCAGGTGGGAGTGGGGGTGGTGCCTCTTCATTTGGAGGTGGTAATGGGGGCTCTTCAGCTGAAAGAGGCTCTGACATTTGACTGCTGGCAGGCACTGGAACGTCTTCTTTTATGGTTTCAGGTACATCCTTTGTTGTGACAGGACCCTTTTTGTGTCCTGGAAAATGCACTTTTGTCCTCTGCTGCAAACTAAGCAGATGCTGTCGATACCAATATTGTTGCTGTTCCTACAATACAAGCCATTTTTAAGAATTTTACTCTTTTTATTCAGCGTGTGCATTCATGTGTGGGCACAAGCTTGCCACTAAGTGTAGAGGTCACAGGACAACTTTCGGGAAATGGTTCTCTCCTGCCAAGTGGGTCCTAGGGATCCAACTGAGGTCATCAGGCTTGACAACAAGCACCCTCCCTGCTGAGCCATCTCTCACCAGCTCATTTTTACAAGGTTACTTGACAATTCCGTGTCTCTGCATCTCATGTTGACAGAGCTACTTTTATATGTGTTCATGTATCTAACAAAAAAACAAACAAAGCTGGACTGAAAAAGGCAAGTTAGCAAGGTGAAGAAAATCTAAATTCTTTCCCAAAATTTATAAATTTAAATTAAACCATATATCATAGTTGAGCATGCTTCTGGTTTTTCCCCTTCAATGCTAAGTACTGAGCTTAGGGTTTTATGCAGGGCAGGCAAGTGTTCTACTCTTTTAGACAGACTCCCAATAAATTGTCCAAATTGGCTTTGAACTTGGTCTGTAGCCCCAGCAGCTCTGGAACTCATGACATACTCATCCCAGCCCACCCCAGCCACAGGATCCTGAGAAACTGGGATTATAGGCCTGCTACTATACCCAGCTAACACACACTTAAAAACAACAACAAGAAAAACATGTTTCTGGAGGCTTGAGCAATTACAAAAACTGGGTTCAGTTCCCAGCACCCACACAGTGGCTCACAACCATCTCTGACTCCTGCTCTAGGGAATCTGAGGCCCTATTCTAACCTCCCTTGGCACCAGGCACACACATGGTACACATACATATATCCAGGCAAATCACTGATATACATCAAATTAAATAAACAAATCTAAAACCAAAACAAAGCAAGAAAAACAAAAACAAAAACAAAAACAACTCTTCCGAAGCTGGGTGTAGTGGCATACAGCTTACATCCCAGGAACCAGAGGGTTGTGTCAGAACTACACAGTTTAAGAGCGTGCCTTGAAAAGTAGAGAAGAGAGAAACAGGCTTCTGCAGAAGAGCACAGCCTTTCTGTCAGGATGTACAGCTACGTGTGAATAATCTGCCTTTAGTGTACTGGGATTTACTCACAGGAATCTTCTAATTAAATAAAATCATGACATTTTACTCTTTAGTCTTCTCCAAATACCTATTTCCCTTTAAACATACACTATATCAGTCTATCTATACTCAGATTATATACTATATCTGAAAATATTATGTTTTCTTTTAACTTTTTATTTCAAAGTTTCTGATTTATTGTCCAAATTATACTGTAATTTAATTTTTAAGAAGAGACTATTTTGTCATTTATTTATTTATTTGTTGGTTTTCTTGAGGCGGGGGTTTCTCTGTGTAGCCCTAGCTGTCCTGGAACTCGATTTGTAGACCAGGCTGGCCTTGAACTCACAGAGATCTGCCTGCCTCTGCCTCCTGAGTGCTGGGATTAAAGGCGTGTCATACCATGCCCAGTTCAACTTTTATTTTTTAAAACTACAAAAAGAACTTCAGCATGAAGAAAAAAGTTAGAGAACAGATGGGTATGGTAGAACACACCTGAAAACCCAGAACTTGGGAAGGTAGAGGCAAGAGGCTACCCTGAGGTACTCAGTGAGTATGAGGCCAGTCTATCAAACAAAACAAAAACAGGGAGAGAAGGGGCTGGGGTGACAGTTTAGTTTGTAAAATGTCTGCTATGCAAAAAAAACCGAGGACCTGAGTTTGGATTTCTAGAACCCACAAAAAAGGCAGGCATTGTAGTGCTGGTCTGTAACCTCAATGCTAGAAGGCAGAGACAGGAGGATACCTGGAAGCTCACTGACAAATCAGTATAATGAAAATTTCCAGCTCCAGGTTCAGTGAGACCCTGTCTCAAAAAAATAAGAAAAAAAGAAAAGAAAGGAAAAAGGAGGCAAAGAAACAACAGAGAAAGATATCCCATTATCAGTCAACCCTTGGCATCAAGTGCCTCTGCATGCACATGCACATGCACACAGAATTAGGAAAAATCCCTGGTAGTGGCATCTGTAGATTCTACATATGTGAATTTGCTGATTGCTAAAAATTCATTTCCAACTCCAGTAACAATACTCAGTAAGCTTTCCCGGTCATTTACAAACAGGTGAGCAACAGTGAAAAACCTGAGTGGCCTGACAGGTGTATTCAGCTGAGGTAGAACAAGGTGGTACTCTACTTTCTGGTTACTGGTCTTTTTCACAGTGTAGTTAGTACCACAAATTCCAACCAATTTTTGTTAGGTATTTTTACATTTAAAATGCCCCTTCTGCAATCATTCAGGAGTATTGGCAGGTAGACCAGCCCAGCCTGGTCTACAGTGAAACCCTGTCTCAAAAAAACCAACCAACAAACAAAAATAAAGCCCAAAGCTCCCATGCATAATGTGGAGATGCTGTCCAGCATTCCTAAGGGAGCTGCAAGTGCCCTTAGAAAGAAAACGTATGCCCCATAAATTTCATTCAAGCAAGCATCACTCTGTTTACCAAGAGCTGAATTCTAATGAATCAACAGTATCTACAAAATAAAGTGTCTTTAAAGGGAAAACACATATGCATGTTTATATATTGAGGAAAATACAATCAGAAGATCAGGGTCATCTGTATTTTCTTTAGAACAAAGGTTCAATATTCATTAATTGTGGTGACTTTAAAGACCAGCAACACTTTCTCCCATAAAAAATACTAAGTAATAACAATTAAGAATAATTTTTTAAAAATTCACTACACAAATGAAAATCTTCCGCATCCTGGTATTTTATTATATAATTCCCCATGGTTACAAGGCTACATAAGGAAAAACAGATGTTGTCACGACAATACACTGTGTGTGGTGGTACAAAATTGTAATGCCAGCACTCTAGATAACAGGAGGACTGGAGCCCACAGTCATTCTCACCTACACAGAGAGTTAGAGGCTAGCCTGGGCTACATGGGAATTTGTCTCAAAATTTTTCTTCACAATCTGAAATATACACGAAAGAACTACCCTGTATACTGTTATGATAAACATTAGCACACATTTGTCCTATACTTATAAGTAAGATTTTCATGAAAGAGATGTTGAACATCAAGCAAACTAGAGTTACATGGTAAAACCCTGTCTCAAAAGGGCACAATCTGCATACCAAAGGTTAAAAAAAAACAACAGGCTCCGGAAAAACTGATAAATCCTTAAAATATGCTTCTCAAAAAAAAAGATTAAAAATGATTAGATAATGATGATATAAAATTTTGTCACAAAATTGTAGGATCAAGAGCCAGGCTAGTGGCTCACAACTTTAATCCCAACCTCTTAGGAGGCAGAGGAAGGCCTGGGTTTGAGACCAGCTTGGTATACAAAGTGAGTTCTAGGACAGCCAGTGCTACACAGAAAGACCATGAGTCAAAAAAACAAACAAACAAACAAGCAAACAAAAAACCAAAAATAAAATAAACATTTAAAAAATACTTATATGCACACAGGACTGAAGCCCATTCTAAGTAGGGTGTGGTGGTGCACCCCTTTAGTGTCTCCAGCTTTTGGGAGACAGAGGCAGAAAGAAAGACCTGTGAGTTTGAAAGGAATCAGGTCTACATGCTACATGCTAAGTTCCAGGCCACTCTGTGGTACACTGAGACCCTCTCAGAGGAAAAGAAGCAATTCAATCTGCAGGGTGGGGAATGTTGCTGCATGCTTTTAATCCCAGCACTTGTGAGGCAGCCAGATCTCTGTGAGTTCGAGGCCAGCCTTGTTTACAGAGCTAATTCTAGTACAGTCAAAGCTACACAGAGAGAAAAAACCCTGTCTTGAAAAAGAAAATAAACCTCAATCTACACTTTATTCTTTGTTCATTCTAAAAATTTAGATATAATTTCAAATTACAAAAACTCAATACAAACAATCTATTGTTGTAATTTTGAGCTGTTTATCTAGATTAAATAAGAATACCCCCACACCCCCTTTTTGGTTGTTTTGAGTCAGAGTCTCACTATGCAGCCGTGGATACTTCCTATGTAGACCAGGTTGGCTTTGAACTCAAAGATCCATCTGTCTTTGTTTTCTGAGTACTAGACTTCAAAGGCGTGTGCTACTACATCCAGCTTTCAGATAATGTGTGTGTGTGTGTGTGTGTGTGTGTGTGTGTGTGTGTGTGTGTGTGTGTGTGTGAGAGAGAGAGAGAGAGAGAGAGAGAGAGATTGAGATTGAGAGAAAGAGAGGGAGGGGGAAGGAGGGAGGGAGGGAGGGAGACATGGGTTAATTTCACATGCTTAATTTCCTTTATTTTATTTTATTTTTGGGGGGGACAGGGTAGACTTGGCTATCCTGGAACTCAGGGAAAGAGATCCACGGGCTTCTGCTTCCCAGTGCTAGGATTAAAGGTGTGCACCATCACACCTGACTTCATGCTCACTTTCTAACCCAATTATCTTAGGAGAACAATAGCCCCTATCTTGTTAATGTTTTATTTTATAATCTCTCCCAATTTGCTATGTGCAAATATATATTCATAATATATATATTTTCCTCACCAACTAGACTGATTTGTCATCTGTTCATTCAACACAGTGTAATTTTCTTGGGGAAAAGATATCCATTTTTTTTTGTTTTGTTTTCTTGAGACAGGGTCTCACTATGTAGCTTTGATTGGCCTAGAACTCACTGCACAGATGAGGCTAGCCGTGAGCTCACAAAGTGCTAGGATTAAAGGCATGTGCCACATCCCAGCTCATCTTCTGCTATTTTTATATAGTCTTCTAACGTCAGCAAAATGCTAGAGCACATGACAGGATATCAATAAGTGATACTGACTACGATAAGTCATTCATTTGATCTGAAACTTTTCTAATTTATTGGCAAGAATAAATCCTATCTCACTAACTCTATTTTGGCTCTTATTATATAATACATATAATCCTTAGTTCCCAGAGCAAGATTACTTTTACTACAAGATTACTTTTACTATCCAACATTAAGAAAAAAGTGTGTGGTGGTACACAACTTCAATCCCAGAGTTTGGGAGACAGAGGCAGGCAATGAGTTCCAGGCCACTCTGATCTACATACCCCATTCCAGGCTAGCCAAAGCTACATAGTGAGACCCTGTCTCAAAAATACTAATAATAAGTCGGGCGTTGGTGGCGCACGCCTTTAATCCCAGCACTTGGGAGGCAGAGGCAGGCGGATCTCTGTGAGTTCGAGACCAGCCTGGTCTACAAGAGCTAGTTCCAGGACAGCCTCCAAAGCCACAGAGAAACCCTGTCTCAAAAAACCAAAAAAAAAAAAAAAAAAAAAAAAAAAAAAAAAACTAATAATAAAATAAAACTCATTAGTAAGTCGGGCATGAGGGCACATGCCTTTAATGCCAGCCCTCAGGAGGCAGAGGCAGGTGGATCTCTGTGAGTTCCAGCTGTTACACAGAGAAACCATCTTGAAAAACAAAACAAAACAAAAACCAACTAAGCAATATTGTAATATTACATCATTTTCAGGCAGGCATGGTAACAAATGCACTTGGGAGACAGAAACAAGAGGATCAGGAGTTCAACATCATTTTCACTACACAGTTAAGTGCTACATCAGCCTCAACTACATGAATCCTCATCTCAGAAAAACAAGAGAAAGAAAAAAAATTCAATTTCCTCTAAGAAAATATCAATAGGTTCATCACTCACCTTAAAAAAACAAATTCAGGGTCTGATAATGTAGCTCATCAACTTTGCCAAGCACTAAGTCCCAAGTTCTACTCCCAGCACGGAATAAAACCAAGAGGGTAGCACATGCCTATGATCTTGGCACTCAGAAGGAGAGAACTGGCTCCACTAAATCATCTTTCAACTTCCATATGCACCACCAGCACACAAACCCATATCCAGAAAGACACACACATGGACATACTCATATGATTTTTTTTTTAAATGTTAGAAGTCCAAGGTCATATGTTCAAGCTTAATAGCCAATTCAATGTAGTGATATTTTGTGGGTTTGTTTGTTTATTTATTTATTTATTTAGTTAGTTAGTTAGTTAGTTTTTCAAGACAGGGTTTCTTTGTATTGTTTTGGAGCCTGTCCTGGAACTAGCTCTTGTAGACCAGGCTGGCCTGGAACTCACAGAGATCCGCCTGCCTCTGCCTCCTGAGTGCTGGGATTAAAGGTGTGTGCCACCAATGCCTGACGTTGATACTTTGTGTTTTTAACAAATAAAGCTTGCCTGAAGATCAGAGTGCAGAGCTAAGCTATTAGTTAGCCATAGAGGCCAGGCAGTGGTAGCATACACCTTTAAACCCAGCACTCAGAAGGCAGAGTAGACAGATGGCTGTGAGTTCAAGGCCACCCTGGGCTACACTACATTGAGCCAGTCTCAAAGAAAAACAGAGCTCACACCTTTGACCCCAGCACTTGGGACCCCATGCCTTTAATTCTAGCACTAGGCAGGTGGAGACAGGAGTGATATGGCTGGGTGGAAAGGATTATGAAACGAGAGGCCACAGGAGCTCAGATGTAGTTTGAGAATGCTGTCTGAGGTTTTGTAGAGAAAACATCACCCCTTTGGTCTGAGCACTGGTAGGGGTAAGAACTCTCTAGTGGCTGCCAGATCCGCTTTTCTGATCTTCATCATTAACCCCTATATCTGACTCTGGGTTTTTATTATTAAGATCAATTAGAATTTGTGCTACAGTTCAAGGCTAGACAGGTCTACATGGAGAATCTGTCTCAAATGGGGGATGGGAAGCTAGAGAGTGCTAGTGGTTAAGTGTACTAGCTATTCTTCCAGAAGACCTGGATTCAATTCCCAGTACCCACATGATGGCACAAAACCATTTATAACTCCAGTTCCAAGAGTTCTGATACCCCCTTCTGGCCTTCTATGAAACCAGCATGCACATGGTTCACAGATATACATGCAACCAAAACACCCATATACATAAAATAATATTTTTTAAAAAGGACAAAGATATGAGAAAGCAAAGCAACTGAAACCAAGGACACTCTTCATTTTTATTTGAGAGATACTGGCCTCAAACTCTTGCCTGCCTCCTGATATTGGCACTGGAGTCTGGGCTGCCACGTGTGCTGGCTGTCTCAGTTGCTTAAAGCATCACTGAAAGACACAAAGATGCCAACTTTTTCACAAGTTAAAAGACAGTGGCCACGGGGCTGGAGAGATGGCTCAGAGGATAAGAGCACCAACTGCTCTTCCAGAGGTCCTGAGTTCAATTCCCAGCAACAACATGGTGGCTCACAACCATCTGTAATGAGATCTGGTGCCCTCTTCTGATGTGCAGATATACATGGAAGCAGAATGTTGTATATATAATAAATAAATAAAATCTTAAAAAAAAAAAGAGAGAGAGACTGAATGGGGGCCACAGAGATGGTTCAGCAAGTAAAGCACTTACTGTGGAAATACAAGGGCCTGCATTTGGATTCCTAGCAGCCATGTAAATGCAGATGAGCCAAGATAACTTGCCTATAATCCCAGCACTTGAGAAACAAAAAACAAGCTAGCTAGCTAGACTAGCCAAATCACAGAGTTCTGGGTTCAGTGAGAGATTCTGCCTCTATATATGTGGTGGACAGTTGAAGAAGACACCCAACATTAACCACTAGCCTCCACAGCACATGATTACAAGCGGGCATATTCTACCACCACCACCATTCAACACAAAGATTGAATGAGGGATCTGAGACACAGTGAACTTTATAACTATTTGCCACAAATTTCGTTGCTAATAAAGATGCTGATTTATTCAGGCAGCACTTACTGACTACCTGCTACTGGCACAGCAATAAAACCAAGGACTAAATGATTTTGCAAGGAGGGATATGTTACAAAGTGTGTCTATGTGCAACATTTTACAGACTAATATTGTAAAGTTATCATCCCTGTCTAGGTTATTACCAACACCTGAAATAACAACTATTCTCTGTGTAGATCTTAAAATGAAGGGAGAAAAACCTGCATATTCAATCAGATATCTACTTTTAAAAATGACTATTTTTAATATCATTAATGCTCAGATATTCCCTTAGGAACTAAGGTCACCAGGTAAAATTAGTTTCCACTTGTAAAAAGAAGAATGCTCCCTTACTTCATCACTTTCTCCAGTTCCTACCCTCATTCTCTCTTACTCCCCTTGAGTTAAAAACTTCTTGAAAGAGTGGTCTATACTCACCATCCCCATCCTCACCTTCCATCACTCCTCAAATCAATGCAATATGGCTTCAGTCACTATGAAACTGCTCCTGCCAAGGTCAACAATAATCTACATGTCAGTAAGGGGAAAAGATAATGCAAAATCTTTATCTTGCTTGACCTTTTGGCAGTACTTGACACATCTGGCCACTCTTTGATCCAGAAAGTGTGCTCCTTTCAATCTAAAACACTGCTCTGTCTTGATTTTCTATCCACCTAATGTGGCCTTTCCTCCACTGATTATTTGGATTGTGTGATTCTGAGGCAAGCCACAATGTTCTTTGACCTCCATTCTTACTCTACACACACACTACCCGGAGGAACTTATCTACTAATATACCTTAGAATACCATTTTTATACTTTTTTATAATTTGCTTCTGAATTCTATATCTGAATCTAACTTCCACATGGATATTTCCATTTGGGATGTATGCCCAAGGACCTCAAACTAAACATGCATAAAGCTTAACTCCAATTTTCCTCACCATCCCTAAGTCTAGTAAATGGTACTATTAACCACTCAGCAGCCCACCCCTAAACCAACAAACCCTTGATGTCTCCTCCTTGCTATGACTACTCAAGTGGTCTCCTACTGGATGGATTCTAGAAGCTAACCATGTCTTCAGTCTTTCTACTTCTTTTCATCTCCACTAATAGCACCCATATCCAAACCACTATAATCTCTTGCCTGGATTACTTAACAACTATTTATCCTAAATCATTCTTTGGCTTTTCAGTTTCACTCTCCACACCGAAAACAGAGAAAGCTTTCAAAAATGCCAATCTAAGAGTTGGAAAGATAGCTCAGAAGTTAGGAGCACTTGTTGCACTTGCAGAGGACACCCACATTCAGGCTAACAACTGTGTTTAACTCCAGTTCCAAAGAATCCGAAGTTCAGTTCTGGCCTCTGAAGGAAGTGTTATCATGTGGTACACAGGCATGCAGGCAAAACCCCTATACACATAAAATAAAAATAAACCCATCTGTTTTTAAAATGCCAGGGCTAGAGTGATAACTCAGCGGTTAAGAGCACTGGCTGCTCTTGCAGTGGAACCAGGTTTGGTTCCCAGCATCCACATAATGGCTCACAACTTTGGTATAGGGCATCTCAAGCCTTCTTCTGGTACCACAGGCATCAGGCATACAGATAGTGCACAGACACACACACACAGGCAAAACACCTACTCACATAAAATAAAAATTAATTTTAAATAGTTTTAAATGCCACTCTAGAATGGGAGGTGCAGCTCAAGGGTACAGTGCTCACCTAGCATGTTTGTGCAACCACTAAACTAAACTAATCATTGCATCATCCTTGCCTACATAAAATGCCTCCGTGGCTAAATATGTCTTTGAAATAAAATCTTCAAAGTATTTCTTCCTATCTATTACATGCCTATTATCTTGAGCCTGTGCTGTCAGAGACCCTTACTGTCCTGCCTACTTTGTAGGTTTCGTTTGTAAATGTAAAATTTGTGTTTTGGTTTTTTGGGTGTGTGGTTTTTCGAGACAGGGTTTCTCTGTGTAGCTTTGGAACCTATCCTGGCACTCGCTCTGGAGACCAGGCTGGCCTCGAACTCAGAGAGATCCGCCTACCTCTGCCTCCTGAGTGCTGGGATTAAAGGCATGCGCTACCAACGCCCGGCAAAATTTGTGTTTTGAGACAGGGTCTCATGGAGCCTGAACTGGCCTTAAGCTCTCCATATTGCAGAAACTAGTCTTGAATTCTGATCCTGATTACTAGGAGAAAGGGGTTGCCACCAGGCCCAATTAAACATTATTCTATAAAGGTGGCCTCTTTAACTAGGCTAGAACTCCCAGTTACAGTCATTTAAAAGTTACCTGTTCTTCACTTCCAATATGTACAAAGCACTGTGAATACAACAGTGTGTGTGTGTGTGTGTGTGTGTGTGTGTGTGTGTGTGTGTGTGTGTTGTGTGTATTTGTACACACCTGTAATTCCAATTCTCGAGAAAACAGAAGGATCTAAAGTTTAGGGTCATTCTTGGCCACATATCAAGACCAACCTGGGCTACACAAAATACTGTCTCAAAAAAAACAAAATAACAATAATAAAAACTTGGGGGGGGGGGGTTGAATCAGGGTTTCTCTGAGTAGCCCTGGCTTTCCTGGAACTCAGGTTGACCTTGAACTCAGAGATCTACCTGCCTTTGCCGCCTAAGTGCCGGGATTAAAGGTATTCCACCACCGCCAGGCAATAAATACTTTAAACCTCACCTTTTCTAGTTTTATAGAATAGTCTGGTTATTTTACTCATTCTAATCCCATGGCACTCTGTATTTCTCTTAGGTTTTTTGTTTTGTTTTGTTTTTCGAGACAGGGTTTCTCTGCAGCTTTGGAGGCTGTCCTAGAACTAGCTCTTGTAGACCAGGCTGGTCTGGAACTCACAGAGATCCACCTGCCTCTGCCTCCCAAGTGCTGGGACTAAAGGCATGCGCCACCAACACCCAGCTTCTCCTTAGTTATTAAAATAAAAACACCACTGACACCAAGTACCATGTCTATATCATTCACCATTTTATCTATAGTACAAAGCACAGTATTTCACATTTAATGACACCTCTATAAACTATACTCAATGTTAACACTTTATATGAGTTATTTGAAGAATGAAAGAAATAAAACCATAACTCATTAAAAAAAGACTACTATACAGTTTAATTAGTCAACCCATTATACATAGAAAAGCTAATTCTTCAAAAAGAATAGACCATTAAATCCTAAATGCTTTATTCTGGTATCTAGAAAATAAATGGGAAAACAGAAGTGTTTGTCCCTATACTAACTATATTTCCAATCAAATAGCTCTAGCTCACAAGTGATCTTTTTCTTCAGATAATTCCTTACACTAAGGTATGAAAACACTGCAGAAGGAATTTAAAATCACTGCTGAAAACTTCAATGAAATAATTTACTCATGCAGAGACCATTAATGGATGAGTCACTAGATGAAACACTAAATGCAAGACTGATAGAAGCTTAACAGTGAGGGGACCAGACTGGCCCCACCTAAATCCATCGACCAAGCTCAGCATCAAAATAGTGGGACAACCAGGCACTCATGATGGGTACAAATACAGATCATACGACACCTATGTACTAAAACTGGCAAATAACAACTCTGAACTTCAGTGTAGTGTTTTGGAGCTAACATCTAATTTATAAAAAGGAAACAGAAGACTCAGAGCAAGTAAAATGACACAGTAAGACAGAAGCAGAGTCAGAATGTAGGATGTTCTAGAGGTTGACAAATTTTTCATCAGATTCAGGGGCATACAGTAAAATAAATAAAACAGGAAACCTTGATCTGGATAAGGGGTCCTCAAAGAAGGGTGGCTCTTCCCTCCAGAACTTAAGATGACATATCTTACAGTGTCTAAGACCGTTTCTAGCTCTCAAAACTGGAGACTACTACCAGGGTATAGTGGGCCATGGTTAGAGACATCAGTAACCATTCTGCAACTAACAGGACAAACATCCCTCAACAAAGGTCCCAATTGTTTATAGTGCTGAAATTGAGAAACCCTAATCTACACAGTAAGAATCTTCTATTTATCCCATGTTGGATCTTAATTTGAACAAATCAACAAAATATAACTGAGACAATTAGGAGAATTTTAACAATGAATTCCTTTGAATTCTGCTAGAATGAGATGAGGGACATTCTAAAGGGATTAAGTGTTAGATGATATAAAAAGACATACATACACTTTTATAATGTGCTTAACCTAAAAAACATCTTGGCTTAGCATAGTGTTGCATGCCTTTAATGTAAACAGAGGCAGATGGATCTAGGAGACTAGCCTAGTCTACATAACAAGTTCCAGGCTACATAGTGAGGCTCTGTTTTATTTTTTAAAAAATGAAAGGTTACCCGAGCCCCCTCTTTTTTTTCTTTTTAAAGCTAGGTACCTGAGGCCTGAGAGACAGCTCAGCAGGTAAAGGAGTTTGTTGCCAAGACTGAAGACCTTTGAGAGAGCCAGATACCCACAGGCTGTCCTCTGATCTCCACATGTACACAGTAGCATACTTGTACCCCTCCACCTCTGCCATACATACACAATAAATAAGTAAAATGCAATAGAAAAAAATGTTTTTGCTGGGCAGTGGTGACACATGCCTTTAATCCCAGAACTTGAGAGGCAGAGGCAGTTGGATCTTTGTGAGTTTGAACCAGTCTGGTCTACAAAGCAGGTTCCCAGGACTGCCAGGGCTATTACACAGAGAAACTCTGTCTCAAAAAAGAAACAAAACAACAACAAAACACAACCAATCAAAAAATATTGGTACATTAGAGATGAGGATGTAGCTTTGTAATAGAACACTCAATTAGCATGCATAACACCCTAGGGCTTGATCACAGAATGGAAAAAAAAAAAAAAAGGGAAAAAATGATTGATTAAATGGCATAAGATATAAGGTTTGCTTTAAAATGTTTTAAAGACTACATCAAAATTGTAATACCACCTATTTAAATGATGGATATTCATGATATTTTGTCTACTTAATGTTTAAGTCTTTCACCATAAAAAAAAAAAAAAAAAATTTAGGGGCAGAAAGTAAAAGCACAGGACAAGCAATCCTAATGACCTAAATTCAAATCCCCTGAGCCCTAACAAATTCCCCAAAACTATGCTCCTCCATATGCACACTGTGGCATGTGCAGGTCCACACTCCCATCATATACAATAATAATAATAAATCCAATGACATTTTCCAACAATAAAATATGAATGGATAAATATGCAGAAGCATATACAATGTTTATCATCTAATAAACCAAGTATCAATCTCTTTTTTTCTTTTCTTTTTTCTTTTTGTTTTTTGAGACAGGTTTTCTCTGTGTAGTCTTGGTTGTCGTAGAACTCACTGTGTACGTAGACCTGGCTGGCCTTGAACTTAGAGATCCACCTGCTTCTGCCTCATGAGTGCTGGGAGTAAAGGGAGTAAAGGTGTGCACCACCACCCAGCATGAACCAAGAACCAAGTTTTTTTTGTTGTTGTTGTTTTTTGGTTTTTCGAGACAGGGTTTCTCTGTGTAGCTTTTGGAGCCTGTCCTGGCACTTGCTCTGGAGACCAGGCTGGCCTGGAACTCAGAGAGATCTGCCTGCCTCTGCCTCCTGAGTGCTAAGATTAAAGGTGTGCACCACCAACGCCCGGCTATGAACCAAGTATCTTAATCATAATGAATAACTCTTGAAACTTATTCAACAAATCTTTATAATGGGTCTATAAAATGCAAGGCACTGCTGCAGAGGACTAAGACAATCAGCACAGCAAAGATCTTACAATTTGAAAGATTGTTTATAGAGACTCTGGTTTCTAGAGACTCTGAATTTTCAATTTAGGGGCAGAAAGTAAAAGCACAGGACAAGCAATCCTAATGACCTAAATTCAAATCCCCTGAGCCCTAACAAATTCCCCAAAACTATGCTCCTCCATATTCCATAAATTGAAAGTATTCAATTTAAAGGGAAGAGAGAAGTTAAGGACATTGGAATAAACTCCATAGAGTTAAGAAAGTCAAAGACATCCCAGGCTGGCTTTGAACTTACTATGTAGCCTAGAAGGCCTGAATTCTTTATCCTCCTGCCTTTACCTCCTGAGTGCTAGGACTTCAGATTTTTATTACTATGCCCAGTTTATACAGTGGTAGGAATATAATCCAGGGCTAAACAAGCATTCAACCAAATGAATTCTATCCCTAGCCACAGGTAAGGCCTTTCTTGTCCTGGTCTACACCCAGACCTCAAACTTCACCCTTCCATTACTTTCTGTCTCCCAGGAAGAATCAGAAGCACTGAATGTCCAAGGCATTGAAAGAAGTTCATTTCAGATTAAGGCAGAAAACTGTCAGAAGCCAGCCCTGGTTAGATATAAAAGTCTCCTTTACAAGAGGCCTGGTAACCTCCATGCTTGGCTAACCGCCAATTTAGTCAAACACCCCATCCCCTCCACGAAGGTTAGTGTTTGTTAGTGTTTGGAGATAAACCACCTGCCCAGGCCTGAGGGCATTAAACACCCATTCCCCCCTCCCTTACTTCCTCTTTACTTCCTCTCTCTTTCTCTTTAAGAACTCTTCTGCTTAAGTTCAATAAACAGACCTTGACAACCCATTGCTTGGTCTCATTCTTTCTTTCTCGCCCATTTATTTTCAGGCTTAGTTCCCTTCACGACCCACGAATTACCAGAACCCCGCTGGATGGGGCAGAAAACCAAAAGCAGTGTTCACAGTTAAGTACTCACATGAGGGTAGTCTGACATGCACACCCTTTTCTTTTAAAACACCATAGCTGGAGGTGTAGTTGAATAGGGCAGCCAAGGCATTGAGTTCAATCCCAAGTACAACAACAAGTCAAATATACAACTCATTTGTTTCTTTACATGGCCAGAAAAAGTCAGGCTGAGGTCATAGTTTGCATTAACTGAGTTGGACATTACAAAACACTGGAAACCTCAGGATGGATGAAGAAAGAGAAGCCATGTAGCTCAGGCTGGCCTAGAATATATTATATAGCACAGGCTGGCCTCAAACTTGCAATCTTCCTGCCTCAATCTCCCAAGTACTAGGATTACAGGTATGTGCCACTGCATCTAGCAAGAACGTGGAAATTCTATCCTATAAGGGGGCAATGTAGAGGAAATAGCCCTGATGAGCGAGTACAAACTTGGTGTAAGACAGTAAAATCACTGATCCTACTGTCCTATCAGTGTCTCCTATGCAGACCTTGTATCTCTTAAATACCAAACCATTGTAAAGTTAGAATAATGTACACTTAATGCCAGCCGGTGGTGGCTCACACCTTTAATCCCAGCATTTAGGAGGCAGGGGCAGAGGCAGGGGCAGGGGCAGAGGCAGAGGCAGGGGCAGAGGCAGAGGCAGAGGCAGAGGCAGAGGCAGAGGCAGGTTGATCTCTGTGAGTTCGAGGCCAGCCACAACCGCCCACCCTATTTATTTGAGACAGGGTTTCACTATGTAGCCCTAGCTGACTTCAAACATTCCATCCTCTTGCTTCTGTGGCCCAAATACTGGAATGTAGGCAAGGGTTACCATGCCCAGCTTCTATTTCCCTTTATCTTCTCTCCTAAAGAGAAATTCATCTGTTCCTGCAACCCTGTCAATCTCTTACTGTTCTGTGGAAAGCACATTTTCAAAGAGCTGTCTAAAGGAATGGCTCTCAAAGGAACAGCTATCACAAAACTTGTTTTAAACCAAATTCCAAGGTCATTATTTTGGAGTGAATGGTAACAATGAAATGTAGCAAATTAACCATATGTTAAAATTATCTTTAAGAGTTGGTGATGAGGCAGATAGTGGTGGCACACACCTTTAATCCTAACACTTTGGAGGCAGAAGACAGGTGGATCTCTGAGTTTTGTGACACCAGCCTGGTCTACAGAGTGAGTTCCAGGACAGTCTCCAAAACTACAGAAAAACCCTGTCTCAAAAAAAAAAAGTGATGTATCAATTCCTAACCTATACCAACTAATCCTCAAAGGATCAAGCATCTGGAGCCCTATGTAATTCACAAGAACTTGCAGCATCATGATAAGAAAAGACTTGCATCTTTCATGTGCTGAGAACTCAATTCTGGAAACTGACAGCTATCTCTGGACCCTGCATATTTTGTTGGTTCTAAGAAATTAACTGGTCCGGGCTTGGAGAGATGGCTCAGCGGTTAAGAGCACTGACTGCTCTTCCAGAGGACCAGGGTTCAATCCCCAGAACCCACAAGGCATCTAACAACTCTCTGTAACTCCAAGATCTGACACCCTGACACAGACATGCATGCAGGCAAAACACCAAATTCTCAAATTTTGAGAATTTTCCTTTTACTGCCTCTCCCACAAAAACCTTAGTTTAAAAAGCAGTTTTAAAACAAAGCTCTTTGCAATAAATCTAGAATGCCGGTCAAAGAAAACCAAGGCATACACACATCTGAGAGATAAATCTAGTGCCAACCCACCACTCTTCAAAAGTCTAGTTGTATCTTTACTGTTCTTTTAATAATACACAGTATATTAAAAACCTGGCTTTCAGGACTGACTCTTAAGGAATCCTTGGTAGTATGAATGAGTTGGCCGTTGTGTGTTGGAATTAGGATAGGTGCTAGTTGGTTAAAGCCCCAAAGCCTGCTCAAGTCAGACCTCTGAAGTGGAAGATTCGACTCCCGGCAGGTGATTTCTTACCTGTGGAGTCATTGTAGAGGGATCTGGCTCAGGAGCAGCTTGTTTCTGTTCAGCACTCTTGCTCTTGGCCCCATTCTCCAAAGGCTCTTGCTGGACAGTTGTCTTATTCCCAGAAGGGACGGACGGTGGTGGTAGGAGTTGGGGTTTAGAATGGCCCTGGGAGGAGCGGGAAGGAGATGCCTGAGAAGGGGGTAGGTAGGGCTGGGAATGGCTCAAATAAGATTGCGAGGAGGAAGAGGAGGAAGAGTAAGAAGGGGTGGGCGCCAGATAGGGCTGGGAAGGTGGGGACTGTGAAGGGGACGGCTGAGCGGGAGGCAGGTAGGGCTGAGCGGAGGAAGGAGGGTAGTACGAGGGTGGTGGCTGAGGTGGAGGCAAGTATGACTGAGACGGGGGCATATAGGCTCCTGGAGGTACGGGGGGAGATTCAGGAGGGGACTCCAACTCCATCGGAACCAAACCAGGAGGCCCATCTCGGTGGTGGAGTATCTGGTGTTTGTACTGCTGTTGCTTCTGATAGCTGAGGACTGGCCCAGGTGGCGGGGGCATCGGCGGCGGCGGCGGCTGCCAGTCTCCGTAGCCGCCCCCCGGCATCACCGGCGGGGGTGGCAGCGGGGGCGGAGGAAGGTGGTGGGGCTGGAGAACGCACTGCATTTGTTCCTGGTGCATCTGCTGCAGCTGCTGGAGCTGCGCCAAGTGTTGCTCTCGGAAGCTCATGAAGCCCGAAGAGGAAGGGGCCGCCGCGGGGGCCGTCGAACCGGAGTACCCGGGCCCCGGCGAGGCCTCAGGAAGCGCCACCGGCGGCGGCGGCAGCGGGACCGGCGGTGGCGGATAGTGGCTGCTCCCGCCATACCGGCCCCAATTCGGGTACATATCGGACACGAAGGCGCGGAGCTCGTCCTGGCGCCGTTACTCGTCGCAACCGACCTCCAGGAGCTGCGGCGGTGACGGGGACAGCCGGAACTCGCGGCGCCTGCAGGCCGCGGAGCGTGTGAACGGAGCTCGCCAGTGCGCCGGCGCTACCGTGTTAGGCCCGCGGTCGGAAAGGCGGGGACCGTCCTGAAGCGACTGCGCCTGCGCAGTAGCACCGAGAGGAGAACAAAGGCCAGATAGAGGGGACCTGTGCGCGGCTACTCGCTGTTGCCGCCTTCCTTCAGGTTCGGAAAACGTAGGCGGGAACAGAACGTTGTCATGGAACCGAGAAACCATAGAGTCTCACAGCCAGAAGAAGTAGAGATCCTAGCGCCCGACGGGTTCAGTTTTGAATGGGGCGGGTGGAGGAGGAAAGATTCCATTCACACTAGCAGCAAGAACACAAGACAAGGAGGAATGACTCCTGGTTAGAAAAGTTAAGAGGTTATACGAAGGGAAAGTGCAGAATCATACCTGAGAATAAAATTTAAGAAATTAAACTTAGTCAGATTTCACTGTACCACTTCTAATTTTCAGCGACCACCAAAAACCAAAGGAATTCTTTCATATTTTGTTGTTGGGGTTTAGAAGATGAGCTTTTATATAACAGGGAGGCTTGCAGTAATCGTGAGTGAGAAAAAGGAGGGAATTTTGTAAAAGTGACACTTCTTCCAAGTTAAAGAAAATGATTTAACTCAGTCAACCCACAGTCCGACGATGGTATGGAGAATGGAAATGGATTCTGAAGGAAAAATGTGAAAAACAGCCCCGATTCTTTCCTTCTGGTAACAGCTACAGTAAAAAGAAAGAAATTGAATTATTTAGATTTTTTTTTTTTAATTTTGGGGTTTTCATGACAAGGTTTCTGGGTGTAACAACCCTGGCTTCCCTAGAACTCATTTGACAGACCAGGCTGGTCTCAAACTCACAGAGATCCGCCTGCCTCTGCCTCCCGAGTGCCTGGGATTAGAGGTGTGCACCACCACCACCCTGCTTAGATTGAATCTTTTAACAGGTAAAGATTTCTTGTTTGGAGAATCCTCAAACCTAAGGCAAAGCCAGGAAAAGGTAACGTAAAAGCTCATCTTCAGCCGGGCAGTGGTGGCGCACGCCTTTAATCTCAGCACTCGGGAGGCAGAGGCAGGTGGATCTCTGTGAGTTTGAGACTAGCCTGGTCTACAAGAGCTAGTTCCAGGACAACCTCCAAAGCCACAGAGAAACCCTGTCTTGAAAAACCAAAAAAGAAGCTCATCTTCTAAACCCCAACAACAAAATATAAAAGAATTACTTTGCTTTTTGGTGGTTGCTGAAAATTAGAGGTGGTACAGTGAAATCTGACTAAGGAAAAAAATAAAAACTACACCAAATTTTAAGACTATTAAGTGTATCAGCATGTCAATTGAGGAAAAAGGACTTACTTTCTTTTTGTTTGTTTTTGAGACAGGGTTTCTCTGTAGCTTTGGAGCCTGTCCTGGAACTCACTCTTGTAGACCAGGCTGGTCTCGAACTCACAGAGATCCACCTGCCTCTGCCTCCTGAGTGCTGGGATTAAAAGCCACCACCGCCTGGCAAAATGACTTGCTTTCTTTCTGGCAACCAGATTTTTTAACTGTCTAAGGTGGATGTGGGTGGTAGGTGTGGGGCTAGGAATTTAGTTTACTTTAACATTTTATTGAAGTAGCATAGAGATACATGCATAAGTATAAAACAATGAATTTTCATAACCCAATCACATTTGTCCCAACTCAAGAAATAGCTGTGTGTTATTTGACTTTTCCTGGGGAAGATACATCAGTCTACTCAGCCCAGAAGGAAACCTGTAACAGACCAAAGCTTGTATAACACCAAAGTACAATAAAACAACGAGTTTAAATAGGGTTGCTTAAAGAAATATGGGAGAGGAGTTTTGGGAGAATAAATGATTCAAAGACAACTGCATCATCAGAGCTCACTCCAACATGGGGAACGACAGCTCACAAAAGCTGGGAAGCCAGGAGCATACTGCACAGCCTGTAAGCTGTGCAACAGGTTAGAGTGTGAACCCCCAACACTTGGTTCTGTGACTCTTCCAGACAGCTTACCTGGTTTTGACTCCTTTCTGGTTGCTTATCTTGTCTGAGTGTCTTCTTTGTGGCTGGGATTGTCTGAAAGTGAAGTTTTTAATGTTTACACTTAGGAAGGAGGAGCCTAGTTAATCTGGTCAGCTTCAGGGACTTCCTGAAGCTACTTTGTGTTGTTTACTTTCTGCCTCAAGGAACTTCCTGAGTGATGGAGGGTTTCAATCTGGAAGGAAACTGCTGCACAACAGCTTGTCATGTAGCCCAATTGGTAGAGTGCTTGTCTACCATGCATGGAATCCTGGGGTCAGTTCCTCGGCATCACATAAAACTGTGTGTCCTGGCACACAACTGTAATCCCTTCCCAGCAGTCTGAAAGTAGAAGCTGGAGGATCAGAAATGTGAGTTCCATGAACTACTTCAGACCCTGCTTCAAAAAGAATAGTCACAAAAATGAAATAGTTGAACTTGACAGCCTACACCTATAATCACAGCATTCAGTAGGCTAAGGCAGAAAAATTCTAATCTGAATGTGACCTACAAAGTATTCTTCAGCTCAGCCTGTGTTATGTGATGAGATTCTACCAAGAAAGCAAAAACTGGAGGAAAACAACACAGAGCATAGATTATAAACAAGGTGGCCAGACCCTGCAATGAGAATGTGTGTTCTAGCTTTGTGGGTGCTTAGGTGGCTAAAATGAAATACACTTCTAAAACTGTAAGCCAGCCCCAATTAAATGGTTTCCTTATAAGAGGTGCATGGCTATGGTGTCACTTCACAGCAATAAAACCGTAAGACAAAAAACAAACAAAAATTTATTTTACTGCCGGGCGTTGGTGGCACACGCCTTTAGTCCCAGCACTCGGAAGGCAGAGGCAGGCAGATCTCTGTGAGTTCGAGACCAGCCTGGTCTACAAGAGCTAGTTCGAGGACAGCCTCAAAAGCCACAGAGAAACCCTGTCTCAAAAAACAAAAAAAAAAAAAAAAAAAAGAAAACAAAAAAGAAAAATTGATTTTACCAAATTATGTTTATTTTGTTATAAATTATAAGATCTTCAAAATTTCATGCATATGAGTATTTTGCCTACATGTATGTCTCTACACCGTGCACATGCAGATGCCAGATGAAGGTTAACTGCTGAGCCAACTTTCTAGTCCCTTGTTTTATTTTTTAAATAGGTTCTCACTGTGTAGCCCTGGCTGGGCTGGAACTTGCTATGTAGACCAGGCTGGCCTCAAACTCAGAGATCCATCTGCCTCTTCTTACCAAGTACTGGGATTAAGTGTTTGTCACCATTGCTGGCTTTTGTCCAATGGTAAAAAATAAAGATAAACGCCTGGTGGTGGTTGTATGCGCCTTTAATCCCAGCACTCAGGAGGCAGAGGCAGACAGATCTCTGTGAGTTCAAGGCCAGCCTGGTCTACAAAGCTACACAGAGAGAACCTGTCTCAAAAAAATACCCAGTAATAATAATAATAATAAAAACCAGACCATTGCCAAACTCAGAAATATATATATTGGTTTTTCAAGACAGGGTTTCTCTGTGTAGCTTTGGAGCCTATCCTGGCACTCAGTCTGGAGACCAGGCTGGCCTCGAACTCACAGAGATCCGCCTGCCTCTGCCTCCCGAGTGCTGGGATTTATGGCGTGTGCCACCAACGCCCTGCTCGGTTAATTATATTTTTAATATTTTCTTTTAAACTAGGAGATGGTGGCTCACGCCTTTAATCCCAGGAGGCTTAGAAGCAGGCAGATCTCTGTGAGTTTGAGACCATCCTGGTCTATAAGAGCTAGTTCCAGGACAGCCTCCAAAGCCACAGAGAAACCCTGTCTCAAAAAACAAAACAAAACAAAAAATTCCTTTGAAGTTTTCTTTTTGAAAAATATGCAATTTACTGCAGTTAATAAAGGAAAAAAATCATATAATTGCCATCTTAGATGCATAAGATATCAATAGATTTGTTTTTGTTTTTTGAGACAGGGTTTCTATGCATAACAGCCTGGCTGTCCTGGAACTAGCTCTGTACACGAGGCTAGCCTCAAGCTCACAGAGATCTGCCTGCTTCTGCCTCCCAAGTGCTGGGACTAGAGGTGTGCACCACCACCACCCAGCAATTTCAATAAATTTTTAAGATTAAATTTTCATGATGTTTTTTTGAAAGCTCAGGTTATGATTTTGATGTTGAACATCTCCCAAAGTAGCTGGGTGGTGGTCGCTCACTTGGGAGTCAGAGGCAGGTGGATCTGTGTGAGTTCGAGGCCAGCCTGGTCTATAGAGTGAGTGCCAGGACAGTCTCCAATGCTACACAGAGAAACCCTGTCTCAAATAAATCCACAATGCAGTCTATATACCTACACCCATGAAGCATGTACCATACCAAAAGAAACCTTTCCTTCCTTAAGTTTCTTTTGTCACATCAATGAGGACAATAACTACAGTTAGGTGACTGGGAACTTACTCTTGAAAGGGGGATTCGGACCCTAGCACTTCCTTTTTCTTTGCGCTTTGCTGCCACAAGAGAACAGGCCTTCTTTGCTCGACACTCCTGACATACTGTGTTATCACAGGCCCAAAGCAACAGGGTCCAGTGACCATGGGATGAAACCTCTGAAACTCTGAGTCAAAATAATTCCGTCGTCTCTTGTGGAATATTGCATTACACTGTGTGAAGATATGTCACTGTGAATGGTTTAATAAAAAGCTACACAGCCAATAAGGTAGGCAGGATTTGGGGGGCAGAGAGAATGATGGGAGGAAGAAAGCAGAGTCGGTAGCCAGATACACAGGAAGCAGGAAAACAGGATGGACAGGACGTAGATGAGGTAAATAGGCCTCGGGGCAGCACATAGATGAATAGAAATGGGTTAATTTAAGTTAGAAGAGCTAGCTAGAAACAAACCTAAGCTATCAGCTGAGCTTTCGTTATTAATAATAACTCCACATGGTTATTAGGCTGGTTCGTGACAGAAAGTCGGATCACAAATGGTGCCCAACATCTGGACATGTATATCCACATAAGACCTGATAAAGCTTTCAAAAAGGTTCTAAACACACAAAAGCCAGGACCAAACCCAACTTCCCAGTCTCATGTCTCTCATGCTGGCCGCAGTACAGAGACATGTCTCCAGGCAGCTGCCCGAGTTCTTGAGCCGCCAGTACACCATGAGCTGATACATGAGACAGGCTTAAGGTTTTGCTCATGCAGACAGAAAAGATTACGGATACACAGTAAAGCAGGTTCAGACAAAAAATAAAATAAAATAAAAACCTCTAAATAGGTTACAGTGTATTTAACAATGTGTGTAGGCTTAAGAAAAAAATGGGTATAGACAGTCATAGAAAAAAATAAATAGCTTAAAAATAGCCTTTAAGGTTTATTATTTATTTTGTATACAGTGTTCTATCTGTGTGCATGCCTGCACGCCAGAAGAGGGCATCAGATCTCAGTAGAGATAGCTGTAAGCCATAATGTGGGTGTTGGGAATTGAACTCAGGGTCTCTGGAAGAGCAGGCAGTACTCTTTTTTCTTTTTCTTTTCTTTTTTTCTTTTTTTTTTTTTTTTTTTTGGCACTCACTCTGGAGACCAGGCTGGCCTCAAACTCACAGAGATCCGCCTGCCTCTGCCTCCCGAGTGCTGGGATTAAAGGCGTGTGCCACCAACACCCGCCTACAGCCAGTACTCTTAACCATCTCTCCAGCACTAAAAATAAAGTATTTAAAGAGACACTAAATAATAATAAAAAGAAACAACATGAGGATGGAGAATACTCAGGGAGTCTGGTGTCTTGTTAACCTTGAATTTTTTAAAATGCTAATGTAAAAAAAATAGCTGCTGAGGGACACTGGATTATGGAAAGTGCTAAATTAAACCAACTATATATTTTTAAAATGTCTTAACTTCAAAATGGAAGTGGGACAATGTGTTGCATTGGGGGAATAGTTATGCTTTTGTTTCCACAGGAAGCAAAAGTCTATGGGTTCATTCCAGATTAATAGAGATCAGATTTGACTGGGGGAAAACTCCTGAGTATCTTGGCTACAGATATCGGAGAGGAAGCCAAAAAAGGGTATAGGACAGGCGATGTTTAAGCTGATCCCTTGACATGGGAACAGTTCTGAGATGAGATGAGACATGATAAATCTTGTTGGCTACAGAGTCATGACATTATTACATTTCATATGTCATGGATGGAGATTTATATATATTACAGTTTGATTATACAGTACAATCAGACTTATAAAGTTGACAGATGACTTTTGCCTGCTCAAACATGAAGCAAAAAATAATTTGTGCACACGGCACATTCCATACTTGTGCTAATGCAGATATGTATGTTACCTTCGAAAGTTTGTGTTTTCAGAGCAAGGGGATCAGACACCAATGAAAACGGTGGCCCAGGTGATCCAGACTCTCAGAGTGCCTCCGTTGAAGTTTCCTCAGAGTTTTGCATCTAGAACAACTTCAAGAATACTGGCTAAAATGGCTCAGCTTTACAGACTAGTCCATCCAGGACTACAGATAAGCCTTGTACTTTCCCATTGCACAGAGACTGGACAACAAATAATACAGTTATCTCTCCCAGGACTTGATCATTTTCTCAGTTTTCCCAGGGACTCCTAAAGGTGCCAATGTCCTCAGACAACAGGAAGCAGTCTAAAGAACAAAATGCCCACATTCCCAAGAGATGAAGTTGGTAACTTTTGGTTATTGGATAGGTTATGGATATTTGTCATTGTTTATGGGGGTTGATTACAAATTATTACTGGTCATTGTAGGGAGCCGTTCCTGCATTCTCCATTACAATGATGGTGCCTGCAGGCACCAAATGTAAATTATTTCGCAGGCACTGGGTAATTTCCATTCCTTTGATCTCTGCCTATCCTGTGGCTCATTTGGCCTGAGGAGCTGAAGCCATTCATAGGGTAACACGTCCCAGGCGGCCGCTGTCAGCCTTTATTAGGGGATGGGATTCTTGGCTCGAGGTCTCCGCTCTGGTAAGCTTATGCTCTCCCCTCTCAAAGATGCATTAAAGCTTTCCTGCAGAAGGATCCGAGTGTCCTGTGCGTTTCTTGCCGGCGAGAACATAGCGTGTGGGACAGGTCATTATCAGGGAAAAAGCTAAATAAAGGAGATTAGATTCAGAGATCTCTTTCTGAAAAGAAAAAGGGGGATATATTATAGAAATGATGGAATAGAAGGGTGGGTTGTTGAGTCTACTTTTGAACATCCACTAGTCTCGAATATTTTACATTGCTATGGATTTTTATATATTGATATAAATTCAATGTTATTTTTGTTATACTGTATATTTCTACTCTTGCTTGGGGTATTGTGCTTATGCAGTTTATTTAAAAGTATAATGTGTAATTAAGAAATGCACATTAGGCCGGGCATTGGTGGTGCATGCCTTTAATCCCAGCACTCGGGAGGCAGAGGCAGGCAGATCTCTGTGAGTTTGAGGCTAGCTTGGTCTCCAGAGTGAGTGCCAGGATAGGCTCCAAAGCTACACAGAGAAATCCTGTCTCGAAAAACCAAAAAAAAAAAAAAAAAAAAAAAAAAAAAAAAAAAGAAAGAAAGAAAGAAAGAAAAGAAAAGAAATGCAGATTAGAGCTGGGTGTTGTGGTACATGCCTTTAATTCCAGAACTTGGAAGACAGAGGCAGGTGGATCTTTGTGAGTTTGTAGTTAGCCTGGTCTACAAAGCTACACAAAGAAACCCTGTCTTGTAAAACAAAAAAGAAAAAAAAAAAAGAAATGTAGATTAGTGGTTAGTTATCTATAATAGTCAAACATGTAATCATGTTAGGTATGTTTTCAATAGATGGTCTTCAAACACTTCAAAGATTCACAGAATAGGCCATTTAAAATGTTTTGTTTACATACAGCTTTTCTTGACAATGAGACATCTGCTCCCGGCAGCACCAGTTTACTTCAGAGATGATGGGTGTCATAGATACTCCATATGGAGTTTGCTCTCAATGTGACAAAACTAGCCATTTGGGCAAGAAACTGCTTGTCTTGACTGCTGACAGTATACTGTACAAATGGGACAAGCAGGACACAAAGGGAAAAGAATGTTGAACTTTGCCAAGGTAAGGCTGGAGAGTCCTTCAAAATTACTGCTTCATAAAAAAGTCTGCCAGACATTCTGCAGAACCCACAGGAAAGTGACTACTGAACTTTGCCTAAACAAGGAGGGGACAGTCCTTTGAAATTCCTGCTTCTTAAAGTATCTGCCAGACATTCTAGGCCTGTAGGCTGAAGATTGTATGCCTCAATATTGCAGAGGAACCTTGGGTGACTGTCCAGGCAGTCAGATGTCTCTGTCATTTTTTAATATTGGAAGTGACTTGTACTATACTTCCTGGATTTTCGAGACAGGGTTTCTTTTTGTAACCATCCTAGCTGTTGTGGAACTAGCTCTGTAGACCAGACTGGCCTTGAACTCACAGAGATCCTCCTGCCTCTGGCTTCTAAGTGCTGGGAATAAATGCTGACTGAGCTCACAGCCACAAGCTAGTTCTCAGATTAGACAAGCTAGGCTTCATAGTTCACTGACACGGTCTGAAGATTTGGGATTTTTTTTTTTTTTTTTTTTTTTTTTGGTTTTTCGAGACAGGGTTTCTCTGTGTAGCTTTGGTGCCTATCCTAGCACTCGCTCTGGAGACCAGGCTGGCCTTGAACTCACAGAGATTCGCCTGCCTCTGCCTCTCAAGTGCTGGGATTAAAGGTGTGTGCCACCAACGCCTGGCGAATTACTTTTTTTTTTAGGATTTACTTATTTATTATGCATACAGTGTTCTGCCTGCATGCCAGAAGAGGACACCAGATCTCATTATGGATGGTTGTGAGCCACCATGTGGTTGCTGGGAGTTGAACTCAGGACCTCTGGAAAAGCAGTCAATGCTCTTAACCTCTGAGCCATCTCTCCAGCCCAGGAATTCTTTTCTTTTCTTTTTTTTTTTTTTTAAAGATTTTATTTATTTATTATGTATACAACATTCTGCTTCCATGTATAACTGCACACCAGAAGAGGGCACCAGATCTCATAATGGATGGTTGTGAGCCACCATGTGGTTGCTGGGAATTGAACTCAGGACCTCTGGAAGAACAGTCAGTGCTCTTAAGCTCTGAGCCATCTTAAAGGAAGGAATAAAAAGAAAAAGAAAAAAGAAAAAAGAAGAGAGAGAGAGAGAGAATTTTTCCCCACCCTAAAAAATGGAAAACACTAGTACAATAAGAAAATTAGAACTAAAGGATGACTTAAAAATTGAACAATTAGGGGCTGGAGAGGTGGCTCAGGGGTTAAGAGCACTGACTGTTCTTCCAGAGGTTCTGAGTTCAATTCCCAGCAAACACATGGTGGCTCACAACCATCTGTAATGTGATCTGGTGCCCTCTTCTGGCCTGCACTGTATACAGGATAACTAAATAATTAAATAAATAAATCTTTAAAAAAAAATTGAACAATTAAGCCAGGCGTTGGTGGCGCACGCCTTTAATCCCAGCACTTGGGAGGCAGAGGCAGGCGGATCTCTGTGAGTTCGAGACCAGCCTGGTCTACAAGAGCTAGTTCCAGGACAGCCTCCAAAGCCACAGAGAAACCCTGTCTCAAAAAAAAAAAAAAATCGAACAGTTAAATAAAGGGATAATCAATCAGGATTTAGATACTGTTAATTATCATTTTGATAATGTTTGTTGTCAGTTTGATAATTCTTGTTTTATCTCTAAAAGAAGTTGGTTGATGTAAGTGCCAAGATGGAGGCCTTAGGAAAACTTACTGAAGCAGATCACAAAGATATTCAAACCCAGACTCAGGAATTTAAGGAGAACCAAGTTCAACATTGTTATAAAGTTAAAGAGGAACAGTCTAAGGTCTTAAGAAAACCAACCTTAATATACCCAGTAACCTTATAGGAAGTGCCAAATAACAGAGGTTCTGTAAAAGCTAATTGGACTCCTGTCACAATGATAGATTTAAGGAAATTCAAGGAAGTGGTAGTCTCATATGGCATTCATTCACCATTTGTGAAGCAGATATTAAACATGTGGTCAGTTTGTTATCCCTATAGACTGGATAGACTTGATCAAAACTGTCCCAGAGCCTGGACCATAATTACAATGGACTTCCTGGTTCAAAGAAAAGGCTAAGACTATTGAACCCAATGAGCCAAAGCAAGAGGTATGGATATCTCCCAAGATTAACTTCTTGGAAAAGGAGATTATGCTACTTTAGAAAGGCAATGTCTTATATGATGGCCACCTCTTGGCTTTATGCCATGCAGCAGCTTTGAATGTGTGGGACAGAATTGGAGAGGTAGGAATTAAAATTGAATCATTTACAAAAGTTATACAGGGCCCAAAGGAAGCCTTCAGGGATTTCTTACAGAGATTGGCACAGCAGTAAATAAAATGATATCAGATTCAGAAGCCAGAAAAACAGTAATTGAAACTCTGGTGTTTGCAAATGCTGATTCTCAATGCAAAGATAATTAGGCAAGGTCAGTCAGTACCTTTGGAGGAATGGATACAAGATACAATTAATATTGAAGCTCATGATGATGCATGGGTAGGAGAGGTGATTTCAAAAGGTTTGAGAAAAAATGTAAATGTCAAATGTTTTAATTGTGGCAGACAGGGTCACCTAAAAAGGGATCGTAAACAGGGCATGTCTAGAAACAATGATTTTTATTAACATAATCCAAACAGAATGCCCTCCTTTTGTATTATGTAGAAGTTGTGGCAAGAGCAGGTATTGAACAAAGAAATGTAGGTCAACAAGAGATAATCAAGGCAATACTTTGCTGTTGGGAAACACCTTGTGGGGCCTCTCCAAGGCCAATATTCCAAATTCAATTCAGTCGTTCCTGTCATTGTGGAAACTCCTTCCCAGAGCAATTAAAGAACCTAATATGTATTATAAGAAAATATATTGCTCTGGATATTAGAAGAGCTTTAGAAGCTAAAACAAAAATTTCAGGGGGCTGGAGAGATGGCTCAGAGGTTAAGAGCACTGACTGCTCCTCCAGAAGTCCTGAGTTCAATTCCCAGCAACCACATGGTGGCTCACAATCATCTATAATGAGATCTGGTGCCCTCTTCTGGTGTGCCAGCATACATGCAGGCAGAATAGTATATATAATAAAAAAAAAATTTCAGGAGAAACCATAAATCAAAATTGATAAAGATTAGATTAGGCACATCCCCCAAAGTTAGGGTTGGGGAAGGATTTTGTTTTTGTATTTTCAGGAGAATAAAAACAACCATCTTGAGGAATTGAAGACTTTTGAACGAATAAGCATCCAAAGAAGAAGGGATAACTAATTGGAAAAAAATTACCAAAAAAAGGAATAATCTGATCTAATGTGATCTCTGAAGTCTCTAAAAAGGAATATGGAATCACAGCCATGTGGTGATGGTGCATGTCTTAATCCCACCACTTGGGAGGCAGAAGCAGGAAGATCTCAGTGAGTTTGAGGCCAGCCTGGTCTAAAGTGAATTTCAGGATATCCAGGATTGTTAATACAGAGAAACCATGTCTTGAAAAACAAAACAAAGCAAACAAACAAAAACAAAAACAACAACAACAAAAGAAGATGGAACTCCTCAGATGACAATTCTACCAGGACTATGATAACACCATTAAGCTGAACGACACCAACTAAAGATCAGCTTTGGACTACAAACTACTCAGAACAATTTCAAGGAGGCCAGCGGAGATGATCCACCCTCACAAACACTGCTCAAAACAATTCAAGGTGGCCATCAGGGATGGTCCAGCCTCACAGACACTGCTCAGAACAGTTTCGAGGTAGCCAGCTAAGGTGATCCAGCCTCACAGATTACTTTAGCCAGGACTAAAGCCCTGCACTTTTCCATTATGCAGAGACTGGACAAAATGGTACAGCTTGACAACTAACCCAACATTTTCTTTTCAGGATTCTTAAAGATGTCATCACCACAAGACAGCAGGATGTAACTTTAAGAACATGATGCCCATGTTCTCAAGAGTTAGGTGGGTGGCTTTTTGGTCTTTCACTGGGTTATGAATATTTGTCATTGTTTTAACTAGTTACAAGTTGTTATTGGTAATGGTCAAAAAATGGGAGGTACAGATATGATAGGATAAAATGGTAGATTATTGAATCTACTTTGAAAACAAAAAAGGGAGGATATAGATATGGTGAGAAAAAAGTAGATTTTTGAATCTACTTCTAAAAAGCAACTACTAGTTTTAAATGTTTTACATTGGATTGGGCTTCTGTATATTGTATACAAATATTGTATATTGATATGAATTTGAGATTAATTGGTTCAAACATACTGTAAATATATTTCTAATCTTGTTCAAGGTATTGTACCTATACAGCTCATTTAACAATGTAATGCAAATTTCTAGTCCTTAATAGTTATTATTACCAAGTATATAGGATAATAAGGAAATTCAGGTTAGTAATTAGTCACCTATTACAGTTGAACTTGTAGTCACATTAGGTATGTTTTCAAAGTCAAACAGGGATGCATTTTAGAAAGACAGGTCATCTTCAAACACTTCAAAAATCTATAGAATAGATTTATTCTATAGATTAAGATGTTTTAATAACATAGGCTCCTTTTTTATGACAATGAAACATGTCTGCTCCTGGGTGCACCAATCTACTTCAGAGAAGATGATCAAAGAAACTCCACATGGAATTTTCTTCCTTTGCAGCAAAAGTAAAGCAAGCCACTTTGCAAGAAAATGCCCTTGCCCTGACTGCTGACAGTATGCTGTCCAAATTGGACAAACAGGACATAAAAGAGAATGGTGGCAAGGTGGGACCATCTTTCAAAACCCCTGCTTCACAGATAAGTCTGTCAGATATGCCAGGCCTGTAGGCTGAAGACGGCTGTCCTAATGGTGCAAAAGAACCTTGGGTGACTGTCCAGGCAGCCAGTTGTTTCAGTCATTTCACACATTTTTTGGAAGTCACTTGCTCTCACTTCCTGCTTACTTATTTAATATTTCCTTCTTGGGTCTCTGAGGGAGTTGAAGAATAGATAGTATAGTTATAGCCTTCATTGTCTACCAGACTCAGAAAAAAACTAACTCACTAAAGAAACTAAAGTATATAATGTTGAGAGACAGTAAAAGATAATTTGATAATGCAAATTAGAATAGAAAGTAAATTAGGTACAAGACTTTGGACTCACCAAGTTAGGATAGATAATGGAGTATTTTCTCTGAATTTGTTAGATGCAAATGGACTAGACATTGTTGATTGTACTTTCTGTATATAGTTTTTTTTATGTTAGTTGTAGCCTTCTCTTTGTATTAGACTGAAAGGGGGAATGGTGGTGATATATTATTTATGATTTAATAAAGCCACTGGAGATCAAAGTGCAAAGCTAGCCACAGCCATAAAGCCAAGTAGTGATGATACACACCTTTAATCCTAGCAGCCATACTGCCTAGCCCGTGGTGCTGGTATACACCTTTAATCCCAGGATTTCGGAGACAGAGGTAGATGGATCTCTGTTAGTTCAAGGTCACACTGAACTACACGAAATTGATCCAGAGAAACAGCTCACACAAAAAATGATCTCAGCACTTGGGATCACACACTTTTAATCCCAGCACTAGGAAAGTGGAGACAGGAGTGATAAGGCTGGTGGAGAGAGGAATATAAGGCGGGAGGAGACAGGAACTCAGGGTACTGCAGTCTGTGGCTTGGTGGAGAGCGGGGCAGTCTGCCTTGAACTTCTGAGAATTCAGAAGACAGGATCACCCATTTTGGTCTGAGGTAGAGGTAAGAGCTAGTGCTGGCTGGTTTGCTTTTCTGATCTTCAGCTTGAACCCCAATATCTGACCCTGGGTTTTATTATTCATGTTAAAATTGTGCCACCACTGCCCAGCTGCAATTCCTGTTTGCTCACGTAATAATATACCCTTCTGGGGTCTTTGATGGAATTGAATACTAGATAGCTTATAGTTATAGATGATAAATTAGGCACAAAACTTTGGACATTATCCAAATGTCCAAAGGGAGGATAATGGAGTGTTTTCTCTAAATTTGCCAAATACAAATGGACTGGACATTGTAAATGTAATCCTTACCTGATAATTATTCTTATCGTTCATAAGTTTTATTATGTTTGACTTAAAACCTTTTTATTTAGACTGAAAGGGGAAAATGTGAAATATTCCTTTACACTGTGTAAATATATGTCACTGGTTTAATAAAAAACTAAATGCCCAATAGCTAGGCAGGAGTTTCAGGGCAGAGAGAATGCTGGGAAGAAGCCAGAGTCCCCAGCCAGATGCAAAATTCATAATTACTAAGTCTCTGTGTAGTTACTTGCAAGCAGGCTGGCAGGACAGAGAAAGCCCAATTTATTATTCTCTGTAAGTTTATTTATTTGTTTATCTGGTTTTTTAAGATAGGGTTTCTCTGAGTAACAGCCCTACCTGAGTTGGAACTCACCTTGTAGACCAGGTAGGCTTTGAACTCAAAATCTTTCTACCTCCGCCTCCTGAGTTCTGGAAGTAAAGGTGTGTGACACCATGCCCAGATAAATTGATCCATCTTTAGGATTGGTCACAAGAACATAATGATAACAAATTTCACTAAACAAAGAAATAGAATGCCTTTCGTCTAATAGAGTAGTTAAAAACAACTAGATGCTGGTGTGGTAGCACATATTTGTAATCCCAGCCCTTGGAAGTCTAACCTGGGCTACATAGTGAAAACTTGTCTCCAAAATCCAAACAAACACAATCAAAAACCTACAGCAGACCCCAGTCTGAGTAGTAAAAAGTTTTCTCACTAAGATCAAGAGCAGATATCCATGACCATCACATTCGAGATGAGTTGGATTTTACTGTTAGGATATATTTAAGTCCTAACTTCTGTAACCCAAGATGTGACCCTATTTGGAAAGAGGATAGTTATAGATGAGGTCAGACTGAAGAGTGAGCACCTAATCTACTATGACAGGAGTTCTTAAACGGAAAATGGCCTTATGAAGACACCTGAGACAATGCAGAGAATGGTGGTATGCCACTGTAAACTAACACTCTCCTTTCATAACACACACACACACACACACACACACACACACACACACACACACACACACACACACAATCTATTTATTCTGTCTCTGGAGAATGCTGGCCAACACAAAGAGTGATGAGGGGGTCACAAAGGGAACTTCTCTTTTTTTTTAACCCCACTCCCTATCTTGTTTGTTGAGACAAGGATTCATGTAGCCCAGGCTAGCATGGAACTTACTATGACCCTGACCTTCTGATCTTCCTGCCTCTGCCTCTCAAGTGCTGGGGTGTAGACATGTGCTACCATGCTCTCCTAAATATTTGCTTTTTACCTTGGCTAAGTCAGTTCCATAGGTTGTTCAGTTTAGAAAAAATCCCTTAAGCTAAAGTACTTACGGTTTATGCACTTTGTGTTCCTGATGCTTGGCCGTGACTGTCAATTTGGGATTAGTTCTATGAAAACTAGTTGACGCATGAAGGACCCAACTTATAGGAAGGTTGCACCATCTATGGGCAGGGATCTCTAGACTGAATAACTGTGGTTCTCAACCTTCCCAATGCTGCAACTCTTCAATTCTGTTCCTCATGTTGTGGTGACCCTAAACCATAAAATTATTTTTGTTGCTACTCCATAACTATAGGTTTGCTATGGTTATGAATCAGAATGTAAATATCTATGCTTTCCGATGGTCTTAGGCGACTCCTGTGAAAGGGACATTTGACCCTTCAAAAGTTAAGAACTGTTAGAATAAATGGAGAAAGTGAGCTGAGTATATGTAGTGGCAACAGATTGAAGATGCAGAGTGACCATGCCTTCTCCATAGTAATGAACTGATAGTTTAAACAAAACTTTCCATCCCTAAGGTGTTTCTAGTCACAGCAACTAAGCATGTAACTCAGAAAATTGGCAGTGATGATGTTTTGTTGGGAGTTTGGAAGACCAGAATGCCATGAAAAACATCATGAAGGCTAGACTCATGAGGTTTCAAAGGGAAACAGGACTTGGGAACCCGGGAGAGACCATTCTCATTTCAGTATGGCTTTTCAGCCTTGTTACAGTATTCTTTGGGGGGACAGAGGGAGGTTTTTTAGTTTTTTAAGACAGGGTTTCTTTGTGTAGCTCTGGCTGTCCTGGAACTCAGAGATTTACCTGCCTCTGCCTCTAGAGCGCTGGGATTAAAGGTGTGTGCCACCACTGCAGGCAATCTGGTTGTATTCTGCTTTTGTCCTAACAACCTAGTGGGGGAAATCTCAAGACAGGATAGCATTCAGGCTGGGACGTAGCTACTGCTTACCAGAGCCTAAAGATATGGAAAGTATACAGTTGGAAAAAAGTAAATTCAATCTTAAAGACAGGCAGGTTTGAAAGCATGTATAATTGTCAAATAGATTATCACCATTAACTGCAACAATCTGAAAGCTGTCCTGAGCACAAAACTCCATTCATCAAAGGCTTTTTTTTTTTTTTTTTTTTTTTTTTTTGGTTTTTTTGAGATAGGGTTTCTCTGTGGCTTTGGAGGCTGTCCTGGAACTAGGTCTTGTAGACCAGGCTGGTCTCGAACTCACAGAGATCTGCCTACTTCTGCCTCCCAAGTGCTGGATTAAAGGCGTGCGCCACCAACCCCGGCTTTTTTTTTTTTTTTTTTTTTTTTAAAGATTTTATTTATTTATTAGGTCTTCTGCCTCTGCCTGCATGCCAGCAGAGGTCACCAGATCTCATTCAAGGTGGTTGTGAGTTACCTACCATGTGGTTGAACTCAGGACCTCTGGATGAGCAGTCAGTGCTCTTAACCGCTGAGCCATCTCTCCAGCCACATCTTCTACAAGCGAACATTTATTTAAAAGGACCTCATGATATAGTCCAGGCTAGCCTTGAATCCAGAGACACACTTGCATCTGCCTTCCAAGTGCTAAGAGTAAAGGTATGTGCCACCATTACAGGCCTTTTTTTTTTTTTAATTTTGTTTTGAAAACAAAACTTGTCTTCAACTTGCCTGATACTTTTACACTAACAGTATTGTTTTACTATATTTAAAGGTTTGCTAAGTGTGGTGGTTTGAATAAAAATAGCCACATGAACTCACATGGAGTGGCACTATTAGGAGGTGTGGCCTTGTTGGAGGAAGTGTGTCACTGGTGGTGGGGCTTGAGGTTTCAGATGCTCAAGGCAGGCCCAGTGTGTCTCATTCTCTTCCTGTTGACCTGGAGTTAGAACTCTCAGCTGCCTCTCCAGTACCATGTCTGCCTGCATGATGATAATGGACTAATTCTCTGAAACCGGAAACCAGCTGCAATGAAATGTTTCCTTTGTAAGAGTTGCCATGGTCATGGTGTCTCTTCACAGCAGTAGAACACTAAGACACTAAGTGAATCAAATTACGTCAATGTTCACTGGAGCAACTGAATTATAAAAAGATGAAGTTGGACTGACAAGAAGGCTCAATGGTTAAGAATACCAGCTGCTCTTCCAGAGATAGTTCAGTTCTCAGGCATCTTACAGCTACCTGTAACTTCAGTTCCAGGGAATCTGAGGCCTCTGGCCCCAAACAGATACCTGCACTAACATGTATATACACACACACAGACATACATATACACATAGAAAATAGAATTTTTTAAAGATGCAGCTATTTTTAAAATTGAGACAAAATATCACTAAAAAAAAAGAATCAAAAAAAGTGTGTTTAATTAACTGACAACAGAGAAAGCTGGTAAAGAAAGGCAGGTGAATTTTATCGAGTAAGGATTAGAATCGAGGCGCTCCATAATCATCTGGCATCCGTTCAATGTTGTATCTGCTCAGGAAGAAAGGAGACACTGTTAAGAAAGAAGATATGGTACAGAACCCATCTGAGTCACCCCCACCTTTCACTCTCTAACCTTATCAGTGGTAACTTTTAGAGGGATCCCACAATGAATGACTTATACCAAAACGTTGACTATATTACCTTTGTTTTTCAAAGCCACAGCATTGGCAAGAGGCAGCTAGGACTTGGGTTCAGGTCAGTCTAAGTCAGCCTATTATTTTTATCAATATACTGTGCTCTCCCTAAATGGAAAAGCTGGGCATAGAAATCTTTGTAGGGCAGACATGGAAACATCCAAGAAGGATAAAGAACTGTTTTGTTTATTAAAATAATCATTTAGTTTCCCAGATGAGGTGTCACTCAAATATTCTCTCTCTCTCTCTCTCTCTCTCTCTCTCTCTCTCTCTCTCTCTCTCTCTCTCTCTCTCTCTCTCTCTCTATTGTACCAATTAGATGTTCCTTTCATTCCTAAATCCTATATCTTCTGCCCTTATTCTTGCTACTTTGTCTCATTTCTTCAAAGTTAAATGTAAACAGGATAGTGTAATTTCTTTGGAATCCTCTATAACTTTATAACCTGCTCTCACTTTAATTGACGGCCAACTACATGCCTCTAGTTACCTTCCAACAGCAACTTCTCACCTATGGTTAGAAATGTACATGATAGGAACTCCAGGGATCTTCCGGATTCTTCTTTTGAGGTCACGGTCAACTGTGGCTACAATGTAACACTTGTGCTGAAAGAGAAGCCCACTGAGGTTTACAAAAGGACTCAGAATAAATGTACACACACCACTGAATAGTCCCCTCATTTTCACAGTAACTAGCAGAGGGAAGGATGCTAACACATAGGAGACAGTTACATAATAAAATATATAAGCTACCAGGCCTCTACATGGTCTCATGAATCTTGAGGGGAAGGAAGAAGTGTTTAAGTTGTAAACTGTTTACTGTCCTTCATGAGAGGGACTGCCACAGTTAAGGCAGACAATTCCTTAGTTTTGGGGAAATGCCCTAATAGACTCCACGCAAATGCCTTGCTCTGCTCTTATGGCTTAGGGGTACTCTGAAGTTCTATAGTGGTGTAAGTAGGCAGGTCCTGGGCCAGGAGAAGGACCTCTAAGGTTCAAAACCCCAGTTTAGCTTAACATTATCAGCTGGAAGCTATTTTGTTATATTTTACTTCAAATGCAAATCTCCACTGAGTTTTATCAACTTTTGCCCCTGTGGTGGCAACTGTGATGTGGCTCCATCTATGGATCAAGTAGCTAAGGGCAGAGCGGTCATTAAATGAAGATGGCCATCCTCAGAGGAGCAAGGACCTCGATCTTCCTCTCTTCCTTCCTTCCTTTGCATGGCTCAGGCTCTTTTCTGTCTTTTTTCCTCAGCACTGTGGCTGGGGATCGAATCCAGGCAGTACCCAACACTGAGCTACAACTCCAACCTGAAAAAGGTTCTTAGGTGAGTAGCCAGTAGCAGATGCTCTGTGTTGTCTGAAATGAATCCAGGGTATGTGAGAGATAGCACCCTGGGAGATTCTCATACCTAACCCAGAAAACATTTCTGAGTTAGGCACGGTGGAGAGGAATATCATTCCTGCATGGATGGAAATGGAACCTTATTTAAGATTTACAGGGTGGTAGAATGTGGTATATTATTATAGCTACATGAATTCACTTAAAACACATTACAGGTGGATCTCTGAGTTTGAGGCCAGCCTGGTCTACAGAATTCCAGGACAACCAAGGCTGTTACACAGAGAAACCCGGTCTCGAAAACCAAACAAAAAAACACATTACAGGGGATTTGTGGAATAAAGACCCAGTCACTATACCAAATCACATACTAAGTTAATGCAGATGTTGGAATTGTTTTTGTTTTGTTTAAGACAGGATCTCACTGTGTAGCCATGGGTGACCTAGAACTCACTATGTAGTTCAGGCTGGCCTTCAACCTTACAGATACCAGTTTGCCTCTGCCTCCAATGGACAAGGTGCTCAGATGTGAAACCAGACTTCCTTCCCAAGCACATGCTCCTCCCATTATAGATAAAACACATTTTTAAAATCTACTCTTTCAAGTAAATGGTATCTATGCTACTTATGAACAACTGCTAAATATATATATTTGTGTTTAATATAGGTATATATTAAGAAAAACCCACCCTAAATACCTTACTGAGCTTGAATATTCAGAAGGCAATAATTTGTACCCTCTCCTTTTTTGGGGGGTGTCTCATTGTATGGCTGGAATTGGCTATGTAAAGCAAGTTGGACTTAAACTTACAGAGGTTCACCTGTCTTTGCCTCTGAGTGCTGGGATTAAATCTTGTGACCTCACTGAGTTAGTTCGTGTCTTTTTGTCCTTACAAAAGAAAAAAATTCATTTATATGTGTGTGTGTGTGTGTGTGTTTAGTGCATGTATATGCACCATTTGTGTGCAGGTGTCTCAAGAAGCCAGAAGATGGCATCAGAACTGGAATCACAGGAAGCCGTGAGCCACCTGATGTGAGTGTTGGCATCTGAACCTGGGTCCTCAGCAAGAGCAGTAAGTGCTCTCGACCCCTGAAGCACCAGCTCTAGAGCTCCAGCTTGCCACTCTCCCTAACCCCCTTTTCTTTTGTTTTTTTCAAGAAAAGTTTGGTTATCCTGAAACTTGCTTTGTAGATCAGGTTAGCCTCAAAGTCAGAGATCCACCTGAGCCTGCCTCCCAGGTGCTGGGATTAAAGGTGTGCCACCACCACCCAGTTTTTTTTTTTTTTTTTTTTTTTTTTTTAAAGCACAAATATACACTTAAAAGTGATGCTGATACCTGAGTGACTCTCTGTACCAAGCAGTCATCAGCATAGGTTCCTTTGTGTGTGCACGGCAGTCGGTCAAATCGTGGATCCTTGGCAATCCTGCAGGATTATAAAGGTGGATTAAAGAAAACATTCTCCATCCAATTAGGAAAGCAAAGGTAATATGATCTATGTGGGGATTATGCGGCACCCTCTCTCCTCTCAAGCTTATTATTTCATTTTATGAGGAAAATCAAATCCATTTTAGGAAGTTGTCCTACACAAATGTACTGCAAGACAGGCACAGGATGGTCACCATGGCACAGCCCATTAACAACATAAAAGCTAAATACATTTTTCTATGCCTGTCTGATTACAAAAAAAATAAATGTATCAATATGGGAGGACCTTTGCTAATCTGATGAATGTAGATTAGTGAACTGTATTATGTGAGCGTAGGTGTAAGATCCAATAAAAAAGATAAAGATGAGTTTTCCTGGAACTTTCTAGATTTGCATTTATATAGAAAGTGATATGCAAAAAAATACATGTTCCTTTTCAACTGTCATTCTTGTATTAGAACAAGCAGTGTGATGTGGAGAAGGAATTACAGGCAGTTGTGGGTGCCCAACATGGGTAGTAGGAACTGAGCTGAGGTCCTCCTGAAAAGCAGAAAGTGTTCTTAACTGCTCCAGCCATCTCTCCAGCCTTTTTTTTAATCCTTCCTTCCTTCCCTCCTTTCCTTCCCACCTCTCCCTCCCTCCCTTCCTTCCTTTCTATTTAAACTAACTGGACAGGAAATCTTTGGTAAACAGAGAGATGAGGTGTTCTAAAATACCTTCAGTATAGCAAGGTGTAGAAGACTCTGAATGAAGATAGCATAAGAATGCCATCTTATGCCTTCTATGACTATTTTAGGAACTAACACTCAGTTAAGTTTCTGTTTCTTTACATCTGTCTATTTTCTTGTAAAGCATATGTCCATGTCTGCGGTCAAGAGAGGCCCAGCCACAGACTTATCTCCTTGCAGCACACCTGCCTGGCAGGACAATAGCCTCCCGAGCCCCCTGACCCTTTTACCCTACTTAAGCCATATTGACCTGTCTAATAAACTGAGACTTGATCAGAGTACTGTCTTGTCTCCATCTCTCATTTCTTGCTCCCTGCAACCCTCCCTCCCCCAGGGTTCCCGTTGACTGTTCCCGAGGCCCGGGGCAGCAAGGTACAGTAAATCTAGACTACATTCTTCCTACCTTAGTGCTACTCGATACTTCTGTCCCAATTTCTCAATTTCAGCCATCACACAATCAGTTATACAAGGGATACCTGCAAGGAATAAACAAAACACAGCATAAAAAAAATTAGTAACAGAACTTGTAATCCTATCTACTCTAGATGTTGATGCAGGAGGATTAAAAGTCCAAGGCCTTCATGGACTAGAAGGAGCTTAAGGCCATCTTGGGGCAATTTAGTGAGACCCTGTCTTAAAACAAGAAGTAAAAACAATCTGGGGACATAGCTCAGCGGTACAGTGCTTGCCAGACATTCAGGAGGTCCTGCGTTCAATCTTCAACACATGTGGGTTGGGGTGGAAGGTGAGAGTGATACATATCTGTTATCTCAGCATTTGGGAGGTAGAGGCAGAAGGATCAGAAGCTGAAGGTCATCCTTAGCTAGGCAATGAATTCTAGGTCAGCATGGACTACATGAGATCCTGTCTAAAAAAAACAAACTTCTCCCCAAAAGACAAAATTATATGTTTAAACAGAATACTACATAACTTATAAGGATGAGGTTCATCTACATACATATTATTTAATACAAAAAGCAAGAACAGGCAACTAAAATGTGATCTCCACACACAGTAGACACAATCAGAAATAAAACAGTAATAATGTGCTCTGTGTGGCCTTGAAAACATCATGCTGCATGAAAGAAAACCAAATAAGAGGTTCTATTTTTAATGAAATGTCCAGAATAGGCAAATCTATGGAGACAGAACTAGATTAATGTCACTTAGGGGTAGAGAAAATGAGGAGCACTGCCCTTTATGGGATGTAATAACTGAAGACAGTGGGTTTCTTCTTGGAGCATACTTCCCTACTCATTGCAGGCCCTTTATGCTTTCACTGTTACATGGCTGTGAAATCCGTCTTCTTCAAGCACACAGTCCCTCTGGTTTCATAACCATCTAATTTCATTGACCCAGTATTGCCATTCCCTTTTCATTTACATTTATTTTTTGTCTTTCCCCCCTCGTCGTTCAAAAGCATTACTACATATTAAAAATTTTAAGTTAGGGCTGGAGAGATGGCTCAGAGGTTAAGAGCACTGACTCTTCTTCCAGATGTCGTGAGTTCAATTCCCGGCAACTACATGGTGTCTCACAACTACCTTGAATGAGATCTGGTGCCCTCTGCTGGCATGCAGGCAGAAGACTGTATACAAAATAAATAAATAAAATCTTAAAAAAAAAATTAAATTGGGGCTGGAGAGATGGCTCAGAGGTTAAGAGCACTGGCTGCTCTTCCAGAGGTCATGAATTCAATTCCAGCAACCACATGGTGGCTTACAACCATCCATAATGAGATCTGGTTCCCTCTTCTGGTGTGCAGATATACATGGAAGCAGAATGTTGTATACATAATAAATAAATAAAATCTTAAAAAAAATTTAAATTATATCCATTTATTTGTTGGGGGGAGGGTTTGGATCATGTGTTGTGCATATATGAAGGTCAGAAGACAACCTGAAGGAATCTAGTCTCTCTTTCTAAAACATGGGCTCCTGGGCTCAAAATTTCCCTGATTCCAGCAATTTGCAATATATGGCAAAGTACCAGCATGAATGTCATTTGTCCCTTTAGCAGAACAAGAAACTTATGAATAGAAAACTACAAATCACAAAATCCAACAGATCTTGCTTGTTTGGTTTTCAAGACAGGGTTTCTCTGTGTAGCTCTTACTGTCCTGGAACTCACTTTGTAGACCAGGCTGGTTTTGAACTCAAGAGATTGCCTGCCTCTGCTGAGTGCTGGGATTAAAGGCAAGGGCCACCACCAGACTTTTTCTTTTGTTTGTTTGTTGAGACACCAGGTTGTTGTGGGTTTTTTTTTTGTTTTTTTTTGACTGTTGTTTTTCAGTGCTGGGGATTCCGGGCTTCCTAAATGCTAAGAAGTGCTCCACTGAACCACTGAGCTACCTCCCTAACCCAAAAATGTAACATACCTAACTATTAGGAGATTACTCTTGGATATGGTTTAAGTTTCCTTTTTCCTGCTCAGGATTACAAGTAGGAAGGGATATCCAAATAAAAAAATGTGAGAACTGCCCATTACCTGACTTGTGGCTCTATGACCATAAATGGAAAGAGTTGTTTTTTTCTTTTTCTTTTTTTGAAACATTAACCATAGTTTATTCCAGGTGAGGGAGGGGGAGAGGGGGAAGAAGGCAAGACAGAAAGAAGTGAGTAAGAGAGACAGGAGAAGAGAGGAGACAGCAAAAGGAGCGGAAAAAGGTTTTTACTTAGCTTTCCTATAGTGGAGTGGAATGGAGAATGTGTCCTACTAAATATAAATGATATAAATGTACATCCCAAAAATAGATTTTCATTTGTTCAGAATTTTAAAATCTAGGTTCAAAATTGATGTCTCAGATAACAAAACACTGTTTTCTGAATTGTGACCATTTAATTATTCCTAGCCAAGTGTACATTAGATCTCAATTTATTGAAAACTGCCTTTTAGGGTTTATTGAAAATTAAATGGTCAGTAGTTCATACATTACATCCTCACTTCCCCGTTTTCATGTATTTGGATAAATATAATTCTGTATAGATGTAACAGAAACATAAAAGTATGATACTCACATTTGGCATACAGACAGTCCATCATTGACTGCACTAAGTCCAGTTTGGCTTTAATGGAAAAGTTGATGAAGTTGGTATCAACAAGGATGTGGTAAGGTGGACCCAGTTGTGTATTGTACTGGAAGAACAAGCAGGAAGGATGTTGGGGGCTGGAAGGAGACAGAAAATAAGATCACAAACTAAAGTCTATATTGATAATTTTGATGTTAATGAAACCAAAAATTAAGTGTCTGGTTTTCAAAGTTCATTATAGGCAACTGTCCTTTCCCCTTGTTCATTGCAAGTAAGAGTTTAAAAGAAGTCAGGAAAGGTACTGAAGAAAAGGTTCAGCAGTTAAAAGCACGTGTTACTGCTCTTGTAGAGGGCCCAAATTCAGTAGTACATTGGGTGTTCATAACAACTGAATTCCAGCTTCAGGAGACCCTCTGCTCCTAGCCTCCACAGACACCCAAACTCATGTGCACATGCCCACACACAGACACACATGCCCATACACACAGACGCATGCCCACACAGACACACACATGCCCACACACACAAACACATGCCCATACACAGACACACACATGCCCACACACACAGACACACACATGCCCCCACACACATACACATGCCCATACACAGACACACACATGTCCACACACACATACACATGCCCACACACAGACACACACATATACCCAATTAAAAAAAAGAGAAAGAAAGAAGGAAAGAAGGAAAGAAGGAAAGAAAGAAAGAAAGAAAGAAAGAAAGAAAGAAAGAAAGAAATCTTTAAAAAAAAACAAAGTTAGGCTGGGTATTGGTGGCTCACACCTTTAATCCCAGCACTCGGGAGGCAGAGGCAGGCGGATCTCTGTGAGTTCAAGGCCAGCCTGTTCTACAGAGCTAGTTTTAGGACAGGCTCCAAAACTATACACAGAGAAACCCCGTCTTGAAAAACAAAACAAACAAAAAAAACCAGCAACCAACCAACCACTTTCATTTGTGCACATCCCAAAACTACTGGTAAATAACTAACTTACCAGTAAATCAACCAGCTCAAGGAAAGCCTGGATTCTTAACAGGGCCAGGGTTTAGGATCTCTTAGTTTTAATGGAGAACTTCAAGTTTTTTAATACTCACACTTCTCTTTCCTTCAGCGCACTGGGATCTTTCTTTTCTTTCTTTTTAGGCTTTAATCTATCCTTTTCTTTACTGCAAAAAAGTAAATTCAGAGAAGAGGAAAAAAATGATATAGTTAAAATTTCATCTAGCGGGGTTGGGGATTTAGTTCAGTGGTAGAGGGTTTGCCTAGCAAGCGCAAGGCCCTGGGTTCCGTCCTCAGCTCTAGGGGGGTGTTCATCTTGCTGGGGATGTCACTCACTCAGTGGCAGAGCATTGGACTAGTATGTATGAAGCTTTAGGTTCAATCCCTATCAACTCAAGTTCCATTCTAACGTCTTTTTTTTTTTTTTTTTTTTTTGTTTGTTTGTTTTTCGAGATAGGGTTTCTCTGTGTAGCTTTGGAGCCTATCCTGGGACTTGCTCTGGAGACCAGGCTGGTCTCAAACTCACAGAGATCTGCCTGCCTCTGCCTCCCGAGTGCTGGGATTAAAGGCGTGGGCCACCAATGCCTGGCGTAATGTCTTTTTTTTTATTTATTTATGGTGCTTTTTTTTCCTACTTATTTATGGTTTTTGATTCAGGGTTTCTCTGTGTAACAGCCTTGACTGTTCTGAAATTCCCTCTGTAGCCCAGGCTAGCCTTGAACTCAAAGATCTGCTTGCCTCTGCAGGAAGTAGCCTGAAAATATCAAAATTAATCAATAAGGCCAATAAACTCAAAAAAATAGTTAATGAGTAAATTCTAATTAAACTATTAACTTTTTTCTTAGTATTTCTCTTATCTAATTTCAAGAGAGTAGTGAGGGTTTATTATGATCAAAAGACATTATATACTGGCTTGAAAATGTTATAATGAAACTTAATATGTATAATAAATATGTTAATAAAAAATCTTCTTTTAAGAGGTCACGAAGAGGTTGATATTTATCTTCTGAATACTTCTGAATATCCCAAACTGGACATGGTAGTTTTCCCACATCCTTATATTTTTGGTTGTTGAGCCTTGTCTTTAAAGGCTGAGCTATCCCTCCATTGAGCCCCACCTCCATCCTTTATAAAGGCCTAAGACATAACAAACATATAAAATTGAACCCTGAGCCACAAAGAAATTGTCACTGGGACATCATTCCTTACAGATAAACAATAAAAATCCACACCAGAAGCTGAGAATAATAATTCTGAAGGCTTTAACGACCATTCTTTTGTTCCAACACAACAAAAGCAGTTAAGAAACAGTTCACCCAGTCTTTACTGACGCCAGGAAACTGGTTAGTTCTTCTTTATAATGATAAGTATCATTCCAGTTTCTTCTTCTAATGCTTTGAATTCTTATAATTTATAAAATGGAACTATCTTGGAGTTTTCCCATCCTCCCTTTTAAACTTGGGTGTCAGGAATCGGAAACTGAAGGCAAGCTTGGTGTGGCCTTACCAGCTTTTCAACAATAAAACCACCCTCCCCACCCTCCAGAACGAGTGACTATAATTTGTCATGCACTGTAGATCTAAGACATAATCAGCAAAACAACAATAACAAATTTTACTACTTAGCCCATCGTGATTCCTGTATCTCTGATCACTTTAGGAAACGAGTTGATTCTGGTCACTCACAGTCTCTCATCTCTGAGACTAAGCATTCGCTTCATCGTCGCATATTTCCTTGTTTTCTTTTGCTTTCCCTTGAAACGGAAATTTTCGAGTTAAAAGAGCTGAAAACACAGCGCATCCTTTAAAGTTTAAAGTTCCCTTCTCCTAGTTTTCTTGCCGCTTCTCCTTTCCGCAAACACCACCCTTCTCCCTCCACTCCTTAAAACATAGGCTTCTTCAAACTAAGACCCGCATGAAAAAAAAAAACAAAACAAAACACAAGGGAAGCTCGGAGGCTATATTTGGCCGACAGCTGAGCTCCCATACGTCCGCAAAGCGCTCTGACAGAAGCTCTCCTCACCATGTTCACGCCGCACTCCTGCTTCTTCCGGAATCACTCTCAGCGCGGCACTTTTACGTCATCCGATACTGCTTCCGGCAGAGGCCAACCCGGAGGCGGAAGTCACTTTGGGAAACGGAAAACCTTGCAGCCGGCTCTGAAGCGCCGGTTGAGATCCAGGCTGGGGACTCTTGGGGGCCGGGTGGAGGGCAGGATTTGTGCTGGATGCGGCCCCTGCCTCCCCGGACCCCAAAGCTAGGACTTGACCACGCTGCAGCCCCAGTTCGGGTAACGTTTCCCTTCACGCCCAACCGGAGAAAGCGTCTAGCCGAGCCGCAGGCACCAGAGTTCCAGGAGGAGAGCCAGAGAGGGGACCAGGATAGCGGGGTCGGAACCCTGGGCTGCCCTGTAGTTTGCAAATACATTCTGTTTGTCTTCAGGCGCACCCGGGCTCTGTAGTCCAGCCCGGAGGCTCTGGACGATTCTTGGGAAGAGAGGGATGTAACAGCGCTTGAGGACCACCCCTTCCCCATGGTGCGTGCGTGTGTGTGTGTGTGTGTGTGTGTGTGTGTGTGTGTGTGTGTGTGTGTGTGTGTGTGTGTGTATTCCTGGGAAGAGAGGGATGTAACAGCGCTTGAGGACCACCCCTTCCCCATGGTGTGTGTGTGTGTGTGTGTGTGTGTGTGTGTGTGTGTGTGTGTGTGTGTACAAGCACTAGCGTGCGTCGGGTGGCATTCAGAGCACAAGCCAGAAGAAGCTGGTTGCTCTCCACTTTTTTTTCCTTTTTTTAAAGACTGTCTCACCGAACCTGGAACACCCCCTCCCAGCTCCCTGCGTTTTTGCTAGGTTGATTGGCCCAGAAAGCCCCAGGATACTCCCAGCACTGGGGTGACAGACACTCGCCACTACTACACCTGGCTTGTTTTTGGATGCCCAGATTCGGGCATCCAAAACTCAGGTCTTGCTTGGTCTACCATCACTTATTCACTGAGCCAATTAGCCCAGTCGCAGCGGCCTTCTGTAGATGATCAGGGAAAACAGGTGCAGAAGCGGGTATGTGCAATGCCTCGAATGTGGTGGGAACCATTGATATTTGTTATGAAGCCTGGTGTGCCGTCCTTAACGGGAGAGGGAGGATTTGTGAGAATGGGAAAGATAACTTCTGAGGTGTTTGTTTTTGTTTCCTTTCTTTTTTTTCCTTCCTTCCTTCCTTCCTTCCTTCCTTCCTTCCTTCCTTCCTTCCTTCCTTCCTTCCTTCCTTCCTTTCTTTGCTATGTATTCTAGTTATTCTTAAACATTTGGAGGGATTTCTTTTACCCCTTAAGTCTGTGGAAAGTGAGGGACAGTTTTCCTGAAAGTGGATGTGTGTGCGCGCATACACACACTTTGGCATGCAACTTAAGAGACTTCTAGACTATGTAAACTTTATTTACTTGTCACTTTGACCTTCACAGTACCTCAGATATCTTTGATTTACTGATGTTGAAGCTGTGATCTAGACACTCAGAGGTCTATTTGGTTCTGAAGTTCATGTTTTTCTTAGTGCATGACATTGACCTGGTGTTGCTGGGTTAAAAAGATGTTCACAGTGTAACACTGCAAGATGGTGCATTGCTTATTGAGTTTGACTGGCTGCAGTTTAAACCCTCTTTTAGTTGCTTACTTGCTGTATTACTTTGGGCCATCAGTTGGTGCCTCGGGTCTGTAAAGCTAAGATAATCATCATAGTACCGGTATTACAGGGATGTCAACATGATTAGTATGTCCCTAGAAAGCATACCGTTAAATTAACTCTTTTAGTGGGGCAGGGGTGCAGGCCTTTAATCCCAGCACTACGGAGGCAGAGGCAGGTGGATCTCTGTGAGTTTGAGGCCAGCCTGATCTACAAAGTGAGTTCCAGGACAGCCAGGGCTGTTATACAGAGAAACCCTGTCTTGAAAAACAAAAACAAAACAAGAAAAAGAAAAAGTAACTCAAATTTTGAGTGTTTTTAGTCATTTAATGTCATGTTTTTCCAACTTAATATGTTACGCACTTGCATGTTAATATATTTTTACTATTTTAAAACTTGAGCATATTGGTTAACCTCAAAACACTCACTAAATTTTCAGGTCTCTATAATGGGTAATTTTGAGTTGGTTTGGATATAGAACTGGTTTCCTTCCTTCTGTTCTTTTAGGCACACATTGTGTTTAGATCTCTTTGTAGTTCATGTATCTGTGGGTTACAAAATTTTGGTGTTGAAGTAATTTTATTATTGACACATCTTTAGAGATTCTCTTAACTCCTACTCACCCCCAGGAAGTTCCTAATCTTTTTCAGAACAGTCTGCCTCTGCCTAGCTATCATTCATGGGTAGAGTTAGCAACAGCCTCATTTTTTTTTTTAATTGAAGCATGTTAGTGATTAGGCATTTAGCCTTTTAAGTAAACATGTCAGTTATTTATTTTTAAACCTTTGGAGACTGATTAGAAGTGTGTGCACACGTGTGTGCGCATGCGTACACGCCTGTGTGCTTGATTGAGAGTACTTGAAGGGAAAATTGCAGCTAGTTAAATTGTAATTTGCATTTAAATGCAGGCACAGACAGAAAAACCCTTTCCTCTGAGTTTGAAATTCATGAACTATTTTTTTTTCTTATTTCATTTTAAGGCGGTTTGCAGTTTCTGTTCTGAGGACTTTCTGATCCCTTGATTGTTAATACTTGATAGGGAGCTAAATTAGTGTAGGAACACTGTGGGAGTTGAGGACATAGTTAGAAGTGTTTCTGCTGCATTATACTTTTGTCATGATCTGAGATTCTAAAAGCCTATGATTAAAGTCCTCAGCTATTCTGTAGCCTTCTTTGAGAGGGGTTAAAGTAGCATGGTTCTGTGTTGGATGGGAGCAGAAGTAATTACTCTTGACTACACACTTGTGAGGAAAGGAATTGTTTCAGCCCTCCTCAGTGGTTCAGAGGGCTGCTCTGTATTTTCTGCATCACTAAAGAGAAAGACTCTCTGAAGCCATTGGGTCCACAGTTTGATACTTAACTGGGCTTAGATTTCATTCTCCTCACTCACTGATCTAAATACATTTTTAATAAAATTATGTCTAGTGGAAGAGCTCCCAGAGAACATCTTGTGGTTCACGTTCATTTAAAGATAAGATTTCTAGTTTCAAACTACAGTTTTACACTTATCTTTATGGTTCATATGTTGTTTCCCCAACAAACATTTGCTGCTGTCAAATACTTTTTAATTTAACTTGACTGCCTTTAACCAAGGTAGCAAGGCTGGAGAGATGACTCAGAGGTTAAGAGCACTAGCCACGCTGTTCCAGTGACCCGAATCTGATTCCCAATGCCCACATCTGACAGCTCACAACCACCTATAACTTTAGCTCCAGGGGATTTGATACCTTCTTCTGGCCTTCATGAGCTCTCGAGTGCATTTGCAAATACACACACACAAACACAAACACACACACAACACATACACATTAAATAAAATTTAAAATAACCCAGCATGTTTTCCTCGGTTTTGATATTGGGTTGGTTTATATGACACTTCAGAGGTACACACTACTACATATTTATTCACATTACATTCATTGAGAGTGTGTTCTGTCTCAGACTATAACCTAGACAATATTCTAGTTACTTCAAGAAACTCAAACTCTGTTGAAGAATGGCTTGTAAATAGTTAAATAGTATGGGATATGGTCAACTAGAGGTATGTAAATTCAAATATTTTGGAGAAACTACTGTACCTGTTCATCCTTCTGGAAGGGTCCTGGTTAGAGTATTGTTTGTAGTGTTTATTTATTGCAATCAACTTAGTCTATAACAGTTTGGGTTTTATAACATTAGTGAGTTATAGTATATTATTTCTCCCTCCCTCCTCCCCTCCCTCCCTTCTTTTTTTCTGACAAGGTCTGGTGTATCACTAGCTGGCCTTGAATTTGCTAGGCAGCTGAGGATAGCCTAGAACTTCGTTTGTTTGTTTTGAGACAGGGTCTCTCTACATAGCCCTGGATGGCCTGGAACTCCCAGAGATCTGCTTGCCCTGCCTCCAGAGTGCTGGGATTAAAGATATGCTCAACCATGCCCAAATACCTAGAATTTCTTGATCCTCTTCTTTCATCCTCCTGAGTGCTAGGATTACAGGTATGCACCACCACACCCAGTTCATGCATTGCTGAGGGTCAGACCTCTTGCTGGGCAAGCAACCCTACCAGCTGAGCTACAACCAGAGCCCTCATTTTACCTTTTAAATAGCTCTAACCATTGATTATCTTAGGTTTAAATTTAAGCTATTATTCTTTGGTGCCATTTTCTTTGAAAGGTTATTAGATGGTTAGCCTGCATTATTTTTTTCATAATAATGTTTCCAAACTTTTGAGGTGGTTTTACATACTGTACTGCATGAGTGTGTGTGTGTATGTGTTCATCTATGTGTATGCTTACAACTAATGCATTTGTTTTAGTGCAGTTTGCCTGTTATTGTTGAAATGTTGATATTAATTGTATTTTGGGTTCATTGTACTTTCTGGCCAGAGATCAGATAATTATAATTTAATAATAAGCAACATTATTTCGTGTAATGTGGTAATAGTATTAACTAGTTCTTAATAGTTAATACAGGTCCCTCAGTTTTCACCAGAGATCTAGCCCATGTTATTTTAACCCTCATCCACTTTGGCAAGTTCAAATGCAAGGATAGCCTCTGGCGTAAATGGTAAAGCTATTTGAAAGAGAAAGCAACTGAGACTTCCCAAGTGTGAAGCAGTTTTTCACATTTTGGTAAAGAAGGCAATGCTGAAGGGCAAATAGGATGTAGAAAGGAATAGAAAAATATGTACTAGAGTGTTTCCACCTACACTGCTTTGTTAGGGCAGTGATTTAAGGAAGTAGTATCAGACTTGTAAGGCACAGTGAGGATATAAAATTAGCCAACTCTGTCTAAGTTAAAAAATAGTGGAGCAATCAATCATTTTAAGTTCATAGACAAGTTTATAAGAAATACAGAGTGTTCATATCCACTTCTCATCCAGCTTTTTCTAATGTTAACTTCTTACATAACCATGGTACATCTGTCGCATGTAGGAATTTAAATTAACATTGGTAGAACATTATCTGCTAAATGACAGACTTTTGTATATCACAGAAACTTCAACTTACCTTCTTTTTCTATGCAGAATCCAATCCAGAATTCCAGATTGCAGTTAAACTGTGTAATTTAAAAAAACTAAACAGGGTCTCATTATGTAGCCCTTGTTGGCCTGGAACTTGCTAGCTATAGCTTCACAATCATTAGGAATTTTGTTTTGAGTGTGTGAGTACTGAGCTTTTTTTTTTTTTTTTTTTTTTTTTTTTCCTTCATATTAAGTTGGGCATGATGGCAAATGGCTGTCATCTCTGGGGAGGAGAGGGAGCTTTAGGTCATCCTTAGCTTTGTAATGAGCTTGAGGCTAACCTGGACTACATGAAACCCTGCTGCCTCAAATAAAATAAAACCAACTAACCAAGCAATCAGTAAAAAGATTGTTCTTCCTTTCAGTTATATAATATTTTTTTTTCCTTAAAAATAAGACTGGAGGAGTCTGGAGAGATGGCTCAGTGGTTGAGAGCAATTGTTCTTGCAGAGGATCCAGGTTCTGTTCCCAGCGCCCACATGACAGCTCACAACTGCAGTTCCAGAAGACCTGATTCTGGCTTCCAAGGGCACCAGGTATACAGATAGGACATATACATACATGCAGGCAAAAACACACACATAAGATAAAAATAAATACATACTTGTTGTTTTTTTTGAGACAGTGTCTTACTGTGTAACTGTGGCCCTTCTGGATCTAATTATGTAGACCAGTCTGGCGTTTACCTCACAGAGGTCTGTCTGCCTGTCTCTGCCTCTCTCTATTGAAAGAGTGGAGGGCCAGCATATGGCTCAGCAGGTTGAAAGTGCTTGCCACGTAAGCCCGACAACTTGAATTTGACCCCTGGAACCCATAGTGGAAACAGAAGCAACTCCTGAAAATGGTCCTCTGACCTCTGCACAAATGCTGTGGCTTATGCACAGCTGTGCACACACACTGTTAATACCAACAAGTAAATAAAATGTTAAAGTTAAAGTGAACTTGAAAGTAATGAATGGATCATAATGGAGGCAGAAATTTTGGCTTTTAATGTGTGTGTAACAATTGCAGTTCTACCCCGCAGGGCTGCACACCTGGCCATTTGCCTGCCCTTTCATGCACAGTTAATGAAATAACAACTTCCTAGGCTTATTGAGGGAGACGGCTTGTCAGACTCAGAGAATCACTTGTGAAATATACTGGCTATAGCCAAGCTTCAGTAGTCCCAGGTTGCTTGAATATAAAGCTGCTGTGGGATGGGAGCATGGCAGCCTGTCTGTCCTCATTCTGTGGACCCACATGCAAGAGTTAGTCCATTTTATAGACAGAAAACCACGAGGATGAGAGGAAGTGGGAAACTGTACTAATACTTTCTCTCTCTCTTTTTTTCTTTTAAAAAATACTAAAAACAAATTTGTTGTTGATTTAGACATATTGTCAGCTCCAAAATTTTTGGCAATTCTTAATCTTTCTGAGCTGGATTTGGCTCCATAAAATGGTCCCAGCAAGTGTATTGGATGGGATGTTGAAAGAGGAAGCCAGGAGAAATAAAGTCTGACACTAGGTGTGGTTATATACCTATAATCTCAGTTAGGGCTCAAAGGAGGAACAAGAGTTAGAAGCAGCTTGTGTTACAGAGTGGACCATATCTCAAAAAGACCAAACCAAACAAACAAAAGCCCTAACAGATGGAAGGGGCAAGTGGCTTAAAACTCACCCAGTGCCCAGTTATAGGCAGTTGCTCTCTATGCTACATTTTGAAATGGCTCATTTCTGGCCATGTGGAACTCAGCCACTTATCAGTACAATAACCATCAGTTGGAGAAGTTAAAAGGAACGAGAGAAACCCATTTAGGAAGTGTTTGAAGCTTTAACCAAAGGGATGTATTATTTTAAATATGTATATGCATTTGTATCAGTATACCTATATGTACATGTCACCACCATTGCCCAAAGAAACTAGGAGAGGGCGTCAGATGCCCTGGAACTGGAGTTATAGGAGGAAGTGAGCCACCTGGCATAGGTGCTGCTAACCAAACTTGGGTCCTCTGCAGGAGCAGTACTTGGCTTAACTGCTGAGCCCTCTCATCAGCCCCACATGTAAGGCTTTAGCACCTTGTTAGTGATCTCTCAAGTTCAAATACTGAGTTTGAGGTATTATTGTCTTTCCACATATCCTCTTGGGCAAATGTTTCCTGAACTCCACTCAGTTTCCTATCACTGCTAGGATTTTCGCCACACACATACAGAGTTTCTGAAATACGGTTTCTTCCATGTCTTGATTTCTATACATGAACGCTAGTTCCCGTGCCATATGGCAAAAGAGGACTTAAAGGGGAGAAGCTCTTATATAGGAATCGGTCTAACACAGTATCCTATAGTGTCACTCTGTACTTAGGGAGATGCTGCTTGGGTCGTTCCTTCTAGATATTCATGATTATCTTCCATTCCTCCTGTTCTCTCCCTGCTCTGACAGGTGTTGGTGTCTAATGAAGTTGCCTTAGTAGTCACGTAGTTAGTGATCCAGACAGTGTTCTCAACCTGTGGATTATGATACCAGGTGTGTGTGAGTGTGTGTGTGTGTGTGTGTGTGTGTGTGTGTGTGTGTGTGAGTGTGTGTGAGTGTGTGTGTGTGTGAGTGTGTGTGTGTGTGTGTGTGTGTGTGTGTGTGTGAGTGTGTGTGTGTGAGTGTGTGTGTGTGTGTGTGTGTGTGTGTGTGTGTGAGTGTGTGTGTGTGTGTGTGTGAGTGTGTGTGTGTGAGTGTGTGTGTGTGTGTGTGTGTGTGAGTGTGTGTGTGTGTGTGTGTGTGAGTGTGTGTGTGTGTGTGTGTGTGAGTGTGTGTGTGAGTGTGTGTGTGTGTGTGTGTGTGTGTGTGTGTGTGTGTGTGAGTGTGTGTGTGTGTGTGTGTGTGAGTGTGAGTGTGTGTGTGTGAGTGTGTGTGTGTGTGTGTGTGTGTGTGTGTGTGTGTGTGTGTGTGTGGGTCAAATGACCTTTCACAGGGTTCACATTATCAGATATCCAAATATCAGATATTTCTCTTATGATTCATAACTATCAAAATTACATCAGTGAAAATAATTTTATGGTTGGGGTCACCACAACATGAGGAACTGTATTAAAGGGTGACAGCATTAGGAAGGTTGAGAACCACTACTGTAATCCTTGGGTGGTAGACGAAGGAAAATCAGGAGTCGAAGGCCAGC